>NW_012139080.1:3915488-3986455 GCF_000956105.1 Propithecus coquereli | reverse complement strand
CTTCCATCCACTCATCTACTGACCCACCCATTCACTTACCTGCCCATGCATCTATCCATCCATCCACTCTTCCATCCACTCCTCCACTCATCCACCAATCCACTCATCCATCCATCCATCTATCCATCCAAGAAACATTCATTGAGCACCTCTGTTGGGAACTGTTCTGGGTACCAGAGATACAAAGGAATAAATAAGAATGGAGTCTTGCCAATCCAGTAGAAAAGACAGACACATAAACAGATTCAAGGTGGTACTGTTATGACAGAAAAACACCAGGATGTTATTGGAGCTCACAGAGGGGCCAAGCAGAGCCAGAGTGTGGCTTGGGGGAAGGCATAATCCTCCTTTAACCTTTAGTGGTTCTCCTCCCAAGTTACTGTCTTTTAAAATATATTATTAATGGCTTATTTCTTTCTATTTTTAAAAATTTTTATTGTGTTAAAATATATGTAACATGAAATTTACCATGTTAGCCATTTTCTAAGTGTGCAATTTGCTGGCATTACGTAATTCACATTGTTGTTCAATTGTTTAATGTAATCACCTTCCAAAGTTACTACTTCTTGAAAGGATATTCTTTGAAATGGATCACTGATATTTTCTCATTCACATCTCAAGTGCAAATAAGAGCATCTTTAAGAACTTTGTTCTTTTTCTTGAAAATATCTCAGCAAAAATTGTACTCTCCTATAAAATGTGATTTCAAGACAAGTCACACACACCCTGCCCTGCTTCCTGCCAGAGTTTCACCCTCAAAGTGTCTCCTATATGCAGCCCCTGGGGGCTCCTACTCCAGCCTGGGAAGGCCAGGAAGACTAACTGGAGGAGATGATGTCAGAGATGAGTTTTAAAGAAACAGTAGACACTGTCTGGCCAATGAATTGGGGGAACGTGTTGACGAGGGGTGCAGTTAGGAAAAGAAGGACATTCTCGTGGAAGGTTGAGGATAGGGAAAGATGGCATTTGTGGGGAACTGTGATTTTATACATCAACAGAGAGGTTCATAATATGCAGTGGGGAGTTGGCAGTTACCTGCCCAGACTATTCAGACAGTGGAGTGGATGGTCAGAGTCTAGAAAACAATATTTGCCTCTGTTTATTAGTGAATAATTAGTATGACTCCATTGAGGCATGATGTGTATGGGCCAAAATGAGCTGAAAAATTGTTTTTCAAGACTGGCTTGGCTCACACTTCCAGAGTTAGAGGCAAGATTCCTTGGGTGTTTTGTCTCGGGCTTTGAATGCCTTAGTGCTTTTTGAAAAGCACCACCCTGAGGGACATTGGAGTTTTCCAGTTCTTAGTTAAGGTTTTAAACTTTTATGTGCTGTTGGGAGTGGTGATGGTTCCACGACCTATGGCCTTCAGTGAGCCCAGCGATGAAGCAAGTCTTTCTCAATTATAGATCAGGAAATTGGGAGACGTTTCCAAGGCAACTCACCCCATTAACCTGTTAGGGTAGTCCTGAGCCTAGCCAGAGAGGGCCGCTGTAAATAAGTCTAGAGGCTCCAGAAAATAAGTATTGAATGGAGGTGAGAAGAGTTAAAAAAGGCCTCTTTATGCATGTTAGACCAGTGCTGTCAGATAGAACTTTTGTGATGATGAAACTGTTCTGTATCTGTGTTGTCCAATTCGATAGCCACCAGCCTCATGTGGCCATGGAGCCCTTGCAATGTGACTGAGGAGCTGAATTTTCATAGTTATTTAATTTTAATTCGTTACAATTTAAATGTAAATAGCTACACATGCTGGTGGCTCTGACATTGGACAGCACAGCATTAGCCTCTCGATAGTGGCTCACTTTGGAAGGAGCGAGGAGTGGAGTCAAGGTGGAGGGCAGTATGGAAGGCTTTGCCCTACGTGTCTGTGTCGTTGGAACCTTTGGTAAGTGTGTGTTACATTTGTAATTTTAAAACCATAAGAAAAATTGAAGAAAACAGACATGCTTTTATTCTCAGAGAGGACTTGGAAAGTTGGAAAGGATTTTAGATTTTTAATCCAAAACCTGCGTCTTTCTCAGGGAGCACCTGAAGTCCAGAGAAGCGAAGGGACCCACTTATCCTGGCGAGTGACAGGTGGAACTGGGACCCAGGGACTCCCATTTTTGTAGTTCTTTCTACTTCGTGATCAGGCATTTTTACATGAGCTTGGTTTATGTTGTGATATTTTCTCCTTGTTTCTAGAGATAGGCAACATAATGATTAAGAAAAAGGAAATTAACTTCTAAAACTTGTAATTATTGATAAATAAACAGCACCTCTCAAATCAGCAGTCCCCCCTCTTTTATTTTGCATGTAATATCTTTTCTCTTTAATAATAATTATAAAAGCACATAGAAAAATTCAAATAATACTGAAGATTATCTAATGAAAAATAAATCATCCTCCTATACCTGCCCCAGATGTGCTCCTCAGGGGTTAGTACTCTCCACAGACTTTTTGGGTGCAACCTTCCAGAATTTTCTTTTTCCTTCCAGAAAACAATATTGATCACCATTTTTAGGGAGTAATACTAACTCGATTGAGGTGTAGTTTGTGTGGGCCGGAATGACCTGGGGAAACGGTTTGTAGGGCTAGCCTGGCTCACACTTCCAGAGCTAGAGGCAAGAGGCAGGGAGGCTTTTGTGTCGGTCTGAATGTCTCCAGAAACGGTGGAGCCCACTCTATGTTTGTGTTTCTCTAGCTCTTTTGTTCTCTTTGGTGGGTCTGCGTTTGTGCCAGATGGTTGAAAATCACTCCCAGGCTTTTTGGAAGTGTTTTTACTGCCTCTTCCATCGCGTCATTTTATTTCCCTCCTCATCGTGACTGGAAGAGATGACGACTCTTCCGTGCTCCTCCCTTTCTCTGCTCTGCTCCATGTCTCGCAGACTTAGGATGTCTTCAGAGAGGATCTTCCCTTCCAAGGGCCCTGTTTAAAATTCCACCGTCTCGGTGATGTGTGAAGAACGGTCAGAGATGCTGAAAGATTTCTGATGTGCGAGACTCCTCCCAAGGAATGGTGACGCTCTTAGATCTCGGAGGACTCCAGAGAGTGGGGGCAAGAGGAAAGGG
Source organism: Propithecus coquereli (assembly GCF_000956105.1). Classification (NCBI taxonomy): domain Eukaryota; kingdom Metazoa; phylum Chordata; class Mammalia; order Primates; family Indriidae; genus Propithecus; species Propithecus coquereli. Next base: position 3,983,404 of record NW_012139080.1, on the reverse strand, counting down.
GTCTGGCCTCCAGGAGACGGGCCGCGAGGGAGGGCCCAGATATTCACTCAGATGGGCGTGACATGCAGCCGAGGGGGCTGGGGGTGTGCATGACTGCGGTAGTCCCTGTGGTCATTCCTGCAGGAGGGCTTAGCAATCAATGAATTGATCAGCCAGTAAGCATTTACTAAGCCAACAAAATCTTAGTGCCCAACACACACACTGTGTGAGTCTTGTCCCTGAAGTGACACTCCAGCCACTCCCAATCACACTACCCCCTCCGTCACTTTTTCAGAGCACTTATGGCTGTTTATTAACTTGTTCATTCCATATGTGCCTGTTTGTTACCTGTTTTCCCCGCAGACTGGCAGCTCCATGAAGGCAGGGATGTTGCCGCATCCCAGTGTCTGGGACACTGTGGGGCTCAATAAAAATACTGATTAGGCTGGGTGCAGTGGCTCACGCCTGTAATCCCAGCACTTTGGGAGGCCAAGGTGGGAGGATCACTTGAGGCCAGGAGTTCAAGACCAGCCTGGGCAACTTAGTGAGACCCTTTCTCTACAAAAAATAGAAAAATTAGCCAGGCATGGTGGTACCCACATGTAGTCCTGGCTACTTGGGAGGCTGAGGCAGGAGGATCACTTGAGCCCAGGAGTTTGGGGTTGCAGTGACCTATGATGATGCCTGTGCACTCCAGCCTGGGTGACAGAGGGAGACCCTCAGATTAGCTGAAAGAATAAATAAATGAACACCTTTTACCACACAATAACAACAATAGCAACAGTGATAACTACTGTTTGTTGAGCACTTAGTATGTGCTAGTTTCCATGCTAAACACCTTTTATCTGATTTAATCCTCAAAAGCAGCCTAGAAGGTGAGAATTAATGTCCCTATTTTACAGGTGAGGAAAATGAGCCACAGAGATGTTGGGTGTCCTGTCTCAAGTCACGTAGCCAATAAGTAGTGGACTGAGATTCGAACCTGAGTCTGTCAATGTTTAATAAATGAAGGTGTAATTTCTAGAGATGTCAATTTTGAGCAATAACTTCAGAAAGGGACCCTACAAAACAAGCAAGTTTCTGCCTTCCAGCTGAGTGTCGGCGGTTGGGAGCAGGCTGGGCACCTGCTCCACAGGAGTGTAGACGGAGATGCCCACATAGCCCTGTCCACATGGTGCTGTGGAACAGGTGGATCCCTGACGTGGGTTCTTGGTAGATATTTGGAGCAGTTGTGAATTATTTAGGTTGAGGCAGAAATGCTTCCTCACATTGAATCATAGCTGAAAATTGTGCTGAAATGGAAGCCAAGAGCAGCTATTTATTTTTCTTCCGTTAATGAATGGGGGAGAAAAAACAACCCTGACACAATCAGCCGTATGTTTCACCTTTTTGCTGTTCTTTCCCGGCTCTCCAAATGGCCCCTCGGTGCTTGTGAGTATTTTTATTTTTATGATATAATGTTTTGCAAAATACCTGAGAGCCACTTTCAGCATTCTGGGTGCCCAGAGAGCACTCAGCTTGATCCATTTTCCTAGCAGGAGAGCTTAAGCGAGAGAAAGGAGAGGCCTAACGAGCACTCTGGTCCCGGCAAGCTCCCTCCTTCTCTGGGCCTCGTCTGAGCCTCCCGGCTTCCCTCCGCCTCGGCTGCTGTGCTGTGTCGGGGATCGACTGAGCCTATTATTGTGAATTTACAGGGCACATTGTATTTTGCAAAATGCCTCAGATTCCGTTTATTGGTCATTTCCTGAGTCAGTCACTAAAGAGGGGAGGGGGAGAAGCCGGTAGAGTCCAGGCCCACACCAGGCTTAGCCTCGGGAGTTAGCCCCGGCCGGGGCAAAGCTTTTAAGAGGGTCAAGTGACTCTTCTTAGTGAGGGTCAGCGCTGTTCAGAGCCTCTGGGTGGGATCCTCCCACATCTTTTTTTTTAATCAGCTTTATTGGGATGTAATCCACATACGGTTCACTATTTCAAGTGTATAATTCAGTGGTTTTTTTTTTTTTTTTTTTTGAGACAGAGTCTCACTGTGTTGCCTGGGCTAGAGTGCCGTGGCGTCAGCCTAGCTCACAGCAACCTCAAACTCCTGGGCTCAAGTGATCCTCCTGCCTCAGCCTCCCGAGTAGCTGGGACTACAGGCATGTGCCACCATGTCCGGCTAATTTTTTCTATATATTTTTAGTTGTCCAATTAATTTCTTTCTAATTTTAGTAGAGACGGGGTCTCACTCTTGTTCAGGCTGGTTTCGAACTCCTGAGCTCAAACAATCTGCCCGCCTCGGCCTCCCAAAGAGCTAGGATTACAGGCGTGAGCCACCGCGCCTGGCCCAGTGGTTTTTAATATATTCACAGAGTTGTGCGTCCACTACCATGGTCGATTTTAGAACATGTCATCATCCCCCAAAGAAACCCCTTAACTGTTACTCCTCCACCCACCCGCACTCCCCGCCCGGCATTTCCCCCAGCCCTAGGCAACCACTAATTTACTTTGTGTCACTATAGATTTGCCTTTTCTGGGTATCTCACATAAATGGATTCACAGAGTATGTGGACTGTCTTCTTTCATTTAGCAGGATGTTTCTAGGTCCAGTCATGTCGTAGTGTGTATCAGCACTTCATTCCTTTTTGTTGCCAAATACTATCCAGCTGTGTGGACACAACGCAGTTTGTTTATCCATCCATTCATTGATTGATGGACATTTGAGTTGTTTTCTACTTTTTGGCTACTATGAACAATGCTGCTGTGAGTGTACAAGTTTTTGTGTGGGCATATGTTTTCACTCACCTGGGAGTAGAATTTCTGGGTTGTGGGGGAACACCAGCTTTAACTCCTTGAGGAGCTGCCGGACTGTTTCCGACGTGGCTGCACCATGTTACATTCCCACTGACCATGTTTGAGGATTCTGACGTCTCCACGTCCCCACCAGTAACACCGGTTATTACCTGACTTTTTGATTGCAGGCATCCTAGTGGGATTGATGGGGTGCAGTGGATTGGCATTGTGGTTTGGATTTGCATTTCCCTGACAGCTTCCACGTGCATCGTGCCTCTAGTTTTTTTCCTTAGGTGGCTGGAAAGTCTGTTGGGAGTTCACATTTGAACAAGTGAGAAGGGTGAGGCTCTCTTTGGAAGCCCTCCTCTTCTCAGGCAGCCTCACGTCTGTGGGACATCCTTCATGCCTGAGTCTTTTCCATCTGTAGGGCTGTGATGGGGGGATCATCACCAAACTGCTACCCAGGACTTTACTCTGTTAGCCACCTTCAGAGTCGACTTTCTGCTTAACAGAGTTCATTTTTAATAATTGCGCAATCCACAAGGAAAATGAAGACTTAAAGCAATTTGACTTCAAAAGTCAGTTACAGATTATGCACAACCTAAGTCAGGAAAGTTTCTAAGGTTGCCGTGTTTTTTTGAAGACGCTGTACGTTAAGCCCACAGCACAGAGGATGTGTGTTTTCCAGCTTTTCTAGGTCCTCAAAGACTGAATAGACAAGCAAAGCCCAATCCTTTGAACTGTATGTGTGTGTGTTTTTAATTAAACTCTATTTTGAGATAATTGTAGATGCATGTGCAGTTGTAAGAAGCAGTGTTGATAGATCCCATCCTTGCAACTGTTTTGCTGTGGCAGAAAATGAAGACTTACTGAGGACTGGAAAATAACTCTGGAAAGGTGCCAGGAATCAAACTATTTCTCCTGCCATCAGCTCCCGGCTTCTCCCAGGATGAGGACCACACGACCAAACAATCCAACAACCTGCTCTCGGGGAGTGGTTACTTATTGACAGCAGCTATTCAGTTTTGCAATTTATTTCGGCTTAAAGTAGACAAACCTAGTAACACTACTCCTTTTCTTCCCTCTCATCCTCGTTCTTAGTCACTTGCTGATATTGAATCTTTTTTGGCCATGGCTACCGCTGCTGCTCTTAATCTGTTGAACTTTTAAAAGAAATCAAGCCTGCCAAAGATGTCGTTTTAATTTAGATCTAACTCATGCTGGAAAAAAAAATAAATAACGCAAAGAATGTAAATGAGCTATAGATCGTGAAATTGGTCAGCATAGTACCTGGCATATCGTTTGAGTTTGGTGCTGTCAATGCTTCAACACATATCTGCCAAGTGTCCGCTACTAGGCACCGCTTGAGGTGCTACAGACACAGCTCTGGACAGGACACACAGGGATTCCTGCCCCCCTGGGGCTTACATCCTCTGAGAGGGAAACCAAAAAAAATAAGTAAAATATAGAGTATGTCCACTGCTGGTAAATTGTTTAGATAAAAAGTAGGGGAGTAGGAAAGGTGGGAGGGAAGGGGAATCGGGAATGATTCCAGTGGGTTTTTTTTTTGTTGTTGTTTGTTTGTTTCTTTGAGACAGGGTCTTGCTCTGTCTCCCAGGCTAGAGTACAGTGGCTCACTGTCATCATAGCTCACTGCAACCTCGAACTCCTGGGCTCAAGCGATCCTCCTGCCTCAGCCTCCCAAGTAGCTGGGACTACAGGAGCACACCACACCTGGCTAATTTTTCTGTTTTTTGTAGAGACGGGGTTTCATTCTTGCTCAGGCTGGTCTTCAACTCCTGGCTTCAAGTGATCCTCCCATCTCTGCCTCCCAAAGTGCTAGGATTATAGGTGCGAGCCACTGTGCCTGGCCTGATTCCAGTTTTAAATGAGGTGGTCACAGAAGACCTCCCTGGGAAGGTGACATTAGAGCAGGGGTTGGCTAACTTTTTCTGTAAAGGGCCTGATAGTACACACTTTAGACTTGGCTGACAACCTACTCATCAACCCTTGTAGTGCAAAAGCAGCTATAGACAGTACGCAAAGGAACAAGTGTGCCTGTGTGCCCGTAAAACTTTATTTACAGAATAAATAAAGCTGGGTTTGGGTGCGGGCTGCAGTTTGTCGATCCCAATTAGAATAAAAATGTGGAGGAGGTGAGAAACCAGGCCTTGTGGTGTCCGAGGGAAGAGCAGTTCAAGCAGCAGGTACAGCCAATGCAAAGGCCCTGCGGTGGGTTTGTGGCTGCCTTAACTGAAGAACAGGAAGAGCTGAGTGAACAGGCAGAGTCAAATGAGATGAGGTTGGAGAGATGATAGGCACCAATCCTGTGGCAGTTTGTAGGCCAGTGTAAACTCAACACATGTTTCTTAAGAATATTCAAAAGAATAATCTATGAACTTCTTTTTACACAACTAAAATATAACATGCATACAGAAAAGTATGCAAAATTGTAAGGGTGCAGCATGAGACATTTTTATGAAGTGAACACTCTTGGTGACAGCCCCCAGTTCCAGAAACACAGCATTCCTGGCACCCCAGAAACTCCTGTTGTGCCACTCGCCGCGCTACTCCCTGAGGGTAACCACTGTCCTAGCTTTTGATGTCATAGGTTAGTTTTCCCTGCTGAACTTCATATAATTTTACATAAAAGGTATTGTGCAGTATGTACTCTTTTGTCTTCTTGTGCTCAACGTTATGTCTGTGAGTTTCATCCTTGTTGCTTGTAGTTGTAATTCTTTAATTCTCACTGATGTCTAGGAGTTCATTCTATGAATATAGTCATGCATTGCTCACATAATGATCACAGCCTGCATATCTGATGGTGGTCCCTTAAGATTATACTGGGGCTGAAAAATTCCTACTGCCTAGTGACGATGTAGCCGTCCTAACATATCACAACACGTTACTCACATGCTTGTGGTGATGCTGGTGCAAACAAAGCTATTGTACTGCCAGTCGTATAAAAGCCTATCGCATATAATTATGTACAGCACATAATACTTGATAATGATAATAAATGATTATGTCACTGGTTTATGTATTTATTATACTTTTATTGTTATTTTAGAGTGTACTTCTACATATATAAAAAAGTTAACTGTAAAACAGCCTCAGGCAGATCGTTCAGGAGGTATTTCAGAAGAAGGCGTTGTTGTCATAGGAGATGACAGCTTGATGCGTGTTATTGCCCCTGGGGACCTCCCAGTGGGACCAGATGTGGAGGAGGAAGACAGTGATGCTGATGATCCTGACCCTGTGGAGGGCTAGGCTAATGTGTGTATGTGAGTCTTAGTTTTTACCAAAAAAGTTTAAAAAGTAAAAAAGAAATGAAAATTTTAAACATTGGAAAAAAGTTTATAGACTACAGATTAAAGAAAGAAAATGTTTTTGTACAGCTGTACAATTGTTTGGGCTTTAAGCTAAGTGTTATTACGAAAGAATCAAAAAGCTAAAAAAAACCTAAAATGTTTATAAAGTAAAAACATTAGAGTTAGCTAAGGTTAATTTATTATGGAACAAAGAAAAAATTTGAAAATAGATTTAGTGTAGCCTAAGTGGACAGTGTATGTAAAGTCTGCAGGAGTGCGCAGTGACGTCCGAGGACTTCACGGCCACGCACCGCTCACTCGCTGACCCACCAGAGCAACTTCCAGTCCTGCAAGCTCCATTCATGGTAAGTGCCCTCGTGGGTATGCCATTTTTATCTTTTATGCCATATTTTGACTGTACCTTTTCTATGTTCAGTTGTGTAGATTTACAAATGTTTGCCATTGTGTTACAGCTGCCTGCAGTGTCGGTGCAGTCATATGCTGTACAGTCTCCATTCTAGGAGCAATAGGCTGTGCCATCTAGGTTCGTGTACAGTCTGTGATGTTCACATAACAGTGAAATTGCCTCCTGATGCATTTCTCAGAACTTATCCCCGTTGATAAGCAATGTATGACCGAATTCCATCATTTAGGTTTTTTTTTAAAACTGTTAAATATTTAGGTTGTTTCCAGTTTGGGCCACTACACATTGCTTTGCTAGCTTTAACTTTTTTTTTTTTTAAATAATAAACACTTCAATATACAGAGCCAGCCATATTTAGAGGCTTTTGGAATTTTTGGAAAATAGCTGCAAATGTCTGAGAACAACCGACTCCTCCAGGGATGAGGGTACTGAGTCTTCCTAGTGAAGCTCAGGAGTTGAGGACTGACCAGGGCTGCAGCTGCCCACAGGCCCAGCTGTGCAGGGGCACCTGTGGAGAGCTGGTGTAGTTTGCACAGGTTGTTGTTGGGGGGCTCCATCTTCCCCTTTCCATTCCTCTAGCAGATGTCTGTCTGTTGCAGAATGAGGCTCCTAGGGGCAGGGGCCTCTGGGTTCTCCCAAGCTCCTCCACAGCCAAGGTCTGTGGGATCATGGAGAACCTTCATTCCCTAAATCTGTCAACCGGCCATGCGGGAAAACTAAGCTAAGGCCACAACACTTTCTCCTTACCTCCTAGGCAGCTCCGGATGGAATCTACTTAGAGAAGGGAAGGTGGCATTTGTGGATGTGCTTCATGAAGTGCTCAGCCAGCACCGCGAGCAGATAATGTTTTGGTGATTTTGAAGCTGACCTTTGTGAAAACACGGCTCTTGTGCTGAACCTGCAGACCAGGTGCAATTCGCAGCTGTGGAGTCATGAGGCGGAAATCTGATCTCTTCGTTAGGAGGACCTTGGTGGCTCTCCCGTTTCTCCTGTCTCTCTCAGGCCACCTGTCCTATTGCCCCTGTGCTCAGTGCCCCACCCCCAGCTGTAAGTCATTTTCTTAGTAAACAAAATAGCCCTGCTGCCGATCTGGTGGCCTCAGCACGCCGCTAAGCTTGGAGCTCTCCTGGGTCACCAACCTGGGCTTAAGCCTTCGTTGTCCTTGAGCACTTTCCAATTTGCCTGGAAACGGACGTTCCCCCTTGTGGATTTGTTCTAAATTGAGGAGCCCAAAGAAGACAAACAAGTAGATAAACTGAGAAAATTAATAGGCTGGAAAACACAAGACAGAAGGCAGCCTTTCAAGTTAGCAGTTCTGAGCTTTCTCACCTATTCTCACATTTATGCCGTATTTTATAGGATTTCCCAATAGAGTGGATATTTCTAGACTATTCCATCACTTCTATGAGAATCATCACAAAATAACCCTTTCATGGTGCAGGGGTGCTCTCCTTTTCCTGAGTGGAAGAAATTCTCATGCCTGGCACAGAGGAGATGCATGGAAGTTGTTTGTCAAAAGAGTGAATAAAGAAATATGTCCTTAGCCTCCTGTAGCAACTCTGACGTCCCGCTATCCTGGGGCACCCTGACCCAACATTGCTTTTCATTTCACTCTAGCCGACCCAATCTGGGCACCGAACATCTCCCAGAAATTTCCTATCAATCATTCATTCATTAACTGTGCAGGGTACTGTGAGAGGATCTTGGATACGGAGCTGAACAACACAAACTCACGCGGCTCACAGACAGGCTGAGAATAAGCAAACACTCATACAAATACAAATCATGGCAGGTGGAGATGGATTCTACGTAGAAAAACAAAGTTGGGCAAGGGGGATTAGAGAGAGAAGAGGTAGGGAAGAGGGACTATTCTTCACAGTCTGGTCTGGGAAGATTTTTCTGGTAAGATGATACATGAGCAGAGGCCTCAAGGAAGTGGAGAGAGCACCGAGTGGGAGCCTGGGAGAAAAGCATTCCAGAAAGAGCATGGGTGCAAAGGTCTGGAGGCAGAGAGAAGCTTGGAGAGTGTGAGAAGCATGAAGGAGGAGGAGAAGACCAGAGAGGGGGTGGTGGACAGCCCTGGGGGTCTCATAGGCCATCTGGAGCAGTCTGGAAGGTTTTGGTGAGAATGACACGGTCATGTCTGTGTTTTTAAAGAGGATCAGTCACTTGCTATGTTGAGAATAGGCCCTGCGGAGACAGGAGCAAATGCAGGGAGACCTGTTAGGAGGGGAGAGATGTACACTTGGGTGGTGAGAAGTTTTAGAACACCCAAGGCCACCAGAATGTCCACTGGTTATTGGGGGCGCTCTCCTTTCGTGTGAATTTCAAGCTCAGGAGATCAACGCTGGTCCTCTTTGGAGAGGGAGCTCACAAGGACCATCCCCTCTTCCTGAGCCCCAGCCTCTCTTCCTCTCCGAGGGCCATCACCAAGGAGCATGACAGCCGCCAAGGGGGCCGTGTCAGCAGCACTGAGCACGCACTGCCCGCATTGCAGCAGCATCCCGAGTGTATCCGCCTTCACCACCTGCCAGGGGGACAGGAGAATTTCAGCTGGCGTTCATCACGCAGGGCCTCAAGGAGCTGTCATCTCCCCTTTCCTTCCTGCCTGAATGAGGCGAGCCTTTCCTGTCCATGATTTCAGCTGGGGGGCTGCTCTCCTCCCGCTTCTCTGGATCGGGATGCGGCTGGTCTGCTTAGCTGGTGGAGGTGTGGTCCTGGGGCACTGGCCATTCCCATCCTGATGTCCAATTTACAGGGCTTCATCACTGCCATTCGGAGTCCACGCCGGTTATCCCCTGCTGCACAGCAAATGATCGCACACTTACTGGCTTGAAAAAGACACCCGTCGATGAGCTCTGCAGGCCAGAAGTCTAGGCAGGCTTGGCTGGGCTCTATGTTCAGGGTATCCCTGGGCAGCACTCAGGCGTTGGCTGGCCTGGGCTTTTATCTGGAGGCTCAGGGGAAGAATCTGGTTCAAGGTCATTTAGATTGGTGGTAGAATCCAATTCTTTGCAGTCGTGGAACTGAAGTCTCCATTTTCTTGCTGGCTGTCGGCCAGGATTCACCTTTAGCTTCCAGAGGACACCGCATTCCTTGTTATGCGCCCCACCGCCCCAGCTTGAAGTCAGCAGCTTTGAATCTCTCTCCTGCTCCCGGCTGGAGAACACACTCTGCTTTTAAGGACTGTATTGTATTTGTCCCACCTAGAGGATCCAGGGTACTCCCCCTATCTGGCAGTGCTTTTTGCCCTGTAGCACAGAGTAATAACTGTCCTATAACAGTGTAATCATGGCAGTGCTGTCTTACTGTATTCGTAGGTGCTTGGGGTAGGGCAGGACGTCATTAGGAGACCCATTTTAGAAATTCTTCCTACCACATAGTCAGTAGTATTGCAGATCCATCCTTGTCCTCGTGACTGGTTTACTTTGGTAATTACTGCAGTGTGTTTTTATTTACAGGACCTGAGTTCCTCCTTTCTCAGAGAGGCAGCTGGCATTTTGAAGCCACTTGGTGCCCCAGAACCCAGCACAGCCATCAGAAATCAGTGTTCGGTGTTTCCGCCTGACTCCAAATGGCAGGGGACCAAGGAAGTGGTGGCCTGTTATAGCATTATCTGATCATTAAAGAGTCTCATTAAAGCTAAAATTGTGGGAGCCGAGATGTTAAAGACATTTCTGTGGTTTGATGCAAAGTCTCCTGGATCATAAAATTGGAGGCAGCCCCTACCGTCCCTGTGCATCTGCTTCTCCCCGTCACAGCCGGCCTCCTGGTACTGTACCCCATGCGTCTGCCACCTGTTCTGGACACCTCCTGTGACCGCTTCCATTCTTTGCAGGCCTGTTTAGTAAAAAACTTCTTCCTTCTCTTGGGCCCATATGGGTTTCCTTCTGACTGTGACCCAGCATACCATTTGTGGCCTATAGCCTCACTGAATGCCTCTTTTCTTTTATAAAAAGTGGTTATTCAGATATTTAGAGGCAGATATCAAGCCTCAGATCATCTCTTCTCCAAACTAGACTCCAGCTTTGCCAGGCACCTTGCGCATCAACTCCACCTCTGATGCTGGAATCCACCTTTGGAATGCAACCTCCCTCGAGAGGGAACCTTCTGTCATACTCGCCACTGTGTCCCCCAGCTCCTAGCGCACTGCCTGGTACACGGTGGGGACCAATAAACATTTATTGACTGGGATGCACTGTCTCTTTGGAACTAAGGGCCATGCTTAGGTGTTTGCAGATTCTCCCTGATTGACATTGCCCAGTTTTGTGACCCATCCCAGGTCCCCACCTAGAAACAGTTAATGTTTTCCGGCTTAAATCTGTTCCAGAACAAGGCACATACACAGGTAAATAAAACAAGTTAATGATTCAGGCACTTGAGAGAAGTTGCTTCCATAAGTAACAAATTTTGGTGCTTGATTGAAATCGTACCTCATTTAGAGCTGCAGCAGAAAGGAGGAGGTAAATTCATTACAGAGAAAAAAGGGTATTAAACCGAGAGTTGGTTTTCCTTTTCCTTCTCCACTCGAGTGCATGCAGTCACTTAATCAGATGCATTTCTCAATGCGGGCGCTGGCTGCAGGGATGAAAATGAAGCCCTGTTAGCAATAAGAAGAAATTCCTCCCCAGGACAAATAGGAGAGTGGCTGCCTTGCTGCTCGTTACAGAGCAATCACCTTATTACCCAGAGGCGGCAAATACGGGTTGTCATGGTGGGTATTTGCTGCAATAGTCTAACATTACTGCTCAGTGTAAAATGCATAGTTTTGAATAATGTAATTATTGACACATTGGTATCATTTTTCTATGGGAAAAATATAGGTAATTATATCTGTAAGAAATTACAAGTGTATCCATGGCTCAGTAGCTCAGCTCCGCCTGAATATATTATAATCCTCCTGTAAAAGAACATTCCACGTTTATAAAAATTTCAGGATGTAGCTCTACTCTCTGAAAAATTAATGGGGAACCTTATATGTATAAGCAGAGGTCTTATCTCATCTCCGTAACATTTATCTTTCCTCCTCCCAACAGATATTTACAGATTCTTGTGATCTGTAAAGAAGTACAGTTTTTTGGAATAGGATTTTCAAAGAAAAATCTCCAGTTGTATCACAAAGATCTGTAGAAAAGCAATTATAGAAAACAATTGCTTATTGTCTTTTAATGTTGTTTGATAAATATCAGAATAACTAGATTAGTTTGTTTTTGACACCTTTGATTTGGATATAATATGTTTCACATATATGATGCAAGTTAATTTTTAAAATAGAACTAATCATTCTAGGTGGGGAATTTTAGTTAATTCTTTATTTGTTATCTCTCCCAATAGTATGCCTAATAATTAACTGGCAGGTGATTATAAAGCATTGAACTGTAAGTTATAAAGTGCTAGAGAGAAGCTAACTCCTATTTTCCACTCTTTTCCTCACCTCCAAACTTATATTTTGCCGTCTCTAGATATTTGCGTGTTATTAAAGTCCAAAGAATGGATTAATTCTGCAACCTTTTTAGCAGACTGCATTGACTAATTAATTGACTCTGTCACTCAGCAAACATGCATTGGGTGCGCCCATGTTTAGATCACAGTGCTAGAGATGGCGAGAAGAAAACCTCTATAAGAGACAGAGGGGCCTTACCTTCCACGAGTCTACCAGTGGTTCTCAAAGTGTGGCCACACCCTGATATTGACATTGTGTGTGTGTGTGCACACACACACCCCACACACACACGCCCATGCATTGTATGCAGGCTGACAGCCCTGGAATACGCCAGAGTAGGAAATGAATATTCAGGATGATTTTTAAAAACTTAATAGACTTTATTTTATTTTATTTTTTTTCCATCAGAGGGGTGGGCATTCATCAACACTCTTAGATGCCCCTACCAACACAGGCTTCATCAGAGGCTAATAGACTCTATTTTTTAGGGCAGTTTTAAGTATGCAGAAAAGTTGTACAGAAAGCACAGAGTTCCCACCTACCCCCATCCACTTCCCTCCCCCACTCTTCCCTATTATGAACACCTTGCATTAATGTGGCACATTTGTTGGAATTGATGAACCATTGTAGATACATTATGAACTGGAGTTTATAGTTTACATTAGGGTTCACTCTTGGTGTTGTACACGTCTGTGGCTTTTGACAAATTCACAAGGTCATGTATCCACAATTACAGTGTCACACAAAATAGTTTTCCTGCCCTTAAAATCCCTTGCTCTCTGCTTATTCATTCTTCCCTTCCTCCCTGCTAACTCCTGGAAACCCTTGATCTTTGCATTATCTCCGTAGTTTTGCCTTTTCTATGTCGTATAGTGAGACTCGCCTTTTCAGACTGGCTTCTTTCACTTAGCTTTATGCATTCAAGTTTCCAATATGCCTTCTCGTGGCTTGATAGCTCATTTCTTTTTATTGCTGAATAATATTCCATTGTCTGGATGGACCACGGTTTGTGTGACTGTTACCTATTGAAGGACATCTTCATTGCTTCCAAGTTTTGACCATTACAAATAAAGATTTTATGAACATTTATGTGCAGGTTTAAAACACCTTATGTGGACATAAGTGTCCAATTCATTGGGTAAATAGCAAGGAGCACTATTGCTGGATCATGCAGTAAGACTGTGTTTAGCTTTGGAAGAAATTGCCAAACCATTTTTCACCCCCACCAGGAATGAACGAGAGTGCTGTTTGCTCCACGTTCTCGCCAGCATTTGGTGGTGTCAGTGTTCTGGATTTTAGCCAAAATGGTGTATAGCAGTATCTCTTTGTAGGATAATTTTTTTGTACTATAGGTTAATTTTTAAAGGCAATCAAGGCACTTGAAGATCATAAACCACACTGCATGGGTAGGCAGGAGTGGAAGCTAAGAAATACTAACGCATTCTGCTCTGGGTCCATGTTTCAGAAATACTTATCTTCACCATCATTTTTACTCGTTAAGTTACCTGTTTTCAGCCAAGAGACAGAAATAGTGAAAGCTTTTGAGGCCCCTCATCAGCCTCCTGCTCAGGTCGAGTTTTCTTTTCTACAGCATTTCTTGCACAGTTCCTCAGTTTTAAAGAACAGGCCCTGTCGGAATTTTCATCTTGTTGTCAGTGCGGTGAGTTTGCAGGTGACTGGCCCTGAGGGGGAAAACATCTTGCTATCAGGTGTAGTCTAGTGTCATTTTGGACAGTTCCTCACCTAGAACTTTTGTTTACTTAGACAATTCCGTGGCATCTTCTAAGTCAGGTTTGCTTGGGTGCCTGACACGTCAGTGTCAGCAGCAGTAGTGATCACCAGCTTCACCAACTTTTCCTGTTTCAGGAAGATTTTTACTTCTTGGTGACAAAAACCAAAGACCCAATACAAGGATATTGCCATGTTTGAGGTAACAGACTCATTTTTCACATTGTGTCTTCTCTCAAAAGTATGAAGAACTAATATGGTGGATCTTAGGGTAAAGCTTTTCTTTCTCTCCCAGATATTTCTCCCTAATGTTGCTTTTCTTGGTTTTATCCCATTAATATTAGTGATAATGTTAGTTGGGAGAGGGGGCTGGGAGACTTATCTAAGAGCTCTTTTGCTTGGCCAATACATTGTTTTTTCTTTGATTATGTATTTTTTGGGGGTGGGGAGAGTGGCTTTGAGGGTAGATATTGAAAGGATGTTCTTGGGCAGAGTTGTCTAGTAAAACTTTTCATGATGGTGGAAATATTCTGAGCTGTCCAATATGGTGACCACCAGCCACACATGTCTCTCGAACATTTGAAACCTGGCTAGTGCAACAGAGGGACTATATTTTTCATTTTATTTAGTTTCTATTAATTGAAATAGAGAAATGTAGCTAGTGGCTGAGAAATGTAGGTGAGCACACGAACTATTTATCAAGTGCTCACTCTTTTTTTGGCAGAATGAGAGAGATTTCATGGGAGGTGCAACCAAATTAAATTCAAAAACCTTTGTTCTATTATCTTTCGTCATGGAATATGAGATAATTACTTAAAACTGTTTCTTGATTTGATTTTCTGTGTCTTATAGTTACTGAGAAGTTTGTAAGTAATACCCAAGGGGTTTAAGGAATGTGAAAATCCAATCTTTCCATTGGTGTGCTCCATCACTCAGGACGAAGGAGAGAAGAATCCTTTGCTTTGGTTTCCAGGCATGATGAGGACCATGGAGTACTCCACCAAGCTATCTAGTTGCAGGGGTGGATGTGACCTGGGCACAGCCATTGAATGAATCCCTTTGCTCTGGAGAATTCTGATTTGGAAACCAGAGAAACGTATTAGTCTGCCAAGTGTATTAGTCAGGATGGTTATGCTGTTACAACAAATTCATCCTGAAGTCTCAGGGTCTTAACACCCCACAGGCTCATCTGATGCAGCTGGGCCACTCTCGAGGGCAGTTGTCCTCCATGCTGTCACTTGGCTATCCTGGCTATTTCTATCTTGTGTCTTCATCATCGAAGCCACCAAGATCCCTGCAGGAGAGAAACAGAGAAAGTGGAGGGTGGCACGCCAGCTCATAAGTGTTTAGACCCAGAAATGACACAGTCTCTTCTGCTCACACCCCTACGGTTGTGCTTGACATATGGCCCTGCCAACTGCAAGGGGACTGGGAAATGTGGGGGACCCCATGGATATTTGGTGTAAATGTCTTTTCCATACCAAATCCTTAGCACTTAAAAAATCTGAATCTTAGAATGCTTTTGGAATTTTAAGCTATTTATTTTAAGTCACAGGTATAATTTGGGAGGTTGTGCAAAATGTTTTATATCTAGGCTTTAGTCCCATGTTGGAATTTAATCACATATCCTATTTTTCAGTAATTTTCACTCTAATTTCTAACATTTGTTTGTACAATGCTAATGCACCTTGAGTTCCTTTGGGCATGGGTGCTCATAAATAAAAAAAGTTATGGTAGGCCAGGCGCGGTGGCTCACGCCTGTAATCCTAGCTCTCTGGGAGGCCGAGGCGGGCGGATTGTTTGAGCTCAGGAATTCGAAACCAGCCTGAGCAAGAGCGAGACCTCGTCTCTACTAAAAATAGAAAGAAATTAATAGGACAACTAAAAATATATAGAAAAAATTAGCCGGGCATGGTGGCGCATGCCTGTAATCCCAGCTACTCGGGAGGCTGAGGCAGGAGGATCGCTTGAGCCCAGGAGTTTGAGGTTGCTGTGAGCTAGGCTAACGCCACGGCACTCACTCTAGCCAGGGCAACAGAGTGAGACTCTGTCTCAAAAAAAAAAAAAAAAAAAAAAAAAAAGTTATGGTAGTAATTTCATTAACCACCTGAATAATTTTTAGTTTACATCTTTTTCGATTGTGAACTGAAATACAAGTGGAAAGAGTATCACGCATAATTCCCTCAAGCATGTACTGAACTTGAGCATTACTGTGACATTTTATAAACACACGGATCTGTTTTGTTTATTTTTAATTTTGTAAAACTCTTGTACTACGGACCCTAGGGAAACACAGTCTTTATTCATAATAACCAGCCTTAAAATGGCAAACATAGTGAAACCACCCAATTTTTCCTGAATCTCCTCTCTCCTCACTTATCATTTTTTCCTGCTGTCAAAGGGAACTTGCATAGATGTGCTTTCTATTATCGTATCCCAGGTTTCTCTATAGAAATCCCCAGGGCATTTGTCAAAAATGCAGATTACCTGTTTTCAGTGGATCTGAGATGGCCTCTAGGAATGTGTATTTTAACAAGACTCCCTGGTGATTCTTAATGTGGGGGTAGTTTGGGAACTTTATCTTACTTTAAGGTAACCAAGTTGGTTTAGCAGGTGGGGAGTAGGATTCTTGTCACATGAGTAAGGTTAATGACGAAACACCAGCTAATGTCCTTAATAAAGAACAGTTGATGATCTAGGGTTGTATCTCTTCAGCTTCCCAAACTTCAGTCATCGCTCTACCATTTTTTACAGTTTTTGCCATGGTCACATACTATTCATAAGTCCAGACATGGCACATTTCCACGTTCTGTGGAAGGTTCTGGGAGGTAAATTTAAATACGTGCTTTGTTGATATTTTTGGCAATTTGAAATAACACGTAATAATTCCAGCTTACCTTATAGCTACATCCTTTCTATTTTCTTGTATTTTCCATCAATCTAACACCCTTCCTCAGTTCCCACCGATCAGAACAAAATTCCCTGAAAGATGATTTCCCTTTCCCCGTCAGCCTTCTGTCCTCTTACCAAGGGCACCAACGACTTCTACTTACTCAGTGTAGTGGCCAGTTCTTGGACCTCCTCTTACCGACCCAAGGGCACTTTTAGACACAGATGGCCACTCTGTCCTCCTGGACATTTGCCCTCTCTCGACTTCCAGGCCCCTCCCCACTGTCTGGGTCTCCTCCGGCCCCCATTCTCTGCCTCCCAGTTTCCTTGCCTACTTCTCCTTTGTCTCTGCTACCCTTACACTGGGCCCAGATAAGGACAGTGTGATGAAGACAAAGATGAATGTAGAGAGATGTTTTGCAGCATAATTTATATTAGTAAACAGTTGGAAGCAATAGGAAAACGGTTCCATAAATCATGAAATGTCCATATAGTGGAATATTGTGCAACTGGTGAAACATATTTTCTAAGGAAAGTTGATGACATTGGAAATATTTATGATTCTTTAAATAAAAAAACAAAAGTAGGATGTACAGCTGTGTGTATAGAATGATACAATTTTGCAAAAGATCGTATACAAATCTACACACCCACACACATTGCATAAATGCATAGACAAATGACCCATATAAGTAGATCACAATTTTAAGGGATGTTAACCATTTAAAAAAATTCCAGGAGGAACATGTGTTACTATTATAAGGAAAATGATTTTTAAAAAAGCAAAATTTGCAAAGATCTGAGAAAATCCACCCTCAGAATGGGTAGATTTCCAGGGAAGAGTGTGGCAGGGAGCCAGCTGAGGAAACATCCTAGATTTTCGTGAATCACATCTTTTGATTTAAAAAAAAAATTCAAATGAGTGTGAATTCCAAGGATATTATGTGCATTCTCATTCTAATGTTAGAAGAAAAATACATGTGGAAAAACTTTATGTGATTTTCTGAATATCCACTATTTTAGAATAGTTTGCTCCATGTCATTAATGCAAATAATTGAAAAGCACTATACCACAGTCTCTGTAGAGAATTGAGAATGATTAAATAAATTTCTCTTGTCCGGTTTCCCACTGTTAACAGCGAGGCAGGACGAGGTGGGGGGCTTTCCCACACTCTCCCCACTCCCCAGCAGACTGCCACGCTCATTTCACTGTGGACACGGCTGTCACATGGGCTCTTCTTCCAGAAGGGAGGCTAGGAAAATAGCCATTTGGTTTTTGCACCCTCTGTAGTGGAAAAGGCAGGGAGAAGGGACTTGGACGTGGCTTTTGGGTCACTGGGAGACAAGCTTAGCACACGGAAGAGCTGTGCAGCCACACTCTGAGTTAGCTATGCTAGCGAGAAGCATAGCTAGAGCCTCACAGCGAGAGCCTCACAAAGGAGACCGTGACAGTGGCCTGGACGGGTGGCAGCAGGAAGGCTGAGCTGATGGGATTCCTGAAGATTCCTGGAAGGGAGCAGCTTGACCAGGGTATAAGACGATACTTACAACTGACCCCTCCTTTGACTTTGGAGAAGAGAAGAACCCGCCACCCCTCCCTCTCTCCACGAACCCTGCCCTCCCCCAAAAGCTACTGACTTCACTTACACACCCCTGCCCACCCCTTCTTCCAATCATTTTCTGCAGGATTTTCCTCGATAGGATTAAGACCTATGTTTCCCAAAGTCTGTTCCTTGAGATGTTTATAGGTGTTCTATGAATAATAAGCTTGAGAACTGCGGCCCTTCATATCCTGACTTGTAAATTCACAAGTTTCATCAACATCTTAAAGGCTCTGAGAAGTCTTGGAGTCAAAACAAACAAACAAAGCAACCTATTTAATTATCAACTACCTAACTATGTTAAACTCAGAATTTCTCCACAGCATTTGGCCACTACGGCCCTCTTCGTACATATCAGCTGCCAGGACCCGTGTTTCACGGGACACATTTTGGGGAGCACCAGGTAAGCTGGAGAGTTGGAGATGGCAGGGATGAGAGGACTGTACAACTCACCTATTTCTCTGGGTAACAGTATGGCCAGTGAGATTCCGCCTTTTTTCCTGGATTTGGGGCCAGGGCACAAAGCTGATAATAAAAGATGTTGACCTCCTCACTTCCTAAACTTGAGGAGGTCCCAGCGGCTGGGGCCAGCCACCTCCCTGCAGGTCTTACTGAAAAGTACCAGTTCAGAAAAGTGGCCCCACCACCAACATGCCCCCAGTGTTCCCTTCTCCCCGCCAGCTGCCGGGGCTGCAAGGAAATGAGGGGTGGGCAGGGGTGTGTGTGTGAGGTCAGCAGCTTTGTGGGGAGGGCAGTGTTCATGGAAAGAGGGAGAGGTGGCGGGTCCTTCTCTTCTCTGAAGTCAAGGGAGGGGTTCTAGAAGGATCACTTGCAAAGCTGCAAGATTCTGCAAGAAGGAACACTGGTATTCCATTTTCCTGTAGGATGTCTCTTAGCCACCGGACTGGCTCTCCCACCTCTGTGCTCCCTGAATAGAGGAGAAGGGAATGGAAGAGGGTGAAGAGGAAGCCACTGTGAAGACAAGCTCTGCAAATTTCTCATTCACCTGCCCAGTGACTTGGAAGGTTGCCGCGCTTGAGCGGAGGCTGCAGCCACCCCACCAGGAAGGCTGCCTGCGAGGCCAGGGGACTCCCGAGAGTTGTGGGTGGTGGAGGCTGAGGAGGTGGTGGGCGAGGTGGCTGCATGGCTGCATCTTGGAACTGAGTGGAGCGGAGACCCTGGCAGAACCCTCCAAGGGATGCATTAGTGCTGAGAGTTGGGGTGCCTGCTCCCCCAGAGGCCCTGGTGGCCAGACGGGGTTAGGTGGATAAGCAGCAGCAACTAAGAGAAAAGAAAGGGGGGCAGTTCTGCTGCCCTGGAGGAGCAGGGGCGCAGAGAAGGGCAGGCGGGAAGGGGACCTTCGTGCTGGCTGCTCCGGCCATGGCGATGCAGTGCGTCACCCCGCAGCCCAGGGCCAGCTTTGGGGAGCAAAATCCCCACACCCATGCCATGTCATAGCGCAGTGAGAGGAGATTTTTTTCTTTTAAAAATAATTAATAACATTTATGCTGCGAATGAGATTTCTTAGTGGATGAGCTGCAAGAGCTTTATCATCTCCCCTCCATGAAGTGCTTCTGTCTCGGCCGGTCCTCACGGTGTAGTTTTAATCTTTTCGCTTAATGCTCTCGGCTCTGTCAGTTGTAGATTCTACTGGGAAGAGGCTTTAATCACATTGTGCTCTGGTAGGGCATTAATTAATTTCGGGCTGGATTGTCCTGGGGTGACCTATGGGAATGACAGAAGTCCTGATTTCCTCTTTTTGTCTAGAGGACTTTTTCCCTTGGGGCCCAGGGTGTGATGCGTACATATTTTTAAATTAAAAAATGAATTATATATTTAACAAATACATACAAGAGGAGATAATATTGTAACAAACACCACGAGCGGCCATCCAGTTCGGAGAGGAGCCCATCGACAAATACCATCCAAAGTCCCCTGTGGACACCTGCCCCTTCCCATGTTTTTTTTCCCCTCCCCGCAGTCACCTGCTATCCTGCATGTGGTGCTACGAATGCACGTTACTGGAACACACTTTGAGTACGATAAGTTTCCCAGGCAACTACATCCGGTTAAACAGACAAAGCTCCAAACACAAGGTTGTGGCCGAGTGTCACATAATCGCTGTCCTACCAGGGGCTGTTCTGAGGTGGTTTTCTTGGCTGACCTTCCCTATTCCTTTGTGCTGCCCTGCAAGGATCTGTGTGGAAGGACAAGGGTTGACTGGAGCTTGTGGACTTGCTGATGCGGCAGAATCTTCCAGACAGGTGACCCCTGACGACTCGTCACGGCCTGGAAGTGCCCATGCTGGCCCCTGTGCTGCGTGTGGCCTCTCTCCGGGAGGGACAGAGGGCTCGCACTGTCCCCTGAGGATTCATTACTCAGGCAGGCCCCTGACAGAGGAGTGAGCGTCCAGAGAGTAAGGACACCCAGCCAGCACTGTTTTCATATTGTCATGAATCACATTTGTGATCTTTTCTTGATCACGACTCAATTTGTTATTGCAACCATCCCCTATTGCTAACCCTAAGTGGAACAGCAAACTAACGACTAATTTTTCTTTTTGTCTCAAGTTTCTGTACTCAGATGTTGTCATTGAGGTAGCTAAGAGGATGCAGGTTGGTGTAATCGTATTTCCTGAAGTGTTCTAGGTATGGCACAGAAAAAGCGATTTCATGGGAGATTCAGGGTTAAATAAATTCCTTAAAGAACAACAACGACTACAACCGCAGGGCTTCACAGAGACTTTAATAGACTAGTCTTTGTTGTGATTATCCAAGAGTGAAATATCCATGTGGTGGCTGTCAATGTCATTTGACCATTGAAACCTTTTAAAAAATGAAGCATCTCATGAAATGATGGGCTCAGAACATACTTTGGGATCTGCTGAAATGAAATATTTGAAATATTTCCATACATTTTCACTTTGTGACGATTGCTTTCCAAATGGCTGCCACTGGCAATGACAAGGAATTATGTGTGTGTGTGTGTGTGTGTGTGTGCGCGCGCGCGTGTGTGTGAGACAGAGAGAGAGAGAGAGACACTAACAGACTGGATCTTTCTTTCACAAGCTGTTTAATCAGACCATCAGTCTGCAAATTATAGAAAGCTCATTAAAAGCTTTTTTTTTTTTTACAAAAGGATTCTGTTTTTCTAGTATCCAAGTTTCCCACATTCTCCAAATCTTTTTTGTGCCAGATAGAGTAAAAGCTAATTCCATTAAAGAATGTACGACTGCACAAGGAAGTTAGAAAGATGCCTGTTTGTTTTTCCATTGCAGCCTTCCCCAGGCTGTCCATCCTCGGGTGGACTCTATCTCTAACGGCCTAGTGCTTTTGACAGATTTGCAGTCTGTTCTGCTTCTGGGAGAAGCAAGCCATAGGGAAGTTCCTGTAATGACTGTGGGGAGAGGCGCAATTAGCAGATAAAAAAAACAAGGTGGTAGAACATAATAGACCGGCTGGGCATCAGTGTATTTTAGAGTTGGGGGAACTGAAGGTCTCTAGGGCAGGAAACAGGAATCATATTTATTAGAATTGGGGCCAGATGCAGTGGCTCATGCCTGTAATCCTAGCACTCTGGGAGGCTGAGGCCAGAGGATCGCTTCAGGCCAAGAGTTTGACACTAGCAAGAGGGAGACCCCATTTCTACAAAAAATAGAAAAATTAGCTGCGTGTGGTGGCATGTACCTGTTGTCCCAGCTATTCAGGAGGCTGAGGCAGGAGGACTGCTTCAGCCCAGGAGTTCGAGGTTGCAGTGAGCTGTGATGAGGCCACTGAACCCAAGCATGGGAGACAGAGTGAGACCCTGTGTCAAAAAAAAAAAAAAAAAAAAAAAAAAGAACAAGGAATTGGAATGCAACTTGGTTGCCCTCTTGTCTTTGAAATCTCAGTGACCTGGCCAGCTTGAAGTGTCTGACCTGGGAGATCTCAGGCAAGTCATGGGCCCCTCGTTTCTCTCTGTTTATCATATTTGGGTGCCACATTGAGATTTTGTTCAGCAAATTACCTGCCCTGAAAATAAGAACAGGTAATAGAAGCTAACAAAAATCATTTTTCTACAGCTATTTGAGGTTGAATTAAAAAGAATAATTTAAAAAGTATTGAGTTCAATATGGTTGCATATAAGACCAATGAAACGATGTCTGAGACAAAGGGAAATGGCACTGTTAATTGTCAGACTGTCCAGGTGGTTTTGCTGAGTTTCATCATGAGCTTATATGAGTTTATTTGTCTAGATGCCCATCTCTTAAGTGGCCTCAAAATACGGTGCCAAGGCCCCATACTGCAGCAACTGGAACACTTTTCTTTCCTTCCACTCCTGTTTAGGTAATACGGGAGCCAGAAGTCTTTTGCCATGGGTCACCACAGGGCCATTGGAGAGGATTGCTGAGATGGCTGGAGACCTGAGCAGGATTTCCCCCTGTTATTGTACACACACACACACACACACACACACACACACACCCACCCACCCAGCCCTGGCTATGGGGCTGAGCTCCAGCTGGGGGGGAAATGGGAGGACTTGACAATCTACTCGGCTTTTGGTAACCTACTTCACTTCTTTTCCCCATTTTCCTTGTAGGGTTTTATTCATTGTGTAACATGGACAATGTCTAAAGTCATTTCTCATCCATGTTCTTCTGTTAATCAGTCAAACATTTATTGAGTGACGCTGATGGTCCAGAATTAGATCTGGGGACTGGGAAGATTTGCCACTGAAAAAGACAAGGTCCCCGCCCTTAAGAACTTCACCCTTGAGTGGGTAAAATGTGATGAGTCAGGGATGCCTCTGCGGAGAAAGTGAATTTTGAGTGTGAAATTTTGAGTGTGAGGAGAATAATTCAAATATCAGGAAAGTGGAAGTATTGGCATCTGATTTTTTACAAACAGGGGTCCTCTTTTCTAAATTGTAGACGTTCTGTTTTTGGCTTCATTGACCATTTATCTTTCGTAATCCTGTGTGTCCCCATCCATGGTTTTAAGCAATTGGGTATTTCTTTGTTGATTCATTTCCACTTGGGTTTCCGTGGCACCATGACTATTTGCATTTAAGGATGGCTAAATTGATGGAACTATGTGATTCACACCTTAGCTCAGGACAAAATGCAGAGTCAGGTGTTTTAAAGGGACTTTGAACAAAATACTCATATTTCTGGTATGCTTCCTTTTTGTGCACCGGTTCGCTCCTCTGATGAACTGAGGCTGAAGGGGAGCATATCACTGAGATGTTTGTGCAGCCTCGATGCCAATTATTTAGTCATATATAAATTAAGTAGCTGTAATAGAATTGTAGAAAAGCCTCACTGGTTAAGCTGCTTTTTAAAAGGAGGCCAAGGGAGTACATATTTTGGTGTGTCCAGATGTGATACACGTTGTGATGCAAATAAGAAAAATTGTAATAGTCAATAGCCGGGGGTCTATTTCTGTTCTGGTTGCTACCAAAAATTGGTTAAAATGCAGTTTGTGTTGTTCTTGCTTGGAAATTTGATGAAAATTTATTTTGAGCTAGCCTTGTATCACTTTGCTGGGCAGTTAGCTCATAGTGAGGTTCTGAGTAAAGATATTTTGGTAACATTTTAATACATTTTTGGTATCATTTGGTATCATTTTTGGGGTGTTGGATCCTTGAGTCTACCCTTCCTGCAAAACCCCCAAGGCTGTTCATCTCCCACGGCCCCGCTGATGTGGAGTCAGCCCTGGAAGTTCTCTTCAGACTTCCCTAAGGGACTTACTTGTTCCCTCCTCTGTGCTAGTTCACATATTCACTGTTGCGTGTTCCCCAGGGCAGTGTTGGGTTAAAGCTCTCTGTCCTCCTCCAGGCTGATAAGGACTTCCCAGTACATCTGCATTCCCGGTGACTGACTAGGGCTGGCTCAGTAAATGTTTGTTGTATTAAATGTGTTTGTGGAGAGCCTGACCACTGTGGTGGCTGGTGTTTGAAGTTCACCAACTCCAGCAGTATCCTGGCAATCTGCTATTACTGGTGTCTTCAGAAACCTTTTTAGCAGCTTTCTGAGATGAGGAAAAGGTAGTTCATATCAAAATTCAGTTTTCTACAAGCAGAGAGAAACATAATACAGACAGTCTTAAGCTCTCTCTCATGCCTTTGAGGTAGGCTTTTTTGGGGGAGGGGAGAGAGGTGGTTAAAGTCTTGGTTTTTAGGAACAGGAGAAAAATGAGAAATGCTTTTAACAGTCTGCCCGATTCACTTTGTGGAAGGTGGCTTTTCAGTGGCCTTCCATAATCTATTGCTAATGGCATTTTTCCCACACAGAATTGTTAAATAAATTTTACATCCTGGTAATGATAACTTGGGTGATGTCATTAATATTCTCTTCCTTGCTCTGCTGAAAGCAAATAGCATGTTGAGTGAGATGAATGGCAGGGGTTAGATGGGAAATAATGCTGTTTGCCATACAAGCAGTGTTACAGGATCCTTGTTAGCCGAATGCTTAGACAAAACATGCTTACAGTGGCTCTTGGGAGAATATTCGTAATCAATCTATGGGTTCATGTTGATTCGAGATGGCATTGTTAATGCATGAGTTTAATTCTTCATGTTTCTAAGCTCAGGCATAGAGCTGAATATTCAGTCATCGCTCTCAAAGGACTTAGTGAGGGGAGTGTGTATGTATGTGTGAGTGTGTGTGTGTGTGTGTGTGTGTGTGTGTGTGTGTGTGTGTGTCTGTGTGAATTGAAACATCAATGTTCCTTTATGCAAAGGCACAGAGTAAGCTCCATTATGTTACAAGTTTTCATGGCTTAGAAATAAAGTCATGGGCTGGTGGAACCAGGTGGGCTCACCTGGAGGAATACAGAAACTGATGGGATGGGCTGGGGAACAGCTTGGCTCTTTGAAGGGCAGGCAACCTGGAATGCCATCTTTGGGAAAATACATCTCCTTTCTCTGCTGCCTGCTGGTCACCAAATGTAACTTCCAAGGATCTGTAGAGGCCTTGGTGGTCAAGTCCTAGGTGACTGCAATGTGGACAGCCTGGAAGGGGTGTTGATGACAGTCAGCCTTGGTGACTTCTCAGCACTTTAGGTAGGCAAAGTAGGTTTTTATAGCTCCATTGGTCTTGAATTTCAAAATTGTGCCTCTGGGTGGAATTTAGTGAATGTATTCATAGTATATTATTCACTACTGATTAACATAAATATCTGCTTGTGCAAGGATGTATTAATTACTTGTGGTAGGATTGTACATTAATATATTAACATATATATTATATTACATAATACATTATATTATATACACTACATGTTATATAATATATACATTAATATATTAACATATATATTATATTACATAATACATTATATTATATACACTACATGTTATATAATATATACATTAATATATTAGAATCTGGTGAAAGAGTTCTTTTTTCCCATAAACATTTTCTGAAGGTGTTTAAAAATCATTGACCTGGAAGAGAATTTCACCTAATTTTTTCACGTAAGCAATCTTCATGTGTGTGCATGCATGTGTGTGCACATGTGTATGCATGAAATGATGTGGTGCATTAGTGCCTGAATGGGAGGTGGAATTTGGGCCTTCTGATGTTTAGCCTAACATTCTTTCTACTACTTCACACTAACTTGTTCCTTATTTGCCCTTTTCTGGTTGACCTGAGTCATACTTGGACAGTGGGAATCCCAAAAGCAAACTCTTACTGATTCATGATGGTATTTCCCATCAGTCCCTGAAGTGGGGGATCGATGCAGGTTGTACTGGAAACCCATGGGGCTTGACAGGAAGGCCAGCTTTAGACATAAGACATGATGTGTCTCTCTCTCTTTTTTTTTCTTTTATTTATTTTTCTTTTAATTTTTTTTTTCTGGTCTTCAATTTCTATTTTTCTTTTTTCTTTTTTTTTATTTCAGGGTATTATGAGGGTACAAACATTATGGTTGCATTTTATGTCTTTGCCTCACCCAAGCGAGGGTTAGAAGTGTGCCCTTCCCCTCTGCAATGCTCCCCGTGTCCTTCAGTTGCGGGTTTACCCCCATGATGTGTCTCTTGTTCAAAAGTTAATGATCGGAAGAATTTAAATATTTCTAAATTATTTTTTCTGCTTTTAATGAAATTGCTTAATGTAATTGAGTGACATGCAGCAGCAAAGTATGGTGTGCTACTTAGAGATCTCTCATCTCCTAAAGTTCAAAAAGGAACTGGAAAATTAGTCATGTGCTTGTTAAATTATTTACGAATTACCCTGAGGTCTAATGAGATGGATGCTCGTGTTGAAGGCAAACCAGCTGATTTTCCACATCAGATTACTGAAGGGCATTTTAACAGCAGAATTATAAACCATAAATACATGTAATTCTAAACACCAGGGAGCAAATAGAATAAGCATAACTCAGGTTTTTTGTCTATGTATGATCTCTCCGAGACCCTCTGGTGTAGAATTTCGATTTGGGTTCATCGGTCTGGTATCATCTCTAAGAGGATTTATTACTGAAAGACCCAGACGGAGCTAGTCATCAGTATTTGGTTCTCTGGGGAGTCCTCTGGGACAGACTTGCAACAGGCCTGCGGTACACACGGAAGCCAAGGCATAGACATATAGTTATTTAGTACCCACAACAGTGGACCTTATTTTATTATTTTTTTTGATTAGACTGTATGTCTCTTGACTGATATATCTGTAAGACAGAGTGTCTTTCTACATCGTTTCTTTTTACAACTGCTTTGATTTTAGTAGAATGCAAGTAATATCTCCCAAACCTGCATCATTTCCCTTTCAGTAGATTTGAGACTTTTACTTGATATTTCATACCTCTTTAAAAATTGGCAACACATTTGTAAAGTATCCGTATCTACACAGGACTCACAATCTGTCTTTCCCAGTCTTGTGCCACATTTCCCCAAAATTGATTGGGGGGATTTTATGACTTGGAAAACTTCCAGTACATATGCTGTATTCTATATACTGGCAAGGAATATCACTTAGAAACGTGCTCAAGTGTGTGCCCCAGACTTCCATAAGGTCCCTTCCCATAGCTAGAGTGGAAACACTTGATCTAAATAAACTCTTTAAAGAGACTGATAAAGGATTTGGGGAAAGATTTGCACTGATTATTAAATTGGTCTTTAGACATAGTCTCTTAAGGAATAAGCACTTATCTTTAAGCTTTGAAATTCTCATCAGAAATTTTCTCTTTCTGTGAGAAGGATTGAGTAAATTCTCTTCAGTGAATTTGAAGGCCTGTTATGTATATACCCTTAGAACCAGAAGCTTTTGTTGAAGCACTTTTCCCATGGTCCATGGGAGAGTATGCAGATTTAGTACATGCACTTAAAGTCTTTATGTCCAACAAATTTTTAAATTCACCTCCTCTCACTTTCCATGGGGCTGCAAGTTACATTTGTATCAGATAACGTTTTAGTTGCAGCCATTAGAATCCACAATAACTTGTTTATTCAGGAGGACTTATTCAGTGGTGTAGATAGCTCAGAGATTCACTGGCAGGGCTAAGCTCCCAGGGATGACTCCAAAACCATACTCCAGAACCAGACTACCCAAGGTGCTGCTGCTTCTGCCACCACAGGGCTGCCTGTCATGCCAGCGTACCCCCGCAATGGCTCCTGGTCCCGAGGCCTTCTCTGCCATCTCCTAAGCCTTTAAAAACACATTTCACATGGCTCTCAGGGGAGGATATGGGCTCAGTGTTCAGGCCTGGATTGACTTAGGTTGCTCATCTGGTGGCATCTGTGCTCCTTCTTGCCTGTGTGTTTGCGTGTGTCCTACCAAACTGGAGGACCTCTGTTTCTTCCCCTCTGGTTGAATTGCCGTCATCCTTCCTTTGGTACATAGCCTAGGATGTCTTAACTTCTTTCAAGAGTCCATCCTTAGTAGCTTCTGGCTTCAGGAATTTTCCTTTTTTGTAATGTCCTACAGTATTTGTTGTATATACCGATCACTCTCTCATAATAGTTTTTAAAACATTTACATCTCTTATCTTACTAACTAGCTTGTAAACCCACATTTTACACCTGTCTCCCTACCCTAAACCCAGTAGAACCTACCGTTAACAACCCAGGCATATTTGCTGTCAGTGATAAAGGCCTGAATGCATGCAGTCTGAGTTTTCTTGGACTGTCCTACCAGCGCTCTCAGGCATTCTAAATAATAAGTGCTTAACGGAGGCTGTTCACCACTCGAGGGGCAGATTACAGTACCAATCGGTGTCTTTAAAAAAGAAAACTCTTCGTCCATTATTATTTTGTGAGTTACACACAGTTGTAAAATGCTTCCCA
The DNA here is from genome assembly GCF_000956105.1 of Propithecus coquereli. Lineage (NCBI taxonomy): Eukaryota > Metazoa > Chordata > Mammalia > Primates > Indriidae > Propithecus > Propithecus coquereli. Next base: position 3,954,997 of record NW_012139080.1, on the reverse strand, counting down.
GTTTTTGTTGAAGTCATCTAGCAGGGAATCCAGCAAATATGTATTCTTCAAAGTTTCCAAACAGATGGGGTGCTACTTCCAAAAATGTACCCCATAGGAACTCCCTGTAAACCAACACCTTCCCTGTGCACTAGCCTTGGCAGTGGTGGCTGAGGACAATGGTTACCACCAAGACAGCCATAAAAGACGATTGCCTGGCAAAATGCAAGCAATTTGCTGTCTTCACTTTTGTTTTCTTTGTTTTATGTCTAATTTGTTAGGTTTACCTTCATTGTTCTTGTAAACTTGTTTTTTTTTTTTTAATCAAACAGCATTTCCTGTGTGTATTCTTTAGGCAGGATGTTGGTTCTCAAGTGCTCTGTGAAAAAAGAGTTCTGTGGTCAGATACCTTTGGGAAACACTGCAATTCCCCTCTTGGGGATCACGGTGCACATTAGCACATGAAGAGCTCAGAGAAGCCTTGCCTGGAAGAAGAAATGAATGTAATTTTATTTAGCTTTCAGAGGTTCCCTTTCTCATTAGAATAGGAACTCTTTTTTTCCAGATTACTTTTGAACATCCCATAGAAATATTTTTAAATTAAATGCCCTGAAAACTTTGGGCAAACTAAAGTTTTATACATGAAATTTGGATTTAATAAATTATGGTATCTTTTAACAAATTTAATACTAGATTCTTCTCTAATGGGATTAGTTCCTTCTTCCGTATTTTTTAAAATGTAAATTTATATGATCGTATGTTGGTTTTTCTCTAATGATGCTATTGCAGTATTTGGTTTGTCTGTAGATGGATAGCCTTCTCAAAAAATCTCTTTAATGATGACTTTAAAATGTTGGAAGTAGAATTTCTCTTAGAAAGATAGCTGTCCTTTTTAAACAATATACCATTGTTAAAAGAAAGTCATTTTCCCCCTTTCATATTTGTTTTTCCTTAAAATATCTCTAGTATACAGAATTGGATTAATCATAATCTTTAGTTCATGAGGCACTTACATCATTGGAACATACAAGGTCTCCCTTTTATTTGTTTGTTAGTTTGTTTATAATAATGTAATAAGCATCTATACCCCTGCTGTCCAGCATAAAAACTGGGACCTTAACAGTAAGTGACATCTAACCATATGTGCCCTTCCCAATCCCATCTTCCTGCTTCCTTCTACCTCGGGTACCATTATCCTGGATTCCGAGTTCATTATTTCTTTGCTTTTCTTTTTAGTTTTCTTGCATCTATATGTTTTCTATACAGCACTAAAAATATCTCATTGTTTTTCAGTTTATAAAATGGTTATATGATGCTCTATGTAATCTTTTGGAGCTTAACTTTTTTTCACTTAGTATTACAGTTGTCCCTCGATATCCATGGGGGTTGGTTCCGGGACCACCAAGGATACCCAAATCTGAGGATGCTCCAGTCCCTTATATAAAATGGCATCGTATTTGCACCTAACCTGTGTACATCTTCCTGCATATTTTAAATCATCTTTAGATTATTTATAATCCCTAATACAATGCCAATGCTATGTAAATAGTTGTTATACTGCATTTTTAATTTTTATTATTTTTTAATGTATTTTTGTTTTATGTTTTTCAAATATGTTTTATTTTTTGGAGAAACTACCATCCCATTTTCCACAGTGGCTGCACCATTTTACATTCCCACCAGCAATGCACAATTTCTCCACATTCCCACCAATACTTGTAGTTTTCCGTATTTTTTTAATCTGAGCCATTCTCATGGGTGTAAAGTGGTATCTCATGGTGGTTTTGATTTGCATTTTACAACTGATTAGTGATGTTGAGCATCATTTCATATGCTTCAGGACTATTTTGAAAATCTTATGGAATTTATGGTCTTTCTGCACAGAAAAGTGTACATATGTTCACCACATTTTGCATAACAACCAAAAGAGGGCATCATGGACCCCCTGAAGCCTGTATGGGAGCCATAAACCTTATTATAGGATTAGCACTGTGGTTAGATAGCTCTCTCTGTTATTGTTGTAAAGGGAATGGACTGCATGGTTTTAACTTTTGTTAAGAAGTGTGAGAAATTGAAAGTTCTAAATTGAAATCCAAGTCTTTTGATATAGGAGCTTTTGTTCTTTAGGGAGTAGTTTTCAGGGTGAGAGAGAGGGGAAAGAAGGGAAGCCAGTCCTGGGAAAGCCAGTAGGGCTGTAGTTCAGGCAAAGAAAATTGGTCTAAACATCAGAGCAGGGGAAATGTTTGGTATTTTGGGATGAACTCTCTAGGGGAGGTGACAATCTGATGGCTTTTCTCAAACTGAGAGCTCAAGCCATAGTGGGAAAGGACCAGTAATATGAATAATATGTGAATTATTTTAAGAAAATGTCCAAACAAGGTCTAAGGCTTGGAATGTCTAAATTGAGTGAGGAAAGTGTGAGTAGCATCAAGGAAGCCTGCAAATAGAGATGGAAGGCCAGAAAAGGGGACTGAAGATTCAGGGCCAAGAAGCTAAGAAGTGAGTCACGGATGGCATCTGGAAGCACGAGGACAGGGCAGAATACTCTTCCTCTCCAGACCCAATCCAATAGTACTGGTGTCTGAAACAAATACCTTTTCTTCACCAGTAGTAGAACTTTGGTTTGGAAAGGTCTTGGTAATTGGCTGGGAGAAGTGCAGTCATTGAGGAACTTGGAAACAAAACCTCATATTCTAGGAATGGGATTAGAACACAATCAGATTCTGAGTGAGACCAGATGCCAGGTGGCTCAATGGGGAGCTGGTCACCCACTGCCCTGGGGCATGGCATAATCCCTCACTAGGGAGAGGTTTGGGCATAGTCTGGGGCACACTTGGTTAAGAGGCCTCAGGGACAGGAACTGGTTCTCTGGGGCAGTGGTTCTCAACCTTGGTTGCACATCGAGTCACCTGGGGAGCTTTACAAATCCCTGTGGCCCGGCAGGCACCAGACTCATTAAACCAGAATCTATGGGAAGGGGAGGTCTGACCCAGGCATCAGTGGTTTCTGAAACTCTACAGGTGACTTTAATATACAGCCAAAGAGAAAACCTGATGTAGAGGTAGGCAGTCAGACAGTCATTACACAATCATAGTTGTCTTTGGAAAAAACTAGTTTTCAAATAATTTGGTTCAAACCAAGATGCTGAATCAAAATCACTTCTTCCATGTCCCTCCATTCATTCTGGAGAAATCTTTCTTGGCCTCGTTATCACAAGTGCCTATACTGAGCCAGTGCTTTTCAAATTTTTATGTGCATACAAATCACCTGTGTGGTGTGATGCAGTAGGTCCAAGCCTGAGAATTGGCATGTGTCACAAGCACTCAGGTGATGGTGATGCCACTTGATCATACTTTGAGTGGCAGGTTCTAGGTTCATCACTACTGAGCTGATTTAACTCATTCTTTTATTCACCAAACTATTGGAAGGTGCTTACTATCTGCAAGATACGTTGCTAGTTAGGTACTGAGGATGTGGTTGTGAACACAAAAGAGACAGTCCCTGCCCTCAGGGATCGTAAAATCTAGGAGGAAAGGCAATGAACCCATGATTTCACAAAAAATTACCTGAATACAATTACAATAAGGGCCCCAAAGGGTAAGTCCAGGCTGCTGTGAAACCACGTGATGGGGAGCCTTGATCTAGTAGTAGGACATGACTGTGGTTCCCTTGATAAAGTAAGCCCCAGGAGACCCGTGTCATGTACTGGCGCTCACTCTGGCTGTGGGAACTCGGTGACTTCTTTCTGTGGTTCCCAAAAGCATAGGCTATATTTAGTATATTGACCCTCTTTTCCTGTTGGACATTTTCCCATGGTGGGCTCAGCCATTTTTTGGCTTTCCTTATCCACCCGATCTCAAGGTCTGCCTCTTGTCTGAGCTCCAGGTTCAGGTTTCTCGGTATTGAGGCACATCTTGTACGAGGAGACGTGTTAGCATCTAAAACCCAACATATTCTGGGACAAACTCCTCATCAACTTCACCAAACCAGCACTTCTTTAATATCTCCAACAGTGTCATCATCATTTTTTTTTTAGCCAACAAAGCAAAATCCAACATAGTCTTTTAACTGATAGGGGCTTCACTATTGTTGGCCCAAGGATACAGTGCATATTTTTATTACAGGATCTGAAATAAGTGTACAGTAAGTACATTTGCTTGATTCACGCATGACCTCAGTTGGATAAATAGCCCACCGTAGATGCTAAGTGAATGTTGTTTACATATGTGAGGCTTGGGGAAGGAGGGCAGGGAACTGGCGTTCATTTCATCCACGTGTTTTTGCTAGATATTTTATGTACCTTAACTCCCTTATTCCTGTCAATATTTTTCTAGAAATTTATTGTTGCCTTTCATAGATAAGGAAAGTGAGGCTGTTAGAGTACCCAGTGAGTAGATGATAGCAGCATGGCATGTAATCCTAGTTTTTTTTTCAGTCTCAGAGAACATAATGTTCTTTTACTAGGCTTCATAGCTTGTACATGGTGACGTGCTCTCTGAACTCTTATCATTATGAATATATTTTAAAAATAAAAGCTCTTTCAAATATCAGTTATTTGAATTGTTTTCTCAAATTTGTAAAATATAGTAGTAAAATGTATCTTATGAAATCAAGCTTAGTTACTTTAAAACAACTGGATCTAGCCTGCAGCATGTACTCAATAAATATTAGTGCCCTTTCATAGATTCAAATATTCTACTTTTGTTTTCTTTGTGTTTTTCTGTCTTCTTCCTTTCTATGTTTCACTCTGGGCATTTTCTCCTGAACCATCATCTTTCAGATCACTAAGTCTCTCTTTAGCTGGGTCTATTTTGCTGTAAATCCATCTATAGCATTTTTGATTCCTTCTATTACATTGTATTTTTCGGTTCTAGAATTTCTGTTGGATTCATATACATGTATATTTTCTGATTCTTTGGTGAAATTTTTATCTTTTAACCTATTTTCTTACACGTGTTAATTATTTTAAAGTCTATGCCTAATAACCCCAATATTTGGATCACCTATGAGACTATTTCTATTGTCTGTTTTTTTCTCTGTTGGACTTGTCTCTTGATATGCCTGGTAATTTTTAATTGAATGTTGTAAATTGCAAATAAAGAATTAAGGAGGCTTATGATGAGATATTCTTCCACAGAGGATTTTTTTTCTTTAGCTTCTGGTAGGCAGTTAGAATTTTAATCATCTTAACTCACTCTTCCTTATCCAGAAGGTGTAGCCCTTTGGGGGTCCTAGTTGAAGCCCAGAGTATATACCAAAGTGGGTTCCTCCACTCTGGTGGGCCCTGAAGTCCAATTATTATCTCCTTATCAGTGGTGACAATTATGCTTAGTTTATCATCCCTCCAGCAGCTGTTTTCTGCTGTGCTTCTCTCCTCTCTGCCTGTAAAATTTACAAATCAGCAAATGCCTCAGTGGTGGTGGTGGTGGGGAGAGAGTGTTGGGTGACTTCTATGCTTCCTTACTCTGCGAACTTGCCTTTTCAGGTTCTGGTTGTCTTGGTAACTCTTTAGATGCCTTTACAGAGAAGTTTTGTTTTTAAATTTTACCAGATTTTTTTTATATGCTCGTTTATCATTGCTGGAAGGTGACATGTATTCTTTTTCTTCTAAGCTTTGAAATGTAAACAAGTGGGGCTGTTTCTTGATTCATCAGATTGTTCCAGAAACAGGTGTCATTCAGGTATTTAGGTGTGCAGGTGAGAGGTCACTGTTTGAATTGCAGTCTAATCTGCTACCTGCTCGGTCCCACGAGAACCTTTGACTTTTCCCTTGTCATAACCTTTTGCTTTGCATTCTAAGGAGGTAACTTGAAAATGAGTGAATTAAATATTATGTACTTTATCAGATGTAGAATGGCAGTTTTATTTAGCAGAGAACAGGTTTAATTAAGGGACAGAGGCAAGGGTAACTCAGGAGACTCAGGTCCCTATTTTGGTCTTCTAGATAGTAACAAAGAACAGTGATTCTTTCGTAAAGGAAGTGGAGGCCATGATGATGTCTAGTGGCTTTATCATGCTGATACTTTTGCTGTACTTCATGCTTTTGAGAGTTTGCAATTTTGAAGAGTGTGGTAGTGATTTTTTGAAGTGTGTTTAATGCTATTTTTCTGTATTTGTATACATGTGTGCATATAAACACATACAGTACACAGCCCCTTGTTTTATATCCCCTTTTCTCAGAAAAGTATTGAATGCAAAACTGTAAGTTCTCCTCTAGGAAAGGAAGGAAAATTTAAAGCCAGAAGTTGTTAACCTCAGCAGGTATTTATGGCTGTATGATTTCAACACCTTGCTGTCTTATCTGGTACAGCCACATCCGCCTGGTTTATTTACTTTTCTGCTTCCTTCTCTGCCAGGAATGAACCTGGAACTTGAAGCAGAGCAAGCTTCATTTCTTGTGATAATTATGAGGGAGGAGCCCAGGGTCTTTGGAAACTGGAAGTTGTCATGAATGCCTTCCTTCGGAGGGGTGAATTTTCCTATTCAAGTTCACTAACCAGCCCATTCATTCCCCCACCCCATTATTCTTGTTAGTGGGATTACACAGAAAGTGTATGATATGCTTTCTGTCCCTCGGAAACTTGGAATGTAGTTGTGGGAAAGTCAAAGACACATGGAAATTTAAATATCAGTAGAAAAAATTAAATAGCAAGAGAAGTTAATAAAAAGTAAAGTGCTCACAGGAGCATACAGAACCTGCTGTAGAAGTTACACATCAGGAGGACTGAGCCTGTAGCCTTAAAATTGGGAGTTCTTGTGGATTTAGAGTTGGCGGGGGATGGGGGATCCTTGGTAGGGAGACGAGAGTGTGCAAAGGCTGCAGGTTGGAAGGAGCAAGGTGGGCTCCGGGGGCTCAGAGCGTGCCAGTATAAGAGTCTGGTGCAAGATACAGGGCTCTCCCACGGTGGAGAGCCTCAAATGCCGATTTTGGGTTGAGTTTATATATTCCATAAACAAAGGGGGAACATCAAAGGTCTTTTAATGCGGAAATATAATGATGATTGTTCTAGGAAGGCTAAACTGGCAGGATGCAGGATGAGCAGGAAGGAGAAGCATCATAAGCATAGAGGATGGGAGGTTTCGTTATGATCCCAGTCAGGGTAGCAAGGGCTGGTGATGGGAAAAGAGAAGTGAAGAGGCAGATTGGAGAATGATTTTGAGAGGACACTGATGAGTGACTGTGAGGAAAGGTAGGCATTTTATGTACATGTAAATTACATGCATTCGATGTTATCCAACATAAAAATATCAACAAAGATATTTTATATGAAAAATTTTGAAATGACCCTAAATCCTTCCTTCTCATCTATGACAGAGTCAACTGTCACGGCACAGGTTCTCACACTTTACAAAATGGATCCATTCGCACAAGAAGCAGTTTTTCAGTGAGGAGAATTTACACACATTATAAAGTTAGGGATAGGTTCTCGTGAAATAAAAAGCACCCGCTGGACATCGTGCTGGGCCCTTTATGAGAGCGAGCTGGGTAGGGGCTGACGTGGGGTCCTTTGGCTGAAGTTGTCCTTTCCTGGTAGCAATGTCATCATTTCTGGCTCCAGAATGTCTCCTCCGTCATGAGAGTAGATGCCAGTCAGGAAGTGTCATATCCCACAGGGTGACCAGGCGAGCCACCCTCTCTTGTGTACTACTGACCTTTGTCCCTGATGAGCAGTTCCTGAACTGTGGGCCACGGAACACTCTTTGGGCATGTTTAATGTACAAGTCATAACAGGAGTTTCTTGCAGAATTAAGTTTGAGAAAATATTTTATTTCCCTACCCAGAGCCTTCTCTGAAGATCACAGTACATATTAGCATATTTATGGCTCTAGAATTGGGGAAGTGAACAGACTGGTTTAACATTGTTGACTCCAGCTTTCCCTACACCTATTTGACCATGGAATGCTGTCATTGCATTGCACTTACTAACATCTGGTTGCCGAGTTCTGGGGAAAACCAGACTGAGAAATGCAGTTCTTCCCCCTGGTCTCTCTGACAGCAGCACAATTTCTTAAACGGATGAGCAAATGGATGTTTATGAGGCCTGTGCTCTGTGCTGTCACTGTAGGTGGTTTATGTGTATTCTTACATGCAAACCTCAAAACAACCCTCTGAGGATCCAAGGAAATGAGGCTCAGGTGGGTTACGACACTTGTCCAGAGTTACACTGTTAGGAAATGACCGGCCCAGAACTGGAGTCGGGACCAACTCCAAGTCCGGTGCAGGACCCCATCACGAGCTCCCCAGTGAGAGTTCTGAGTTCAGTCAATAAAACAGCAGCTGTTTCATCGCAGAGGTTTCATACTTCATCGCTTAAACAAATACAAATGTCTCTGTTGGTAAAATAAATATTCTAGGTATTTTCAGAGCCACTGTGGTCATAAAAGAAGCTTTGAACAAGGTGAATCTGCAATGATTGGTTTTCAGCCCTGAGAGGACAAGTCCAGGTGTCCACTGATGCCTTCTCTTCCTTTGCACTGAGCAGTATGGACTCTCCTGGACCCGTCCACCCCTCCTTGCCTTCCTGGTCTCAGTGTTCTGTGCTGGTGTCTCCCAACCCCGACTGACCTGCCCCTTGTGTCCTCATGCCCCTCCCACGTGAACGATAGTTCAGAATAGCCAGTGAGGGACTCTGTCATCTCCTGAGCATCATCACATAAGGCTGAACATTGAGTGAGGAATGGAGCAGAGCTGTGCAGACAATTACTCGTCTTCCCAGTTGCGTGTTGGGTTGCAGGACTCTGCAATGAGGCCAGGAATTTCTGAGTTGCCGAGAATGTTTCAGTTTCCTTTTCCTGCTTCACCTTTTCAATACGTGTGCCTGTTTGGCCAGCCGAGAAGAAGGCAAGAGCAGTTCTCTGCGCGGTCGGATCTGTGCTGAGTGTACTGTACTGAGGGAGCGCTTGTTGGTTCATTCTTTCTTCTCAATTTCCTCTTACCTGTCAAGACAGAAGAATGCCACCTTCCCCCTACTAAAACTGGAGCTTTATAGGATAGAGTTAGATGTGAGTAGTTTTCCTTTGGCATTTAGGCAGGACAATTAAATTGCTCTCTGCTGCTGTTTGCTTCTCTGTTGTTAGTAACAATTAATTAGTTTTAAAGACTTAGAAACTAAACAGATGGGGGAAACTGCTCTGGCTTGTTTAAGAGTCTGTCTTTCACTCACTTTCACTGCATGTGAAGGAATGAGAGAATCATCCTAAAATGAAATAAATTCACAGGTTATCTCCAAGCTCTCTTTGAGTAATGCAGTCCTTAGACATTCGTTTATCATTCATCCGCCATGTGCAAGGCCCTATGCAAGGTCTTGGACACCAAAGATCACCGTATCCCATCCTGTCAGGTTAACCTGTGTGTTCTGTTCATGAATCCAGACCTGCTGATCGGGACCTTCCTGGGATGTCAAAGGTTAGACCCTCTGTTGAGGTTGGGCACGTATTGGTGTGTGCAGCAGACTTGGAGAGCTGAGTTGCCACAAGGCAAGGGGATTTTTGAGGCTAGAAATCCAAATCTATTCTTTGGTAGCAGCATAGGCTCTTAAATGAATGAACAAATGAACATTACATTAGGCTTCCGTCCTGTGCAGTCACTATGCAGGTGACTTACATGTATTCTCACTTCAATCTCAGAACAACCTCTGAGATAGATCTGAGGAAACTGAAGCTCAGATGAGTTAGGAACTTGTCTAAAGTTATAAAGGAAACAGCAGGGCCAGAATTGGAGCCCAGAGCAACCCTAACCCCATCATTCCCTCTCTAATGAGAAGTTTGAGTTCGGTAAGTGTAGCAGGGTGGGATTTGGAACCTTCTCTGGGCTTTTCTAGATGTGCTCTGGTGGATGGACAACTAGGAATGGAGCTTTGCAGCAGCTGGAATCTGGGCTGTGGTACTTACGTGTTTCCTGAGCAGTAGGAAAAAAAATTCTTCTAACTTTGCTGCATCAGTTTCTCCTGGAACATGGGAATTGTTATGAGCTCATATCTCCTCTCAGCAAGATTTAATGGTTTCCACACTCGGGACCAGCTGTACTTTAAAAAGTACAGATGCCCCGGTCCTATCCCCAGAGGTCCCTAGCATGGGAATCTCTTCTTTTACGAATCCCCAGGGATCAAATGTGCATCTGAATTTGAGAACTAGTGGGCCAGCAGCTACTCATGCAGGCGTCCTCTCCACCCCCATCTTAGTTTTCCAAAACATCCCCTAGACGAGGAGCCACTTGCTGCATGAGTTTTAATTATGTATAACCATGGGAGCTTTGCCTGACAATAGCTGGTTTTAATTCCCATCTCAGCTTTGAATTCAGTCATCCTTCTCTCCTCCAATTTAATGTTCTCTCTCTCTCCATCTCTCTCTCTGTCTCTTTCATATAATAGGATGTTGTTGCTCTCATTTAATTCCATGTTTTCTGAGAGGTGGCTTATGCATTTTTGTCTTTATCAATGACTTTAAAAGGTGCAATTATTTGGCTTAAGTTTCTCATCCACAAATGAGTTATAGTCTCATGAATAAGATATGACTCTCTTTTCTCGCTGGGCACTTCCCTGCTGCCCTTGTACTCTCTTGTTTGCCTTTGATATTTCAACCTGGAGAAATTCAAATTCGCCATGGCAGGTGTGAAATCCTTAAGTTCCTTGACCTGTAGATATACCATCTAATGACTGGCTGTGAAGCATCTGACTTTCTTAGAAGTGACTTTACCAGGGGGAGGTTTTGAGTGAATCCCTAGTGGATTGCTTTTGGCGCTGTTGAGCTCTGTTGGAGTGTCCTCAGTGGTAGTTAACCCCCGGCAATGAATTGCTACTTACCACCCATGGGGATGAGATCTAATTTTTGTTTGTTTCTGTCTTTGACTTAGGTGGGTTTATTTGCCTGGTGATGGATTGTCTTCAGCCGGTGTAACCCCTCATCCCTGCTGATGTCTGTATCATGTCACATTTTAGTTTAACCTCCCTTGAATGCCTCGCTACGTAGTTGCTGTGTAGAACCTACTGGGGTGGCATGCCTAATTTAGCTCTAGTGGTGGCTGCCTGTCAGCCCTGGGCATTTCCAGCGCTGGTGTCTTTTATCGAGAAGGGGTGTTGGGATATACTCATTGGGTCAAAATGCTGTCAGGGCTTCAGGGTGGAGCTGGAAGTCAAAGCCACGGCTATTATCTGGCTGTTTGGCTGCTGTCATGGGCTTGGCCCCAAAGAGGAGCTTCCCTGCCCCTTTCCATTCTCTCCCTGTGGGTCCCGTGTTGCCAGGGATGTCTAATCCTCCTCTTGCCCCATAGCTAGGGCAAAGGTCTATGGTGATAAATTGCTGTGTTTTTCCCTTCTGTTAATTGCCCCAAAGTTTCTACAGACAAAGTTATTAATCCTGCTGTTGGGAAGGGTGGGAGCAATTTAATAAGCCTCAAATTTTCTGGAATCTGGGACAGCAGGGATTTATGGAGCTGGTGGTAGAGCTGGGAACTAAATCCAGCAGGACTTTACTTGTCTAGGCCCTGAGCCTACATAATTCCTCATTGTTAGTAAAGAGAAGGAATGAACGTTTTCAGAACCTGAAGTTTTGTCCAACTCTGCCCAACTGCTCTTTGTGGTCATGTGCTTTCAGAATCATTTGGTTCTGAAACTTGCCCACCCGAAATCCCCAGTTTGATTACTTCTCTTCATGTAGCAGAGATTCATGTAACGTAACTTGAGAATGCAACTTCAAGTGGTTGTTATGCTTTTGGTGGGCAATATTCAATATTCCTGGAAAAGACATAAATAGGCATTACTTTAGTCAAATCTATTTTCTTATAGAAATCAAGTTTGTAAGGAAGGACTGGTTTCCAACCTTGAATCTGTCTTTCAATTTCTTATAGAAATGATTTCAAATGATTACAAAACCTATATTTTAATTTCTTATGGAAACAATTGCAAAACTGTATTTAATCAAGTGGGCTTAGCTCCATGCAATGCCATTTTCGCCTGGTGTCTAACAAGGTTTATTACTGACAATGAACTCAAAAGTAGGTGTTTTTTGGCTGGTGTCTTTATTCCCACTGAATTTTTCCTAAGGGTATCTGGGAACGAGGCTTAAGCATGACCCATCCCCATCTGATGATAGAGAAACAGTAAAACTTGCATTTTAATGTAAGCACCTCATGCTTGTTAATCCTTCAAACTATCTACTGTGACAGAAATCAGGAAACAGGATTTTGGTGGCAGTGAGATCTCTATGAGTAAACAATGCAGTATTCAAACTGCGGCAAGCTTGGACTGGAGCCCCAGAGCTCCCAGAGACAGACTTCAAGATGGTGGTAGTCCAAGCAGACCACTGCACGGCAAATCCAGCCTGTCTTCGCACGGCACGAGGAGGCTTGCTTGTGCAGCTTTCAAAGGTATGTGTCAGTCTGTTAAAATGTAATCGATTCAGGTACACTTTTATTCAACATGCTGCATGTCATGGACTGCTCTGCAATGTTCTGCATTGTTTTCACTGAAACAAATTAGAAAGAGGTGTGACATTCAGGAGGGTCTCTTGCAGAGAGCTTCTGACTGATATCTTAGAGGAGCCTTTTAGTTCCACTTAACGGTCTTTTGAGAAACCAGGCTAGATCTCTCTGTTTTGTTATCTTTTCCCCTCACAGTTAAATTTCTCCAAACCCCCGTGATCATAATAGTTCTGAAGGTGGTTTGTTGCCTGATCAACCCTTGAGCTTCTCGCCAAGGTCAAGATCAAAATGTGATTCTTTAGCACTGGCCAGGCAAACGTATTTTGGTTTGGGTAACACCTGACATTTTCTCTGCAATTTGTAAGGGAAATCTTTCTGCCGTGAATGATTTATTTTTGATTATCTGCATGGCAAATAGTTGGGTGCTTTCACAAAGGATTAACAAACTTGAGATCCTTTGGTTGACTAAGAGCCTGCCAGGCATTAAGATGCAAGTCTTACTATGTCTCTATCAGACCTAGGTCTGGGTACCCGATACTGATTTGCAGCAAGGGAAAAGGTAGGTGGAGCCTTGTCTGTCTGCAATTTGAACGTGACTTTCCCAGGCCCTCTTGTTTATATCAGCAGTACCAGCATCTTTTTGAGTGGTCCAGATTCTTCTGTTTTAAACATTCTCCCAAACTTTCACCAGCTCTGTTTTCCTTGGTGAGCAACTGGGCATTTTGTAGTTAATCGCCCATATGTGACCTGTACACATGCACACCTGCCTATGTGGGGAGATGTGATTATAGAATTGTTGCATTTTAAGTTGCTCCAGGTAATCACAGTTCAAGTTCAACATGGCAGAGGTCTGTTTCGAAATGATGCCCCTCCAGGCACTGCTGCAAGCTCACATTACTTGCCTGTACTTGCTGGTACACGTTTCCTTTACAGCCTTTTCTAGGGTACCTGAAAGGTTGGCTCTCAGGGAGTGGCTTGGTGGGATGCAGCATCTGTTAGGTAAATGCTCAGCAAGTGGTGTTGAAACCTGCTCTTTTCTCTGATGAACATACTGAGATTCCTTTCTCAGAAATGTGTAGCCAAAAAAGGTGCAACTGCGGCCCAGGACTTTGGGATCAGCGGGATTATAGAATTCAGCTCCATAGCTTTTGTGTTTGGAGCAGAACTTGGAAACAAAACAGTTTTCCCACCCTAATAGGCAGTGTTTGTTGCCAGAGGGAGGGCATATTATCTTTTTGAGGTATTTGCCCCAAACCAAAATGCAAATTCTGAAAGAAATAAAAAGCAGAAAACCCCAACCTGCCTCTGCTGGTCATGCTAACTTCCTAACCAGGGGCTCTGCCTCCCTCAGGGATCCCCCAGTAATTACAGGGAAGGTCACTAAAGGCCAGGTTGCATTAAAGCAATCACAGTAGCAATTCTTGTCTTCTCTTATTTTGTTCCGTTTTGTTTGCCTCTTGGACTGGATGCTTGTGGGCCTCATGTTAGGGGGTGTTGATGAGCCCAGTTCCTGCAGGAATCAAGGCTATTGGTCGATGTGAAAGGAGGTGAGGGAATTCTGAGTGGTAACTTTCTTATAGAAAGTTCCAGAACAATTTAAGTAGAGGTACTTACAAGCACTTCATGATTTATCTAAAAAACCTAATTGGGAATTTTGTTGTTGGTCAGTTTAAAGCTCATGATTAAGACTTTTCCAAAATAAAAAAAAAAATTTTAAATGAGTTGCATATGGCTTAAATTGATTTGATGATAGTTTCCAGTGCTTTCTTTCCTACCATCTACTGACTTTAAAGCTGAAAGATACAATTTCAGTTCAGCTGAGGGAGCCGGCAGGCAGGGTGTAGCTTGTACACAGGTCCCATTGTTGGGTTCTATAGTATCTTTATGTCACCTTTATTTCTGTGACTTATATGCAAATTCCCCTTTCTCTAAGGAATTCAGGCACATAGAGAATGTAAAATGTACAGAATGCTGGAAAAGTGAAAAAAAAAAAAGCAAAATCAAACAAAAAGGCCTGGTGTTTTTCTATCCTTTGGAGAAGAATTTGTGTGGCATCTGTGCCGGAGAAGAAGGAGAGATGGAGGGGGGAAGGAAGGGGAAACTGGACTTTTGGGAAGAGCAGTCCAGACACGGCTGTTGTGGACACATGACCATTTCCCTGTCCGTAAAATGTGGTTAATTTCTGTCTTACCTTATGAACCTTGAAAATTGTTGGTAGGTTAAATGGACAGTGTATGTAAAATAAAGAAGGAATTACAAATTCAGCTCAAAGGACTCCCTAGGAGCCACTGGTCCTATCTCTAAGGGGCCTCATTCATCTTTGATCAGTTTAAATGTCCAAGTGGAAGAGGTCTTCTCAAAGGGAGTGGAAACCCACGACCCAGGAACAGTGTCTGTCAGAAAGAGCTGTAGGTTATTAAATCACCTCTCTGACACAGGTCCTGGGAGTTTTGGTCAGGCCTTGGTGTGTTTGGGAAGCTTGCGCCCACTTTCTGAGAGTCTTCCCTCCCCGGAAATGCTCACTGATGGGACCCCAGACCTCTTGGGAGAGCTAGAAGATTTGATCTTAGTATAAAGAGTGGTGATGGTGACTGTTACTGTCTTCCACCATCAAAGGGGGCAGACCAAGAGCCAGAAGCCAGCTGGCCCCACTAGGGAGAGATCACTGATTCTTGACTTAGCAGCCTGAGGACTTGGGCTTATATCTGGAGGCAGCTGCCCGACCCGTAGAGAGTATAGAAAGTGATGGGTGGATGAGTCCTGTTTGATCAGGATGCTGCAGCCTCTGATGAAAACACACCATTCTTTGCCAGCCCAGAAAAAGGAGCTGTTGAATACTGTATGAGGATTTCCCTCTGCAGTAACTAGGGGAATGGTCCAATCTGAAGTTCAAAGAGTGGTGGCTGCTCCTGGCAAGTGTCATGATGGGAGAAAGTTTGATGGCCTTTGCTGCCACTGAACAATGATCACTCGTGTATGGGGTGTGTGTGGTTAGAGTCGGGTACTTGAATGGATATGCCAAGGATCAGAGAAGATGCTCAGGAATCTTGACACAAGGGATAGGATGGTAGTGGGGCTGGGAGGAGACTGAATAAATTTTCGTGAGGTGTGGCGGTCAGGCAGGGGTGTCTACACATCAGATGACATTTCTTCCCTTGTCCTGCTGGCAGAGGGCAAACATGCAGAGGATTCTTTGGCCATCGACAGACATGAGCCTGATTTTCCTATGGGGTGGAAGGCAGGAAAGCATCTCGCCAGGTGTGAGCTGCTCAGTAAATAACATTGCCCTGATTCTGAATGGGTTTTCCATAGGGGGCCAGAGCATTTTCTTTCTAGGCTAGAATGAGTTACCTTGGCAAGAGCGAAATGGCAAACAGGTTATTATTATTATTTTGAGATAAGAAGCCACCTTACTGTTTATTGCCAATAAGGAATCCCGACTATTTTAGTGTTTAAGGTTAATAACTTCTTGAGCAGGCTAGAAAAATCCTTTGGGCAAGATGCTTGCCGATAGCTTCTGAGTCCCCATGCAGGACTTCTCAATTGCCTCCTTTCCTTTGCTGCCAAGGAATCTCCAGAATATCGTGGTGCCATTTTTACATCTTTCTCACACAGCCTAACAAGATTAGGATATTTCTGTGGTCCTGCTAACCACTAAGCAAATATGAATATGTATTTGGACTACAAAATACTGAGAGACTATTATTATATTGGGGATAATACTTGTTAATAAAGTTAATTTCATGGCCATAATCACTCAAGTGGAGTTTTTCCCTATTGAGTTATGTGTTAACAAAAAATTATCATCTGTTTCTGAAACATGGGTGTGCCAGGATGCTCACTGAGAATTAAGATACATGTGGTCTTCTATCGCCCACTGTTCTCTCTGATCTGATTAAGGAGGCAGCTGGGACTGTTGGGAAACTGCAGCTCTTCCTTTCTTTTGTAAAAGGTGAAGCTCTAGGACGAGATATCTCCAGGTGTTCCTTCTGATGGATGGAAATACGGCCTTTGAGATCTGGAAGGGGGTAAGAGGAGAGAGATTCCTGGAGCCTGGAAGGGGTTGCCATAGGAGCAATGCTCTAGGGGCGTCCAGGTACCACTGAGGAGATGGCATCATGGTCATCCCATTGAAGATGGACCTGGGAATATGGACTCCCAGGCTTACCACAGAGCACTGGGACCCCAGAGGCATCGGAACCACTGGACCTGAGATGCCAGGGGGGACAGTGGGCATCTCAGCTGTGACCACTGGTGATCAGAGTGATCTAACTGATAAGACTCCAGGAGCCTCCTTGATTCTTAGATGCTTCAGAGACACCCCCCAACCCCAAGACCTTGGCATAACCTTGGCCAAAGTAGAGGGCATGTATATGTACCAGTAATAACTGAGACTGAATTTCCTTCCCACCCTATGATATAGGGGACCAGAGCCCAATTTATATGACAAAAAATGAGAAATGTTTTATTTCTTGCACTCCTGAGTTTATCTGCTAAGTAGTCATGGATAGGTATAAACTTCTCTCAAGTTCCAGGGATAAGGATGTGGACATCTTTGGAGCCATTATTCTTCCCCCACCCACCCCACTGGCACTATTGTCACACTGTGTGGTGACTGCCTCTCACCTAGGCTGTCCCTTCCCATAGCCTTCTAGAGCCCAGGAGCTGCGTGTATTCCTGCTGTTTCCCCAGAAATTTGTACAGACATTTCACACTAGAAGCTGTAAGATGATGGCATGGTCTCTGCAGTATTATGAAGAGATTTAAATTAGTTATTAATATTTAAAAGTGGGAGACTTTGCATACTTTGTTTATGTTTATTTTTTTAAATGGAAGGATAAGCAAAAAACTAATGAACAGTTACCCGTGGGGGGAAGGGGAAACTAGGTGGAAGGATGGAAATTAGTCTTTTCTGAATGTAACTTTTTGGTATATTTGTGGAACAATGTCGATGTTTATATCATTATAAAGCAAATTAAGTTAAAATGATCCCATTTTTTATGAAAATAAAAATTCCCCTTGGTTTCTCTCCCCTGCTGGTCGAGAGTGGGCCCTGGGAGAGTTAGTTCTCCTGCACTTGGCATCTCCCCGTGGCCTCTGTGGGCTTGGGGAGGGAGCTGGGCAGAGTAAGGCTGTGTGGTGCTTGCAAGGTGCTGTCAGCTGGAAGTGAACTGCAGCCTGCACGCAGCGGCCCACCCAGACTAGGCTGAAATTAGGGGAGAGGCTGAGAGCATGTGAGTCAGGGCACTGGATGTGTCTGTTGGTGGACACCTGCTCCAGGCAGGCGGTCAGGATTCAGGAGGCTCAGGGTCAGGAAGTCGGAGTAAACAAGCAGGCAGGCTGAGCTCATCGGTGCGACGTTAAGGCCAGGCCAAGTGGCCAGAGCTCTGAGGAGTGCGAGTGGAGTTAACAGCCATGCAGGCTCTTTAATGAGGAATAAGTGGAACCTGTCGATTCTCCCTAAGACTCAATTTTAGTTTTTCCTCTTCCTGCTTCTTGCATGATGTCATACAGCCTTTTACTGTTGCAACTTACATAAGATCAACTGCCAGGGGCTTTAACTTTTCTCTCTGTTTACTCTGTTGGGCGGAGGCCAGCTAATGAACAATGAAATAACTTGATGGCAGGCAGCAGAAAGGTAGCTGAGTGTAACGAAATGTCTAGAATAATAAGAACGTATTAAGCAAACGAATCATTAATTCATAAGTGGAAAATAGTGCTTGGCCAACTGACTATTTTCCTTCCTATTTTAGGTCTTCAGTTCTCTTTCTTTAGTTAGGTCCCCCACCCCGCCAGTTCCCTTGTTTTGTTTAGCATCTCTTTTTTGGCTGAAGGAATTTCTGTATTAGATAAAGATGACCATTATAGGCTGTGTCTTTTTTTTTTTTTTTTTTTGAGATGTGGTTTAGTTCTGTTGCCCAGGCTGATCTTGAACTCCTGCCCTCAACCGATCCTCCTGCCTCGGCCTCCCAAAGTGCTAGGGTTACAGGTGTGAGCCACTGTGCTCACCTGTATCTTGGCTTTGGATACTTTTGCTCACTCTTTCATTTTGCTGGATTTCAGTTCACTAGCTGTGGTCTTCTTGTTTTCTTAATCTGCTTGCTTTTCATTTCTGTGGATTCAGCCCTGCTGGCCATCTTCAGGACCAATCACCCCGTCACAGGCTTCGTAGCTGATGACGTGGAAACTCATTTGGTTGAGTCTGTGTCTTTGACTTTATGGCAGGTGTATGTACGGATGTGAGATAACCAGTACCATTGCCAGGGTCTTGAGCTGAACAAATTCTTTGTCCCATGGATTTTAATCCTTATTAAGCTTATGGATTCCACCTTTCAGGATGTACTTTCTCATCCCTCTCAGTCATGGTAGGGGGTAGAACAGATACCCCTGTTAATTGACTCCTTGGTCAGAGCCTGGGGTAACAGTCCCTTTACCTAATGCCCATAGAAATCGCTGTTCTTTGGCTTCAGTGGTTACTGACCACCCCAAAGCTACAGCCACGCACCCAGCAAATGCATGTTATGTTGAAGGCGAGTGAAGCCTCTGCACATCTCCACTCTTGGAAAAGCCACTCCTCAGCCATTAGTCAGTGGCATCAGCGGTGTCTTTCAGCTGGGAGAGACCTTCAGGAAAAATCTACTTCAACCTTTTTCATTTTAATAGATGAAGAGTCAGAGACAATGGGGCTCGATGACCTGAGTGGGTTCACTGAATAAGATAGTCACCAAGCCCGGGTTCTGAACCAACATGACCTAGCCCCAAGAATGGGACAGTCATGGGGTCAATGAGAATGTGTGTGACATTGGGAAGAACCACTTTCTTTTAGCTTCGATTTGTTCTTCATGTTTCTTTGTTGCCGGTTAAGTCCGAGAAAGCCGTATTGCATGAATCAGACTGTCATGTAGACCATTGATATTTCTGAGTAGTTAATCTTCAGTCAGCTGCTGGGTGGTTCTCTCTGTATGAGAAAACCCACCCTGAGTTTTTACAGAGCTTGTCACATGCGTCAACATCCTGAATTAGTTTGTTATAAGAGGCTGGGCTATATTATAATGATACATTTGTCTTTTTTGCTCACATGAACCTAATAAACCCCTTTATAGGATAGTGCCACGGTGTGAATTTTATAGTGCCGTCCTCTTACCAAACCCAGAGTGTTCCATTCACTAGGCTCACCTTGTTTATACAATATCCCTTGGCTTGTATTTGATATGCCTTAGCTTGCATTGTTTTGACTTGTGCTTATTCCTTTTAAAATTGAGGATTTATTAATCATTTAAAACATTCGTAAATTACCATTTACCGCATAGTATGATGAACAGAACACATAGTATCTTATGTTGGCCAGGGGGTAGGGAAAAAGATGCTCTCCTACATGTCTGGTGGGAGTTAAATTGTATAATATCTATGAAGGACACTTTTGTAATGTCCATCAAAATATTTTTTATCTATGTACCTCTCACTCTCATTCTTTGACTTAAAAGTTTTATTTCTAGGAATTTGCATTGTGGATATTCTTGAGCATTGTGAAATATGTGCAGGGAGTACTCACAACAGCACTGTTTATTTCAAAAGGTTTGAAACTACCTCTCCATTGACGGGGAGTTAAGCTAAACCAAGCATGGCACATCTGTGCGATGGGCGAATGAGGCAGCTCCGTGTGCGTCGATGGAAGAGATCTCTGAGACATACTGTCCAATGGAAACAGCAAGGTGCTACCATCGTATTAAAAAGAGGGGTTGTCTATGTGTGGAATATTTCTGGATTTATACATAAGAAGTTATACTGGTTACCTATGCTTGGGGGTGAGGGCAGGAGAAAGCTTACTTTTCAGCAATTTCCAATTTGCTCATTCCATGCTTTTAATGATTATAGAACACACTGAACAACTTCTATTATTCTTGCTGTATACTGTGTATATGCACATAAATAATCATATGTAATACTTAAATTTATATTCATTTATAACATGACTTGGGTGGTAGGTAAAAAGAAAAATGTATTTTTCTTTCTGTAAGCTTGGTAAATCATTGAGGTTTCTGGTATAGTCAAAGATAGTTGCTTATCTTGACTTTATGCAAGTTTTAAAAATATTTATTTAAAACACTTATGTAAATAATTTTTTTAAAATTTCAGAATATTACGGGGGTACAAATGTTTAGGTTATATATATATTGCCTTTGCCGGACCTGAGTCAGAGCTACAAGCACGTCTATCTCCCAGACAGTGCGCACTGCATGTCAAACCACATACTGCCTTCGGGATATGTGAGTATGTGGTAAAAGCTTAAAGAAATGCATAGATATAATAAACTTGAGTTTAGTGGGGTCAACGGTATGGGCAAGTAGATATGAAATTCAGGAGGAAAGGGCATATGATTGTTCATTGCATTTTTCTTTATATCTTCTTGCATATTTCAAACATTGCATAATTTAAAACAGTGTGTGTTACTAACTTACTGTCAGGAAATTATAGTCAGAATTCTGTGAAATCATAAAAAGATGCAGAAACAATATGCAGAACAACGATTTTCCTTTTTCACTGTTGTATCACACCAGTACCTAAAATAGAGCCTGGAAGAGGGTGGGACCTAAAAAATGTTTGTACAAATGATCAGATGGGCATAAAAGCCCTGCAAGCTGCTGACACGGTGGCTGGTGGGCTGTGTGATGTTTTGGCATACATCTTGTGTAATGTGACCCAGGAAAAGGAGACACAACTGATGATGTCTACAGCCTTTCAGATGGGCAAGAAAAAAGAACCTGGGGAATTTTTCATTAATGGAAATAATGATGAAAAATAGAGAGGTGATTAGTTCTATAACAAAATTCGGTTGCTACCTATACTGCAGAACACATAGCTTGCAAAAGACCTTTTCATGGCTCTCAGTAAGACTGGGGTATTGTATTTATATGTCACACTCAATGCCCCCCTGTGTAAATACTACACATTTGGTTAAGATGGCTAATGTGGGTCTAAGTCTTGATTCCCCTTAGCAATGCGATTGCTGTCTCTCACGTACCTGCGTCCAGCCCAGGATCCAGGGTGCATGGGAGTGATTGGAATGCCTGACATTTACTACCGCTCAGTGTCAGTGGTAGGATAAATAACCTTTGTTTCTTAGGGTAGCCATCAGCCATTTGGTTCCCATATTAGATTAATACTTAGAGATAGGATAAAAGGAGGGTGGGAAAGTAATAAACATAGCTATCCTACTATAGCTACAAAAGATGTGCTAATGTATAGTGACAATAAATAAATAAGATGCTATTGTTGCTAGTTACCCTACCATACATAGGTAGCTAGAGCAGTGCTGTCCAATAAAAATATACCATGAGTCACAGATATAATTTAAAATTTTCTTGTAGCTACATTAAAAAATAAAAAGAAACAGATGGAAATTACTTTGAATAATGTTTCATTGAATCCAGTATAGAAATTTTCTTCTCAATACATAACCAATGTTAAAAAAACTATTAATGACATTTTATTAATAGATTCTTTTTCTCTGTACTGTCTTTGAAATCCTACGTGTATTTTGTATTTTCGGTAGGATGCTAAATTCTCATCAGAAATAATTTGATATATATTTAGATTTTATACAATTTATGGTTGAAAAAGCAGATTCACATAGCAATGTTGTTCCATACATACTTAAAAATTTTCTAATAACTATATTGGGCATCAGTTTTTAAATTAAAATTAATTAAAATTAAATGTTTATTTTCTCAGTCTCCCTAGCCACATCTCAAGTGGTCAGAAGCCACATTTGGGCCCTGGCCATCCTGTGACACCGTGCAGAGTAGAACTTATTCACAAATTTCTACATTAGATGTTTTTTTTCCAATTCCAGGAATCTGTCTGTAAGTTTTTGAGAAGCTGTAATGATGATTAGACATATTCTTATGCTTAAGAACCTTATAAACTAATAAAACTGATGCATATATTGCTTCTTATTAAATTAGATTTCTGAATGAGTGTTGCAGCTGTTTCGATGAACCTAATTTTGAGAACTCAGGCTTGCGATCTGAGATTTAAGGTGAATAAAACTTTGGGTGATAATTGTTTCACAAGTATTCTTAAGCTCAAGTCAAAAGATCCAACTAGCTCTTACCCGAGAAGTGATATCTAGCCTTCTGCTTTTTAGAGAAAAAGATAACAAATTTGGAAAAAAAGAATCCATCCACAAATAATCAAATTGAACTTCAAAAAATATGGAAAATATAAATTCATGATTTCAATGAATCTCAAGAATTAGTTAACAAGGGGATGGGTAATTTAGTTACTGAACATTAACTAGCAGACTTTGAAATTGGGCCAAGTAATTTTGAGTGTACATTTCATTCCAGGTTTTTGACAGCTCCAATATCATGTAGGAAGATATCGATGGTGTGTGTGGATATGGGGAGTCTGTTGCATCAAGGTTGACTTAGTTAGAAGAGAATTATTGGAGGAAAGAGACAGTTATTTGTTCCTCCATCAACATGGCTTCTGGAAAGTTCTAAGAGCCCTGAGAAAGGGCGAAAGGGTTGACAGTCCTCCAGTCTCCCTGTGTCTCCCTGTCGATATCTTGTTAAGAGGAATCATGTCCTGGGACTTGGGGTTTTTATAGGAAATGGAATGAAGTCTTCCCCTTAAACTCACAAACCACCAAGAATTCACTGGGGATCCTTGCTAGTTATTAATAATTTACTGAAGTCAATTATTAGCTATTAATTATGAGTTATAATAGTTATTACTTATTAAATATTAAATCATTAATATTTATTCATAATTTGTAAGTGGTTTTATCTGTCAAACTGAGGGGCAGGGAAGGGAACACATCTGATTTGGCTGCTATTTGGTGGGATGGGTGCTCTGGACGGCTCACTAAGGAGGCGCGAGGGAATAAAGCTCTTTGCACCCCTGCCGGCTCCTACTTCACTGCCAGGCTACACCTCCAACCTGATGTCACACACACCCTGTGAGAAGCCAGCCATGGGCATTTTGTGGAAAGCCCGTGCCAGCATCCCTGTCGGTCACTTGCCCAGGCTAATACGTGGCTGTGTTGCCCTGCACGGCATTTTGCAGTCACTGGGTAGGTAGTCACTGCTTCCCATTAGAATAGTGACAGAACGGGGGTGACTCGTCGGTATTTACGCATGTGTGTGATGTGTGTATTTGTGTGCTTGAGTATGTGCAATGGGACAGTTTAACCTTTCCATGTATTGCACTTAAAGGAAGTTGAAAAACTGCTTTTTCTAATAAATACATGTGTATTCTGGAAAATACAATCTAATCTCTTTAATCCCCCCACCTCAGCATAATCACCAAAGAGGCATATTTCCCTCCAGCATTTAAAAACCCTTTGTGAAAAATCTGACTGACTTTGTTTAAAAAAATAAGATGCATTTTTTTGGTCATAAAAACAAATTGCTCATGATTTAGATCACCTGTGCTCATGCTCCCAGTTTGAAGATCATTTTGCAGTGGATTGCTCATGCCTCAGAGCTTTTGTACAAAACGTACTTTGTGTTTGGGTACTTCTTAAATGGACATTCATTAAAGCCTCATTTCCCACATTTTAAACATTTGGAAAGATCCCTGCCCCCCCTCTCCCCCAATTTGAAATAGTGTCTCTTTCACACAGCTCCAACTTTGAATTATTCCGCCAGTGCAGGCGTTCAGCGTTCTGGCACTTGATTTGCAGCATGATATTTTTCTAGAGAGGCAGTTTCTTAACAATTTTGTTTCTCCTGCCCAGGACAGGCAGGCAGGCAGCATCTGCAGTAGCTGATCGATACCTGGAGCTGGTGGGCACCAAGGCCCCAGCTCTGCCATCTTCCTGGAGTCAGAGCCTCCTTTGCCAGGGAGCTCAGGTCTTTGTTCCAGGATGCTGTGTGAGGACTCTGCCATTCTGGAAAAGAGGAGGAAGAAGAATGATAATATGCATTTTTGCCCTTAGCTGTCTTTTGGGCAATGGTCTGGGAATGAAAACACCAAAAACAGATATAAAAATGGAGGGTGACAGTTGGGATCTCATTAGCTTAGTGGCTGTCATAATATATCCAGGAAAGCGGCTGTGGGCATGCGGCTGGCTGTCTGAGATGCTGAATATGCACGTGTGCGTGTATGTGTGTGTGTGTGTGTGTGTGTGTGTGTGTGTGTCTGTGCATGTGTGCGCCTGCATGCCTGGAGGTGGGGCAGGCATTTCAGGCTTTGCCATATAATTTACTTGCTTAAGCTTTAAAAAAAACTGTCAGTTGGGTTGCAACAGGCTTGGTTATTTTTCTTTATGGGTGCTTCTGCAAATATCTTAAATTTCAGCTTAGGCTTTTTAGAGGGGCATTCAACGTGAAGAATTAACATAATATGGCTTTGCGGTTTTTTTTTTTTTTTTTTAATGTATTGAGGCATGAAATGCACAAAGTACCTCAAGTGCACTTCTTAAGCAAATAGCCCAGATCAAGATGAGAGTATTTCCATACTCCAGAGAGTGCAGGGCCTTGGGTTAGCCATTCTGGGAATACGCTGGGTTTCCAGTCTTAGTGCGCCCCGCCCCCCCATCCAGCTTCCAATTCCTGAATCTTCGTAGAAAGCTTCAGGGACCGAGTCTATCACTTGGTTATAACTTCCAGTCAACAAAAACGAGTCTAGAGCTGAGATACTGCGGCTCCGATTTTTCACTTCTGACGAAGCTGAGCTTGGCAAATGGTGCGCAGGGCCGCACGGGCGGAGGGAGAGGGCCCTGAACACAGGTGGGTTTGAGGCCTGGAGAGTCTCAGAGTGGGGACCAGAGGCCTGGGCTCTGAACCCAGTGCCGCCAGCAGCCTGCGGGAACCTCACTGTGATTTCTGAAGGCCTGTCCTCCAATTTGACGACATTATGATTCCAGTGGAAATATGGCTCTTTGTGTAAATATAATAAACCCCATGACCTCAGTGTTCAACCAGGAAACCTCTGTGATCTGGGAACCAGACCAGATGTCCCTCTTCTAAAAGACATTTTACAGCTGTTCACTGGCCTCATTCTGTCTTCCCGGAGGCGGTGGCCAGGCCTCTGAGCTCACCGGATGGAAGCTGATAGAGCTGTCCACTCGTTCTGCGCTAGGCTTTCGAAATTGTAAAATGTGGATCATAACACTGCTTTTTCCGTGGGGCCGTTGTGTGGCATGCCAGAGTCCTGACTGCTGGGGCAATCTTCGCGACTTGGTGGTGCCTGCTTGTCTTCCTTTCTTGTTAAATATTTTGAAAATCACCCCCAGCCCCTGAGAACATCTCCTGAGAGCCCTGGGATAGCCCCTCATCCTCCCCGATCTCCCTGCCGTCTGCAAGGGCCCAGCAAGCTGCCCACTCCCAACACAGAGTGTTTCATGCAGAAAAGACCCCACGGCCCACTGGGCTCCATCCCAGTGAGCTGAGCAAGGCCACAGCCCATAGAGGCCCGGGAGTTCCCAACACAGGTTGTTGTCTGGGTGTTTTCTGCCTTGACTTCTTCCAACCGTACCAGTAAAGCCGAAAGAAATTCGAAGCGGAAACTGTAGGTCACTGCTTACCCCACTGCTGCCAAGATAATTGGGAATTTGTGGAGACCAGATGCTTTCGAGGTTTGATAGTGTAAGTCATCTTAGCCAAAGCAAAGTGGAAGCTTGAAAATCAGATCAGCTTTCAAACATTTTTTCCCCCTCTGTGGTCTCAGGGAGGGGAATGGAGAGTGGCTCACGGGCCGTAATTTCCCTGGGCAATCGTTTCTCTTCTGATACACAGTGGAGCTTTGGAAACGGATACACAGTGGAGCTGGTGCCGACTTGCTACCTGTGTTCGCCACCCCCAGAAGGGGGCCGATGCACCTCCTTTTCCCCTCCCCACCCTGCCAAGGCTACCATTTGCCTGGTGCTACCTGAGGAATTAGGGCTGCTCTGCTGGGTTAGGCTCTGCTGCCAAGGACCTTTTGTCACCCTTAGCAGTAGGGTGGTCATCATGGAATCATGGCTGTGATAGGGTTAAAGTGGGCTCTGTGTTCTTCACCTCTCCTATGTCTAGGCTTCTCCCTGGAACTGGCTCTGATTCTTTGTTTAAGAGCAGGAGTCGCAAACTCAGATGCCTGCAGGGCCAGGCAGGTAGCATCAATGTGCAAATAGGGCCAGGGATAAGATAATAGGGAATGTGGCAGAGGTGGGTATGCCCCTCATCAGATATTATTTTCAGATATGTGATAGAATGTTTCTTAGATCTTAGAGAAGTGTATTTAAGAATGCCTATAGGAAGATTAGAAGGGTGTAAAGGCTGCAAAGGAAGAAACATTGAAATTGAACTCATAGACATCTAAGAACCAACATTTAGGTATTAAAACTAACAACAACAACAAAAAAGAAATGAAGGAAAACCATATCTACAGGTTGTATTTAGCTTGAGGCACAAAGAATTTGCAATTTCCAGTAGAGTCTTCAGAGAATAAGATGCATTTATCGAACACCTACTGTGTGCCAGAGAGTGCATTGCATTTCTATAAATATCATCTCGTTTAAGGCTCATAGCAATCCTGTGAAGTAGGTGTCTTACTCCTAATTTTGGGATTAGGAAACTTGGGCACAATGAGGGCATATTTTGTTTGGAGTTACTCAGCAAGAATGTGGAGGCATTAGGATTTGACACCCTGATTTTTGCCTTTTAGTCCAGAAGCTTCTGCCCTGTGCTACTTGATTGCTGGGTTTTGTGGCCTCTGCCCCGCTCTGGTCTCCTCCACTGTGACGTTAACATGTGCCCTCCCTGAGGCCGTCTGCCTGCTCTGGACTGACTCTCAGCTTCCTGAGGTCCAGGCACCCATCTGCAGGGGAGTTCCTGCCGATGCCGACGGCAGGATCCGTCTATGGTTGGTTGAGGTGCTTGCTAGGCCTGAACCTCAGTCTGTGGCCCCCCCCAACAGGGCCCACGCTGGAGGGGAAGGCGGCTGCCCTGCTCTCATTCCTGGAGCTCCTCACACGTGGCGAGATAGAAACTGTGATCTGCTGTCTGAGGAGGGTGTGGAAGTTGACAGTGTGTGTTTGGGGAGGAAGGTGTAATTCGCTGTTTGGAGTTGTATTTTCTTCCCATCTCACGTACACTCCCTTATAAATAAATTAGAACATTTGGAATCCTGTAAATTTAGCACCCCATACCCAAATGCCCCAGAAATGCTCTCATATATGCAGAGAAAACGAAGAACAATGGGTGTAAAGTACAAAAAAAGACTTTCCTACTTGGCAGGTGTTTGCCTGGGTGTGAGGTTTTTATTTTCTAGTGTTGGTTATAGTTCGCTCAGAGCTCTGCGTTGAGGGTTACCGAACGGCAGCCTGCGCGGTGCGAAAGCCTCTGGGATCTGGTGAGAGGACGCTGGGATCAGATCTCACGCTGGGCCGCCCAGGTGAGCCCAAGGCCAGGTGCTGCCCAGGTGTTCTTTCTTGTGGGTATGATGCACGCCCACGGCACGGTGCTGGCTCAGGCTGGCCCTACTGGCCGTTTTCTGGAGGAAGGGACCTGTGTTTTTATGTGCCCTTGGACACATTAATAACCTCTCTCAGCCACAGTTTTTATTGAGTAAGAAGAATAATGGACACCTACAGGGTCATTTTGAAGATTAAGTGAGATAATATCTATAAAGAGCTCCTTGTAAACTCTAAAATAACTGTGACCTGCTGGTTACTGTAAACATCAAGCCCTTCACCACAGACTTTTGGACTTGGGTTTGGAGGTTTGTTCCAAAGTGTGCAGTAGGTAGGATGAGTTTTAGCCTGTTCTTGCTCTTCTTCTTGTATCACGTAGCTTTTCACTTACGAGCGTGCTTGCCTCAGAAAACCAATTCCTCAGTGTGCAAATATTCCTAATCCTCAAACACGCCTTAAATCTTTCATCAAACTCAATTGTCCTTTCTCTTATTGTTGCTTTTCCTAAATCCACACCTGTGCTTAGCTATGTATGATCAGACAGGGCTGTAATAAATTTCTTTGCAAGGATGAACAATGAGGCATCCTTCCTAAGTATATTTACTTTCTCTCCCAAGAATAGGAGAAAGCTAGTTTTGCTAAATGAATGAATCTCAAATGCACACTGTCATGCAGCTGAGACTAGATGGTGGTGGGGAAAGGACAGGACCCTTCTGGTGCCCTTTGGATCATATTCTCTGGGTGGCACCTCTCTGACATGGCTGGTATCAGCCAGCAGTGTCTCATTCATTTATATCTAATGCATTTTATATAGGATTTGAGTTGGCTAACAGATGGTACTAGAATAAATTATTAAAATATTAAGAAATCATACAAAGTAAGAATGAGGGTAAATACAAACTAAATGCAATATCAAGACCATGGGGAAGAGTCGAATGCATGCATGCAGGTTATTCGACTTGGCATAGTTGGTGCAGGCGGGCCGTGCATATGGCTTTGAGCTTCTTGGAAGGCAACAAGAAAAATGAAAATGTAGTCTGGTCATGAGAGAAAAGACATTCATCTGTTCCTGTGGAAGACCAAGATTTCTCAGTTCTTCACTCCCACTGGGGGCTGCACAAGAAAATAGGTAATGTGGTCAACGGCAGCCTCAAAAACCATCACACAGCAAAAGCAGGAGCAAGTGTTTAGCCTGTTGTTACTTTTCAGGTTCTTGGTCAAAGCCGAGGGCCTGTGCCTTCCAGAACCTGGTGTTAGTGGTAGCCTGGTAGGTGGTCACTTTGGGTCACTGAGTTTCAAACGCACAGCTTCCTACAGCCATATCGACTCTGCTTTGGGTCAGGGAGAACTAGCTTCATTTACGCACAGCCAAAGGACATGTGAGTTTTGAAGGAAAATCCAAAGATAGCCCACGTGCTTTCTGTTGTGCCTGGGAAGATTTGAAGAGGAGGAGATTTAGTTTATTCCTGGCTTGAATTTTCTGAGGCAATCCGGGCAGCCATGGCTGTCTGAGATAATCACCAGTCTTTTCACTAGTGATGTGGGGGCCAAGCCAGGCCTAAGCTTGGTGTTATGTGTAAAAACGATCATTTTGGGTAAGTGCAGGGGGAGGAGGTCATTGCCTGGTCAGGATCTTGGAAGAGCCTGGCTCTCTGACGAAGGTCCAGCCACTCCTGCCGTGTGAGCAGGTCCGATGGCTGTGCTTGGGGGCCTCCCTGCCTCCCCCTGGGGTGAATGCCTGTTATCTCGGGCCCACTGAGGTGACAGCTGCCTGTGCACAGTGTTGAAGGAATGTTGAGCTAAACAGCTCTCCGTACAGACTAGATGCCTTTTCTGTGCATGAACTTTGAACTTTTTTTTAAGTAAGCAAAAATAAAAGAAATATAATTTTAATGACTGAATTACTCTTGTTTATTCTTGAAACAGCAAATGAAAATGTTAAAAAAAATTAGAAAGAGCCCAGTGGTATCCTTCTATGGCTTTGAAAAATATTCATTGTTTCCTGCTTGTGAAAGAAACACACTCTCATTAGACACGATACAAAAGAAATTTAAAGATGAGAGCTGTCATCATGATTCCAGCATCCCGTGAGAGCCACTGTTAACATTTCCTTCCACTTTTTCTGCATTTTTATCTACACACACATCTCTGAAGCCATATATATTGTTATGTCGATATCCATGTCTTCATAGAATAATGGGAAGTTTAGTATGAACATTAAGACATATCCCAGGAGTCTTTTTTAAGACTACTGGAGATTTTAGGTTTAGAAAGAATATTCTAGACACACCATTGGGAAAAAGGTGGGAAGATGAAGGGGATAGAATGACATGGGCAGGAGAGGAGAAATGAGGGAAGGAGTCTAACACTAGGTGTGTATTGACTGGGGTGAAGGACAGTGCTGGCGTCGTCTCCTACATGCTGTGCTTTCTGTTACCCCAAGAGGCAGGTGTATGAAGCCGATGTCCTCAGGAATCAGAGCTCAGGCTTAGGAGTCAGATGCATCTGAGTCTACATCTTGGCTTTCCTTCCTACTAGTTTAGAGCCTCATTTTTCTCCTTTGTAAGATCCATATAAATCTTCCTTCATTTGGTTATTATAAGGACTTAAAGATTTAATGTGTACAAAGCTCTTATGCCTGGCATGTAAGAGACCCTTAACAATGGTAACTATTATTGTTACTATTATCCTAAATATTAGCAAACTGAGTCTTTGAGAGGGTAATGTACTTAAGATAACACATCTAGTAAGTGGTAAAGAAAGGATTTGAACTCAGATGTATCAGGTTTTGGAATTCATGTTCTAGTCCATGACTAGGGCAATGGAAAAAAAAAACAAATTAATTTATTTAGTAGTCCAGCATATTTCATTTTCTATATCCAATGTCTGTAAAGAAGAGGATGCTAGTGCTTTGGTGCTCATATTGGCCTTTTTTTTTGGCACCTTAAGAAAAGCAAAACATTCTGCTCTCCTTTTGGATGTAAAACTGGGGGAAAAAATGTGCCTCCCTTTCTGTGGTGGCATCTGCAGCTGGTGGCATCTGCAGATAGCAAGTGAGGAAGGGTTAATGTGTGTATTTGTTTTTGCCCTGGAAAATGGCAATGAATTTCATGCTTAGGGGTGCTGACTACTATTTAGCAATGAGGCTTTTTTCCACTAGATTAGGAAACAGATGTTTTCTGGTCCATTGAGGAGTTTTAAATGCTGGAAATACTTAAGAGTTATTTTCCAGGGCTGTTGACCTCAATTCTTGGATTATGATCATTCTGGCTGGGGTCCAGTGCTCCAGAGCTTTTAATCTGTAGAGACTCTTTGTGTATTTATTCTACTCAGTTCAATGTGACCTTTTAAATCCTTAATTCATGGAGGCATAGTTTGGATTCAGGAGCTGAGTTTATTTATTTTTTCTCCTTTTAAGTCTAAATAACTATATCAGGGTCCTTGACTAGTGAACTACCTTAGGATCAGTCTTGGGGTCAGTCCTGTCGGGATCTTTGACTTCTCAGGCATTCCCACATTCTTTTCAAAGGTGACATTTTGAAATAACAGAAACAGAATTAATATTAGTTAGAATTCATTGGGCACTTATTCTCTCAGTCAGGATGGGATAGGTCATGTTGCCATAACAAAAACATCCCCAAATCTCAGTGGCCTAATACAACACTTATTTTCTTACTCCTGCTATAATGTCCCATGGGGATCTGTCAGGTGTCCTGCTGGTCATGGTCACATAGTTACCCAGGATGATGGAGACTTCACCTCACATGCTTCCATGACCTCTGCAGTAGAGGGAAGGGTGTGTGATGAGTCTCTCACAGGTTCTTTCAGTTTCATTGACCAAAACAAGTCCCACGGCCAAGACCTACTTCAAATGGAGCTGGGACGTACAACTCTATCATGTGCCTGGAAGGAGAGAAGAACCAGAGCACATGGGGGTGCCCCTGATGACTGCCGCACCTCCTGGGGGCCAGACTATGCATTAGGCACCTCACATGTGTCATCTGTAATTGTCATTCTAGTTGTGCAAGGCACAGGCTCCTATTCTCAGCTTATAGATGAGAAATCGGACAGAGAGGTGAACTGCCAACGGACACACAGGGTTGGGATCAAAATCTAGTCTGTTACTAAAATGAATGTACTTCCCTCCCTGTTGTATTGTCTTTGACAGTTTGGTGACAGAAGGTGAAAACCTTCTTCCACAACTGGACATTTGCCACGGATAGTAATGTTACCAGGTAATCCTCCTTCTGTGATTGATTTTTATGTATTGTTGAATACTGGCATGGGAGGCTGGAGCTGACAATTGCCGATGGCCCCATGAGACTGCTGCAGCTGGGAGCTGATCTGCTGAATCGTGTCTCTAGGGATTCGGAGAGTCCAGAGGTCAGAAGTGACTAAAAAAGAATTGGGGGTCCTTTGGAGAAGACAGAAACTGGACAAATACTCTCTTTGGTCATTGGACTCTCTAGGGACCACCACATGTCTACTACCCTGAACGCTGACACATTGATCAACATTCACATTTACAAGGGAAGTTTTGTGTTTTGTTATTTTTATTATTTATTTATTTTTTAAGTTGTGTGCTGGTTTTCAGAATCAGTGTTTTGTTAATGTGAATGACAGTTTGATCAAATAATTGCCTTGAGCGTGACTTGGATTGCAGAATTAGAGTATGGGTGAAGTGCTGTCCTCATTTTGTAAAGGACCCAGGCCTGCGGCCAGTGGCTATAAAGAAGTTGGATCTGGTTGAGAACAGAACATTCTCTGTGCCAACAAATTTACTGATACCCAAGACTACCCTCTCTGGTTTTTGTGATGGCTGTTGTCAGGGAGCCAGTACCACCAAGGTAGAAGTGTGTGTTTTGGGATGTTGAGATGGATTTTGAAAAGCAATTCTCTACTTGAAAAAAATATTAAATTGTAATGAAATAAATTTAAAATATCAGATTAGGGTCTTCTATCTAGTTTTCCCACCAGTTCTCCCTGTCCCTTATTTTATATGTGCTCCTGCTAGTGTTATCTTGGTTTAATTACTGGTAACTTACTGTCACCAGCTGAACACCTTCAGATGGCTTCTCATTGCCTACAGGGAAAGTTGAAACACCTTGGCAAGGCACAGATAGCTCTTCATGATCTTGTCTGCATCTACTAACAAAATAATCATGATATGTATGTAATGATGTGTCCAGGAAGTTTCTGCACAACAGAGGACCCGTTTTCAACTGCCTGCCAAACAGAAAGTGAGAATTTTTGCTAAGAGAGGTCTCATCTTTCCTCCCCACTCAGGAACATGCTGACTGTGCAGGAAGACACTAACTACAGGAAAGATGGCAGACACAGAGTCACATTAGAGGGACAGATGCTTTGGTGTTCTGTAACCATCTGGTTCATTGTAGCTAACGAAGACTGATTCATCTCTGGTCCATCATAAGCCAGCAGTGAGCTCCTCAGAGCAGTCCAGACCCGAGGAGGAAATGTGTCATGTAACTGAGAGAAGAGATGCTAGACCCAGTCATTCTAGGGACTTTCCCTTGGCCATTGGTCATGGGTTGTTACCATGTCCTTCAGGAAGAGGAATTGGAAACCAGTGTCATAATCTTCCCTGGAGCCTGTGTGGACACTATCCATTTATGGACATTAAATGTTTTATGGCTTTCATGGCCCAAGCTATATTTGACCATGTTCATCAAGTCTTTAAAAGATAAATTATTATATACAGTCCCCTGGACTGGGCATGGCCTTTAGTTGGTGACAAACATGAAGATTCTAGGGCTCAGAATAGATGTGTCCAGGTGAGTGGCATCTCCTCCCAGATGCTTTTTTAAAAGAAGTTCACTTGTTTCTGGAGGTACAGCTCACACAAAAAGGGTTAGGGTGTGCAGATGTCTCCTCCCTCTCTCCAGAAGGATTCTCTTTCTCTGGAGAGAGACCTATCACAGGCATTCATTGCATGGGTGGAAGGATACCACTCAGAGGCAGGAACAACTTCTGATGGCCCCTCAAGAGAGGCTGTTTCTACTTCTTGCTCTGATGAGGTTGTTTGGCCTAATTTAAGGGCTGTGCTCTGGGTCATACCTGACGGTGCAAGTCCACATTTGTGTGGGGAAAAAACTCTCTCAGTGAGAGACAGGTAGAGTGGGTAGAGGGAATCTACCAGTGGCTAAGCACCTATGTTCAAGACCCATTTAGGACATCATCTGTAAGTGACAATTAGGATTTTTCCCCAAATAGTTGGCAAGTGTCTATTTCAGCAATTTGAAAGCTAGAATTCATAAGTTTTGTGTCTTTGGGGTAATGCCATGTGCATTTAGCTACCCCATACTTTGTGGCTTGTTTTGGAAAATACATTTTCTTTTCCTTTTTTTTTTTTTTTTTTGGAAAATCCAATAAGATGTTTCCTTGAGTCAGACCTTTTCTTGGTATGCTCGATAGTAATTTAGCAGAAATTTTTAGCCTTTTACTGGCACTTCCAGCCTCCCTGGGAGTCTGCTTATAGCACCAGAACAGCCGGCATGTGGGAGTGGAGGCTGATTCTGCAAAACCGAGTGTTTCCTGCACGTGCCCTCACATGCCCCCTGCTCCCTCTCACGCTCTTGAGGATCTCCCTGCTTAATTCCTTTAGCTTTGCTCTGTCACTGCCACTGAAATAGGGTCCTGGGCTTCAGAAGACACACATGTGTCCTGTCTCTTTTCTCTTTGCACAAATTTTGTTCTAATTGCACAGAAGACCCAGGTCTGTGCACCTTGGTTACACGCTGGGTCTCAGCCCGGTCAGAGAACGGTGGGGTCTGTCTGGTGTTGGTTGGAGGAAGAGCTACTGTGATTGTGGTCAGTGTGATGCATTGATGACAACTGTGAGCCACGGGACTTTCCTTGGCTGCATGGGATTCTAGAAATCATTTTCAAGCTCAGACTTCAGTGACAGAGAACAGAGCAGGCATTCGTTTCCAGGACAGGGAGATGGGTGGACCAAATGGTAAAGAAAGTCCCAATGGATAATTTTCAATAAATTGAGTATGACTCTCATACAAATATACAGTGAGCATGCATCAGAGATTTATTTAACTCATTAATGAGGGGACTTGTGGTTTGGCAAAGCCAGTTCAAAGGAGCATAAGGTAAGTATATATAGTCAATGAATGTGGGAATAAAATTAGCTGATACACGATGATATATATATATATATATATATATATATATATATATATATATATATATAATGCTGATAAGGGGATAAAACCATAAATTTTGGATTGCTTCCTCTGTGGAGCAGAAATTTTTTTTGCATTTTATCAATCTTCTGCAAGTTAACATCTGACTTACAATCTGAATCCTAAAGAGTAGTAAATATTTAGTCTCAAGTCATCTTCCCTAAAGCATCAGGTGCCCCCTATGTGGCTTTGTTAGACAACACTCTGTGTGGCATTGAGAGGGCACCTACTCATCTTTTTGCCTTATTTCCAAATTTTGGGTAATTTTTCTTAACGATACATGATGGAAGCATTGCAGAAGAGGTTCCCGTGGTCAGTATTTGAACAGTCTTCTGATTTCTTGGTTGACATTTATATTCTGAATTGTTAGCTATTTCAGAGGTGACTGTGGCTTGAACATTGTCTCTCCTGCTTTCTGTCCAGTGTGGTGTGTTGTGGCTGTGTTCAGGGCCGATGGCTCCTAGGTAAGCCATCCGGAACGATATTCTTTTCCTCTCTGTCTCTCTTGTTTTTTCCCCCTGGTCCAGGTTGGAAAACTTCAGTCGCAGAGTAAGAATGTACATCTTGAAATGGAATGATTATTTTGGGGATGGCATAATGTAAAAACAAAATTGTATTTTTATCTAGGTCCAGAACTGAGTTTTAAATGAATCTTGTGAAGAGACTGGTTTCAATATAGGAAATGACTATTTTATCTTTAAGTTTATAAGCAGCAATGTTTTTTATTTTTGAATTGAAAAATTGCAAGTTATCTTTTTATTGCCTGGTGAAACAAGGCACTCTTTGCTAATTAGTTGATCTCTTGTGCATGCACAGGCACACACACACGAACGCCCACACTAAATCTTATTAATTTAAATTTCTTGAAAGAAAAATGTGTGATTAATTTGGACACATTAGATTCTTATTTAGTGAAAAGCTAAATATAGCAAAGCCCTTTGAGTCCTTTGTAAAACCTGCTGTGCAGAAAATTTTATGTGTCAATTACTTTATTTAATTATGTTTCAGGAGCTATGATTTTGACCCCCAGTGTGACAGAAAGACAAATGTTTTTAATGGATTTCCATGGTCATTTCTTTCTTTTGGAACTGCATAGTTTCAAGGAAGATGCTACCACTTCAGAGTCCAAGATCAAAATCTTGGGAGAGGGATTGCTGGGTGTGGGGGCGGGGGAGCTGGTGTCAGAGTGAAGCCTGGAGGAGGCGGCGCTATGTGGAGCTGCCAGGGGTGCTTTGGTGCCCCAGGAATTTCCTTCCCTGATTCTTCAATGTTCAGGGTCCCCTTTTCCTAATAATTAGTTTGTGGAGATTTCACTTTTGTCTCAAGCAGTGTTAAGGTTCTAGGGATTTTTGGGTGGCACAGCCAGGTCCAGTTTGTCCAGATTGTGGTCTTAGGACCATGTTAGAATCATTGAGGCAGAAAGTTGTTAAAAGAAATGTAGATTACTGGTTTCCAGCTCAGATTTACCGAATCAGAAGCTGGGGATGGGTTAGGGAATCTCTATTTTAAACAAGCCCTTCAAAAAATTTCCATTCTAAACGAGGTGATTTGAAAATTACCAAAATGGATATTGTCTTAATTCTGCCCCCTCTCTCACCCCAACCTGCACCCCAAGTCCCATATCAAAACAAAACAAAGCAAAACAAAACGTTCTTTCATTGCAATCATCTTGGATTCTCGTTAAGCTACCCAGATTAAAAGAATTCACACCAAGGAGCGCATGACTGAAAGGCAGCCTTCCTGAGGACATCTGTGGCTTAGGAAAGGACTTCGCCACCCCGATGACTCCCCAATGAGGCCGGTGTTCAGGGGGATCGATTTGATCCGGAGCACCGTGCATTCCCCACTGCTTCCTGGTTTGTGGTAGCTTCAGAGCCCACTTGTGGGAGACACAAACTTTCTTTTAAGCTGGATACGTGCTTTCATGAGAGCCTCCATTTTTCAAACTAGGTTGGACAAAAGGATTTGCTGGGTATGTGAATTCATAAGTACACTGCACTCTGCGTGTTGACTAAGAGGAAATAAATTGGAAGTCTGTGTGTTTAGTGGTGGTGTTCCAACGTCCACAGTTGGGAGGCTGCAGAGCGGGAGGAGCACTGAACAAGGAGCACTGAACAAGGGGTTCAGATATTGGTGTCTTCCATTAATCATAGTTTCCTCTTCAAAAGGAGGGCCATAAATTAACCATCATATTACCACACTTTTTTCTCCTTGTTCTCCTTTGGAAACCATAAGAATCCTTAGGCTTTAAGTCTGAGACGTTGAGAGAGAAAACTGTTGATAAGCAGGGCCTATGTCTCCCTTGGTATGAGCTAGTTTGCTTGGTTGTTAAAATGACTTAATGATCCAGAAGCCCCACTGTTCTACACTGAGAAAGCAGGAAGGAATGGTTGAGTTGGGGTTTGCCGGCCTCGTTCCTGCCTTGGCCAGGTAGGATGCTAAGCGCTTCACGTGCATCTTCCCGTGTCATGTTGGACACTTGTCCCCATTCACAGCAGAGGAAACCAGGACTCAGAGAGCCAAGCGGTTTGTCCCAGGTGACACAGCCAGGAAGGCGCAGGGCTGGGATGTGAACTGAAGTCCTGCTCTGTCTAACACCACTGCCTGGCAGAACAGGTTTCTGTTTTTGAGATGAGGTCTCGCTATGTTGCCCAGGCTGGTTCCTGAACTCCTGGGCTCAAGTGATCCTCCCGCCTCAGCCTCCTGAGTAGCTGGGACTAAAGGTGTGTGCCACCGTGCCCACCTTGGCCAAATTCTTTTCCTTCTGCCCTGTAGAAACCTACAACTCCCTACAAACGACCTCAAACTCTACCCGAGGTTCAGAGGGCTGAGAGTCCAGAGGTCAAGGCATGGAAAACCTAGCCAGGAGTTATGTGATATTTTTAGTTTGGGGAGCGTTTGATATTTACTAAAGCACATTGCTAAGCCTATGGCCTTGAGGAAAGAAGTTTATGAGGAAACACTCTGCCTCCCTGTGGGTGCCTCTGAGATTGGGAACCCCCACCAGGGCTGCCCTGCTGCTCTGCAGAGGAGGCGGTAAAGAGGGAGTTTGCAGAACAGCAAGATGGCAGCTTTTGACCATGTCCTCTACAGTCCTGCCCATGAGGAAGACGCCAGGGACAAGGCACAGGTCTGTGGGGAGGCCTAATCCCTCATTGCCTTCTCTTATGGTTTCTTAACCTCTTGCTTCTGCCATCATTGCTGACATGCAGAATTTTATGATGTAGCTAAGGGTCATCCCCACCTGTGTCCTTTTAAATATAGTGCACTAAGCAAGCACTAATTGGCCTTCCTCGCCTCCTGGGATTTTTTTAAAAAAGAAATGTTTTAGAAACGAAAAGAATTCCTTTCTTATTGACCTTATATCCCTTTTATATTGAACTTGCAAACAGATATTTCTGCCGACTTCGGATCTATATAACCTTTGTTTAAAAAGTCTAAGCTCTTGGGCTCAAAGCCCTTGAAAGTTCCTGAGGGTTTGGGGCAGTGGGTGGCCTTCTCTGTGGGGTGGAGTTGGGCTGAACTGCGATTCACACGTAAAACCTTGGAATGTGAGTGGGCTGCCGGCAGTGTGGGCCGGCCAGGCTGTGGGCAGGGAGCCATGCAAAGGGCACACAGTCACATTCTTCCTGGGCCACTGAGCAGGCTTGATGGCTGCCTGCCATCTGGCAGTGCTCTTTGGCATTCTCCTGGGAGTGGATTCCTGGATTCTTTGGTACCAGTGGCCTGGGCAGACACGGGTCCTGGCTCAGGAGCAAGGCCAAGCTGTGGGAACAGTTTATGGAGCAGGTTGCACTCACAATACAACTCTAGCTCATCGCTCACCTTCTTCGTATGAGTTAACCGGCATCCTGGGACTAGGCCAGGCATCCAGGGGGTAAGGCATGGGGAAGACTCCAGAAAGGCTGTGTTTTGAATCCATCCCTGCCAGGTGTGCCTCATGGTCCTTTCCAGCCACCGGATTTGGCAATGAAGCAGGGGAAGGGAATTGGGTGAAGGGTTCAGTTAATAGATGGGGTGTTGCTGCCTAATGAGGATTGTCTGTGCCTAGAGCTGCCACCAGTTCCTTCTGGAGAGTCCTCGGGTTTCTCTGAACAAGGCCAAGCCCCACACTGAACTAAGTGTCCTCTCTCTGCAGAGTGCTGTGCTAGCAGCTGGTAAGCAGGCATGTTTATGAGTTTGTGATCTTTTGATAACAGCTCATTCCTGAAAGGCAAATGGAAACTTCTGGCTAGAACTCAGATCAGGTCATGAGGTGAGAGTATGGAAAAATAACACCAAATGCAGGCACAGAACTGGGGAAGCCAAAACAATAAAGGAGCTGCAAGATTGTGGAAGTTAAAAAGGGCATTTGAGTTAACAAATCAGAGAAAAGGGAAGGCCAAGACAAGTGACACTTTTGACACCTTTATAGGTTCAGCAAAGGCTGATACTCCCAGGAACTAAAATAGCAGAGAAGTCAAATGTTTCACTCAATGTAAGAAAGAAAAAAAAAAAAAAA
>NW_012139080.1:3896865-3914470 GCF_000956105.1 Propithecus coquereli | reverse complement strand
TTCTCTCATTCTGTAGGTTGTCTGTTTGCTCTTATGATAGTTTCCTTGAAACTTTTTAATGTGATCAGGTCCCATTTATTTATTTTTGTTGTTGCTGTGATTGCCTTTGGGTTCTTCTTCATAAAGCCTTTTCCTAGGCCAATGTCTGTAAGAGTTTTTCTAACATTTTCTTCTAGAAGTCTTATAGTTTCATGTCTTAGGTTTAAGTCTGTTATCCACCGTGAGTTTATTTTTGTGAAAGGTGAAAGGTACAGATCCTGTTTCAGTCTTCTATATGTGGCTATCCAGTTTTCCCAACACCATTTATTGACTAAGTATTCTTTTCCCCAGTGAAGGTTTTTTTCCTCCTCTGTCAAAGA
Source organism: Propithecus coquereli (assembly GCF_000956105.1). NCBI lineage: Eukaryota > Metazoa > Chordata > Mammalia > Primates > Indriidae > Propithecus > Propithecus coquereli. Next base: position 3,914,111 of record NW_012139080.1, on the reverse strand, counting down.
TTAGATGGCTATATGAGCCTTCTATCACCGCTTCTATTCAACATAGTGCTGGAAGTCCTAGCCAGAGCAATCAGACAAGGAAGGAAATCAAGGGCATCCAAATGGGGGCAGAAGAGGTCAAACTATCGCTTTTTGCCGATGATATGATCTTATATCTAGAAAACCCCAAAGATTCTGCCATGAGACTACTGGAATTGATAAAACAAATTCACCGAAGTCTCAGGTTACAAAATCAATGTACAGAAATCAGTAACATTCCTATACTCCAATAACAGTCAAAATGAGAAGCAAATCAAGGACTCAATACCCTTCACAATAGCAACAAAGAAAATAAAATATCTAGGAATATATTTGACTAAGGAGGTAAAAGATCTTTATAGGGAGAACTACAAAACACTGAAGAAGGAAATAAAAGAGGACGTAAACAGGTGGAAAACCATACCATGCTCATGGGTTGGCAGAATCAACATTGTTAAAATGTCTATGCTACCCAAAGTGATCTACAGATTCAATGCAATCCCTATTAAAATACCAAAATCATTTTTTTGCAGATCTAGAAAAAAATAATTGTACGCTTCGTATTTAACCAGAGAAGACTGCATATAGCAAAAGCAATTTTAAGCAAAAAGAACAAACTGGGAAGCATCAGTTTGCCAGACTTCAAGCTATACTACAAGGCTATATTAACTAAAACAGCATGGTACCGGCACAAGAACAGAGACACAGACCAATGCAACAGAAGAGAGAACCCAGATATAAATATTAGCTTTTACACTTCAAAGATATGGATGTGGGGTGACTTGTGTGCCGCTACCTCTGGTTTTAAACTTTAAAGGATATAATAGGTGAATGTTTCCTGGCCCCTTGACGTGAAATGAAGGACGTTTCTACAGAAAACAAGCAAGTTTATGAAAATAAAAAACTTTTCTTTTACCACGGGGTCATCATTTTATAATTTTACCAAGTTGAGGAACAGATATGTGAAGAGACTTGTGGTCTGTTAGCTTACTATACACTCTTTTCTACTCTGAACATTGGGTAGAGTTAGGTCTTTGTGCTCCATGTGCATCTGAACCCATATGCTATACATTTGTATGTACTCACATGCATATGCAGACATAAAAATCCCTCAATGTGGCTACTTGTATTGATTACTCAGTTTCTACAAAATGGAGCTGATCCTGGGGTTTTATTTGGCAGAGGCAGGGGCTGCAGAAGGAGGGGCAATGGTAGGAATAGGGCTGTACTTTGGGAAGATCTTTCTGGATCTTTCTGGTTTTCAGGACAAAGAGGATGGAGGAGACAAAGGAGCAGGGGGAGAGCAAGGCAGGAGTCTCTTGAAGTTGTCTCAGATACAGCGGCTGAGGCCAAGATTAGGGATAAAGTAGCTTCAGTGTGAAAAGGAAGGGTTTGATTAAAGCATTATGGATTGTATAAAATAAGACTGGATTTAGTAAGTGATCAGTGATGGGGAAGCAAAGGAATTCATGATGGTCACAAAGTCTCAGGTCTCAGAAACTGGCAAATGGTGGTGAGGAGGAGCAGTGGGTGAGGAGTGGGTTCTGTGTGGTTGGGGTTCGGCTTGGGACCTGCTGACTTACAGGTGAGAGGTCAAGTCTAGATACGGACCATGACAGGCAGCCACTCCTCTGCATAGTGGTCAGAGCTGGAGCTAGGGGACTGAAGGAGATCCCTGAGCAAATGACAGAGATGACAAATACCCAGGACCAGGAAAAGGAATAAGGGGAAAAATGGAATCCAAGAGAGAACATGTTTTCAAGAAGTGGAGGACGAACGAGCTCCCACTCGGTAGCTGGCATCCTACACATGTTCTCACAGAAGCCTCATGAAGACCTATAGGATGAGACATGGTTGTCCCAATTTTATAGGTGAGGAAACAGAGTGAAACAATGAGAGTCTGGCAAGGACCTGGCAGTGTGGGAAAGGCTGGGCTCTTTCCAGAACGTGGGTGGAGGAGGAAGTGAGAGAGAAAGCTTGGTGCGTGGGGGCATATCAGAATGAAAGCCAAGGCATTTTTGGGGATGTCATGAGGAGCATATTTGTAAGCAGAGGGGAAGGATCAAAGGGAGAGGCAGATGCAGAAGATGAAAGCTGGAGACAGAATAAATCATTGATGAGGCTGAGTCGTCAAGTAGGTTGGGGAGAGACTAGATCAGGATGGATCTGTAGAGTGATGGGAACCTGCCTGGAAGCTCTCATTGGACAGAAACATCACAGCAGGGGAGCTATGGATTTGGAGGATGTCACCTGCTCTGGAAGCTGATGGCCAATTAGTATAGCATGACTATGAAGAGAAGTATTAGCCATCTATTTCCTATTTACCTGAATGTTCTCTACAGACCATTCATGTTAATTCTCATGAATTATAGATACTTCGACAGAATTAGCTTTCGTTTTTTCCCTAAGGAGACCATGCCATTATTAGTTGCTGTCACATATGAGTTGGGGTTTTTTCTTTTTCTTTTTTTTTTTTTTTTTTGGTTTTTGGTTTTGTTTATCTTCAGTGAACAGTAGGGCAACTTATCAAGGGCAACTTACATCATTATCAAGATAATGGGTTTAACAGATATTGTTGTAATGGACACTTTTCTGGATAAAACTCCTGTGAGATGGTAGAAAGAACTTGGGCTTTGGAGTCAATGGGTACAAATCTGAGCTGTAGTATTTCCAAGTGATGTGATCTTAGGCTGAAGGCGTCACTCAGCTTTGTTGTCTCCAACTGTGACATAATAATTCTATCTTACAAGGTTTTTGTGATAATTAGAGATATGTAAAAAAACACATGCCTTAATAAATGGTGAAAATAATAATAAGAATAAGAATTATGATTGTTGTTAATCACTAAATGAACCGAGGACTAAATATTTTATTTATAAATTATATCAGAACAACACGGGTACATATAACATGTATGTGTGTTTTGTTTGCATGTGCGTATATGTATATGCACATACATACATATATAAAAAACATATTTTTCCATTCTTTTTTCGATGGTTGTTTGAATTGCTCCCAGTTTTATTCCATTAAAAACCATGCTGCTATAAACATCCTTATACGTATCTCCTGGTGCACATGTGTTAGGCTTTCTCTAGGCTTTCTGTCTGGGAATGGAAGTACTTAGTATGCTCACTGTCACCTCTGCTAGGTAATGAAAACCTGTTTTCTAAAGTAGTTGTGCTCGTTTACACTTCTACCAACCATGTAGGAGAGTTTCCAGTTTCTCTGGATCCCACCAACCCCTGGTAGTGTCAGACTTCAATATGTTTGCCAATCTCATGGGTAGAAAATGATATCTTGTTTTTTAATTAGTATTTTCCTGATTATTGATCAGTTGGACATCTTTGTACATGTTTGCTGGCCTTTTTTCTGTGAAATGCCTATTTATGCTTTTTGCTGAGTTTTCTTCTAGACTCATCTTTTTAAAAGGTATAAAGACACTGAGTCAGATGATTACATATATATAAATATTCATATTTGCCAAAGTTCAAGAGTCAACTCATATGAACATTAATGTATCCATTCATCTATCAGAAAACTGAAGTTTCTTGCCTGTACCTATTAGGTGCCTGTACATAACAGGTGTTGAATGATGAGTATTGAATGGATCAAGTATGGGGCGAAGAACACGTCTACTATTAAAGATGTGCAATTAGCACGTCACACATGACACCTTTGGAGGTCAGGACCAAGCAAGCCTATTTTTCATGTTCTGTCCCCTCAGGGCTGTAGGACCTGAACAATCTCTCTAAAGAGCTCATCCAGTGAAGTCAGCACCTTCTGACCTCTCGTGTTATTGTGATGGGAGGGAGGGTCCTGAGACTTGCCGACCCCCTCCAGGCTAGGAGCCAGGTGCTCTCCATCCCCGCCCCAGAGCCCCCAGGTTTCCTGATGTGTGGCATCATCCTGGCTGTTTCCAAGCCTGTGATCCTCAGACCACTCCCACAGGTTTCTGATTCCACAGGTTGCAACAGAGCCTGGGAATCTGAATTTTGAACAAATGCTCCAGCTAATTCCTATAACTGGGTGATTTTAAGAAACCTTGCCCAAGGCTTGTGGCTGGAACTGTGATCTAGTGGGGAAGACCCTTTGAATGCTTTTCTCTTTACTCTTTGGCACAGATGTAGCTGGGAAGGAATATCATTAAAAGGGAAAGAGTGGCTTTAGAAAGACTTTTTCTTGGTTTTACAAAACTAACTAAGCTCCCTCTCCAAGTGCTCAAGCCAGTGTCAGACAATTCTTGACTCCCTCCGGCCCAAAGCTTTGTCCAGGTCACCTGAGTTCCTGGGTGTCCCCACTGCCAGGTACGATGATGTGTCTCGGTCCTGTGATCACAAGGCTCTACCTGGTCTTCCTCTGCCCCCTTCAAAGCTTTTCCTTTCATCGCCACCTCTAGCCTGTTTCTCTGTGCTTCAGGCGTGTTGATCTCTGCATTCTGGGAATGTGCAACCATCTTCTGATACCGATCATTCTGCTTCTGCTGTTTCCTGTGTTTTAAATGCCCTCTCCCACTTACCTTCCTCTGGCTAATTCATCCTTATGCTTTAAGTCAGCTTTTCTCAGACTTTCATGTGCACACAAATAGCACCTTGACCTTGTTAAGATATGGTTCTGATTCAGCTGGTCTGGGGTAGACCTGAGATTCTGCATTCCCAGCAGGCTCCCAGGTAGTGCAGGGTGTTGCTAAGCCTGGGGCCAAGAGACTTTAAAACTCAGCCTGTGCATCACCTGCTCCTCCTTTGTGCTCTTAGCATGAACCAGCCTCTGCCACACTTCTCACATAACAACTGCCTTGTCTGCTTACAAGTTTCTTAAGGGTGAGAATTGTGTCTTGGTTATCTTTATTTACATTTGCAGTGCCAGCCTGTAGGAGATGCTCAACAAATATTTGTTGAACAAACAAATGCTTCGAACAATTCAGGTGGATATTTGTCTGGCTGCGTTTTGCTGTTTCCTTATTGAGGCCAATGGCTTGTTGCTTTTCCAGATGGTGCCCTCTGGCCTGAAGGGTTGGCTCCACTTTCTGCAACGCAACAGACCTTGCCAGGGGAGGAGTGCGTGAGTGGATGGTTAGCTTTGGCATTGGAAGAATTCAACTTCTTTGTGCCTAATTTAGGTCAAGATTAGTGGGTTTAAAATTAGCCCCGGATTCTGAATTTTCTTTGGCTGGTTTGCTCACGCTTGTGAGCACACGTGCACACATCTTTCAAGGACCAGGCTGCTGAGGTTTAATAGCCTCTTCCTCTTCTAACCTCATTCTCCACTCAGCAGTCAGGATGGTCTTTGTAAAATGCAGTGTTGGATATGCCACTCGTTTGATGGTTCCCTCTCCTCTCAGGGAAAACTCCAGCTCCTTAACAAGGCTTATGAATATAGGGCCTGATGGTCAGGTTTCCCTGGGCCAGTCCATCCTTACTCCTGCTGTCTGTGAGTGCTCCTGTCACTCTCAAAAGTGGGGACGATGAATGCTGTGATGGCCCCTGTTCCTGAGCCCTTTAGCGGCTGGCCCTGACCTCTCCCTGCAATCTCATGCCTCACCTTGCAGCCAGGTTGCTTGGTTGGGAGAACATGCTCACACCTGTCACGTCCCTGGTTCCAGTTAATTCTCACGAAGGGGAACTTGTTGGATTTGTTCTGGATGGTTTTTCTATAAGCTAGAATATACATCTATGTTAACCTTTAATTACTGTAAATCCTCTAGAAATCAGCGAGATTAAATAATGAACACATGGGTTTTTGTTTTCTCTCAGTGCTTTTTGCAGAAATCTCCTAATGATGGGATTAATCTTTTAATGGGCAGATAGGTGAATCAGTCTACTTGTAGGCAAGTAAACAGTAGGCTAGATTAGATGGGAGAAGAGGTTGCCTGTCTGCAATAGTTATTCTGCTTATAGGGTGTAATCTCTGTCCTCTCATCTGATCATAAACTTGTTTTTCAGTATTGGTTGAAGCAACAGCCCAGCACAACAAAAAGAGTTATTAGCTGCAAAGCCAGACAGATCTGGTTGAGCCCCAGGCAGTTTCTTAATTCCTCTGAGAGTTAGTATTCACGCATATAAAAATGAAAATAATGAGCCCTACTTTGGGTAGTTATGACGATTAATTGAGGTAATGTGGGAATGTTGGGTTATGTTCACCACAGGTAAGTCTGTCTTCTTGTATTTTAAGACTAAACCATATGAGTTGTTTCTGTTTGGAAACAGTGGCAGTGCTACACATATATTATTTGGTATTTACTTGTGACATTATTTTTCTATTGTGATGCAATGTTCTGTTTTTAAGCTGGGAGAGCTTCTTTCTTCCCTTTTATTACTGTAAATATATTTTACTAACGCAGCCACGTTGAATTTTTGCCCACGCCTGTTTCTCTTTGAGATATCGCTGTGTCCAGGATGTGAAAGGACTGCTCTTATCATCTGGAAACACAGCTGCTTTCTGTTAAGGAAATCTCCACTGCAGATAGTGGAAACGTAGCAAAGACAGAGATTCAGTGGTCTGCACGTTTTTGCTGTGAGTCCTGGAATTTTTGAAAACCACATTGTGTAAAGGTGCAGAGGTCGGGAAGAGAAAAGAATTCGATGAGTTCTACATTGTCTACGTTCCTTGTTCCATAGAAGCACCATTTGAATGTAAAAGGTGCTGTTTGTGTTAGAGCAGGAGAAACACTTACTGTGCAGGCCACTGTTTCACAAGGTCCTTGCAAAACCTCTGCAGCCTCTCCATGTGGGCCACGGCCGGGACCATCCCCTTCACAGCAGCCTGTTAGAAATGCAGAGTCTCAGGCCCTTCCCCAGACTGCTCAATTAGAAGCTGCATTTTAACAAGACTATCCAGTGATTTGATCGTATCTTAAAGTTCAAGAAAAACTGCTCTTGGCCAGCACTGTCCAGTAGGATTTTCTGTGATAATGGAGATGTTCTGTATTTGCAGGACCCGATAAGATGCACACTAGCCACTTGTGGCTGAGAACTTGAAACAGGGCTAGTGCAACTAAGGAACTAAAGTTTAAATTAAAATTTAAGTAGCCACATGTGTGTGGTTTGTGGCTACCAAATTGGGCAGCAGAGTGTGAAACTCTACCAGGTTTTGTTTCCAGGATTCCTCCAGATGGTAATGTCGGCTCCAGGGGCCAGGCGGTCCTCCCCACGTGGGCTGGGGTTACCACGGCATATTCTGGGGTCCTTTGCTGTGACTGTGGCTCTGCACAGTCATAGATGAGTCCAGGAGTCTCAGCATTCCTGACACCCTCACTTTCCTCTCTGGAGGCTCTCACCTGGTCAGCTAGTCAGGAAAACCACTTGGCAACTACACATCCGCATTAAACGAATGCAAGACATTGAAAACTACTCTTTTTTCGTTGTGTTATTTCTATTACTTTACAAATTCCTGAAGATCAGGAGACATATTTCTTTCTTTTGCTTCATCTTACAATGGATGTGTCTTACAACATATATAAATGGATGCTTTTTAATTGGCTTTGTTTCTCCTTTAATATTATTCTTCCCCATGGTGAACTCTAGTTTGAGTAATTTTAGTTGTGATCCCCTGAAGAAGCCTTGAGAAATTTTGCTTCTGTATCTTTGCTCAAGCATTAGTTCCCTGACTTTGCGGCCTACGCGGTGCTCAGTTGGGGGTGTCTACTGCATAAACATCACCTTTGTTATTGTGGCAATTGAAGCAGGTCCTGAAACTTTAAGATTCCTCTTTGTCTACCTCTTCGTGCTGATCATTTCTAATCATTGTTGCAAACTTAAATTCTTTTTATCGCATTTGGCAACACAAAACACTCCCCAGCTGTTCCCTGGTGATAGGCGGCTAAGTGATGATGCAAACATCTGTTCTGGCTGCTGCAGCTCTCATATTTTTCCAAGTGGAGTTTAGTGACCATCTGTCCCTTACTCCCTCCCTCCATGTGATCTGGAGTTCTATTGAGGTGAGGGAAATCCGACAGCCATTTGGTGAAGGAAAATGAAGCTTGGTGTGAGAGGGAAGAATTTTTATTCTAAAATTGAAATAGTTATTGACAAATGTCCATTTGCTTACATGTCAGAAATGTTTTGTCATCAGGTATGGGGGAGTTTGTCATCTTCTTATATTTATTTCTGTCCTTAAATATTGCCCGACTGCTTAGGAGGTGCCCACACTCAGCCCCTCAAGAGTGGGAAGGGGCCGAGCGATCATGTCACTGTAGGGAGGAGTGAAGGGTACTGGGAATTGACAGGAGAGGCGAGTTAGGAACTTGGGTCTTTTGCCTTATAGGTCTATGGATGGGCTTCAGGGGGCTCATGGATCCCTAAATTATAGCAAAGTTTTGTGTGTATGGGTAGTGTTTGGGCAGAGAGTCCATAGCATGTGTGACTTGTATCGTGTGATCTGTTCTTTGAATTCCCCCAAATTTAGTGTTTAGTTTGACCTCAATTCCTTGGATTTAGGATAGTAGTGTGCTGGGCACATGGCAGGCCCTCCATAAATGATAATGATAATTTTCATTGTTCTCTGCTGTTTTAGAGCTGCTGAGGACTTGTGTCCTTCTAGATGAAAAAGCATCTTTTTTAGGTTTACTGCTACCATAAGCAGAGGGTTGGGCTGTTGAGGAATCACAATTCCTGGGAAAGCCTACCTCTGGGAATGATCATGGGATATGTATATTTGTTCATTTGAATAATGTAGGAGGCATGAGTGTAACTGTGTTTGTTTATAGTGTCTGATTCCTTGAAATGTAAATGCTCTGACTCCCACATCCCTGAAGCCAACTGCTCCCCTTTTTGCTGTTCAGCCTTTTGAGGGAGTTCGGGATGACGTGGGGGATTTTGCTCATCTCCACTGGTTTTCCCACTCGCAGTCACTGTCCACGAGGCTGTCCATCTGCTTGCGAGAATTCCGTAGAGTTTACAGGATAACAGAGCACACAATCTTACAGGAAGCTAAGTGCCAGCTGGACATATCATTTTGGGAACAGAGCCATGAAGAAACTGTGTTTTGGGCAAATCTTGATCTATTTTATGAAGAAAAATAAGGGATGGTTGTATATTTCTATCTTGGGCCACAGAGGAATCTTTCCTTGTGGGCAACATGCAAGGTTTCTAGTCCATGGTCTACCTTGGGTCATTTTGTGGCATAGTTCAACTCACTTTCCCTCATTTCTGAAAGAAAAGTGCCTCCAAGAGCTGGTATAAAAAGTGATCCTTTGCTTTCAAAGAATAATAATAATAATAATAACGTTAATTATAAAACAAACTTGGGTAGTGAGTTAAGGTGGCTGATGAAGGTGATTGTTAGAATAAGGTGAACACAGAATAAGAAATGTGCCTCCCAGATCTTTCTTGTTCTACGTGCCAGCACGTCCACGCAGCACACACATACCACACGCACTCAACACACATGTGTACACATACACACACACACTCTAGCCCCTCACAATCATGAAACCTATAATGACTTCTCCCCCATGTAATCTGCTTGTGAGACCGGGAACCCATTGTAATGACTGATAAAACTGCTCCTAACAAATATTTTCTTTTTGGATTTTTTTCTTCCCAAGTTAAAAAAAAAGTTAAAAGCAGAACACTCTCAGCTTTAGACTTAACAATGCATTTGAAAAGTCAAGGTCGCTAGGCATGGAAAACTCAAAATTCAGAATAAAATTTAGCAGCGGTTTATGTGTCTTGCCCACCATCAGAAATCTTACTGTACTCTCCCCAACCCATATATTTAGCTAATGTATCCCATCAGAAGTATTTACATTTTTAGACTTAGGTGTTTTTAGTCAATATTTAGTGAGTTCCCCGGCAGAGCAGCACTGGTGAAAGGAACGAAGTGACAGGTGCTATTTCATTCCCACCTGGGAAGAGTTTCTTTCTTCTTAATTATCGTGCCTGTGGATGTGCCACTTCCCCTCTCTGTGAGCTCTGGGAGACTCGCTCTTCTGGACTTGGCATTTGGTGACTTTTCCTGTGTTCCTTCCTGCTCCTGTCTCTTTTGTCTGGGCTCCCCCTGCAGCTCACCCCTCCCTCTTGCCTGGCCTTACCCTCTGTTCCTTCCCTGTCCTTCCTGGAGCTTGTGGTCTTGAACTTCCTTCGTGATCCAGCGTCACGTGACATTGGCAGTTCTCAAAGCGCATGCCAGACCAGCAGCCTCAGCAGCAGCTGGTGCAGTGGGCAGAATGACGGCCTCCCCCAGGCCCACGTCCTGACCCCCGGAAGCTGTATGTAAAGTGCATGACAGTGGGGAACTAAGGTAATAAGTTTGCTTATTAGTTGACCTCAAGATAGAGAGATTGTCTGGATAATTCACATGGATCCCATGTAATCACAAAGGTTTTCAATGTGGAAAAGGAAGGCAGAAGAGCCAGCATCTGAGTGATGAGACGTGAGAAAGACTTGACCAGCCACCGTTGCTTTTGCAGACAGAGGAAGGGGCCAGGGCCACAGGCCAACGAATGCAGGCAGCCTCTAGAAGGTGGAAAAAACAAGAGCCTTGAGAAAGGAACGCTGCCCCGCTGACATCTTGATGTTAGCCTGGTGTGAGCCATTTTGGACTTAAAGTTCTGAATTCTCAAACCATAAGACAATAAATTTGTATTGTTTTAAGCCACTAAATTTGTGGTAATTTCTTACAACAGCAATAGGAAACTAACATACCCGGGAACTTGTTAGACATGAAAATTCTAGAACCCCCACATGAGATCTATTTACTGTGTCAGAAACTCCAGGGGTCGGGCCCAGAAATCTGTGTTTTACCAAGTCTTCCAGGTGACTCTGATGCATGTTTGAGAAGTACTGCTCTCTCCTCTTGCCTTCTTGTGCTTCTTATAAATGAGTACATGCTCTTCCCAGCCAGACCTTGCCTCCCGCCCGCTCTCAAACCTCACTCAACCCAATCACCATCGTCTCCTAAATCCAGGCAACTGGAGGGTCAGGGCTCCTCTGCAGTCAAGGTCGCTGGACTTCCTGACAGTCATTTTCCATGGTTGCATCTTCTTCCAGTCATCCCTCCACTCTCATCCTTGACCTACCCCTCCAACTTTTTCCATTCTCTGGCCACTTGCAAGGCTGTCCCTGAGGGCGACCTTGTCTCACTCTTCACTGAGAAATAATTCATCAGCTGTGGATTCTCTGAACTTCCTGGCTCTCTCCTGCCACACTTCACTGCATCTGCCTCCACGCCCTCCTCCTTCCTGCCTCATTCAGTAAAGAGGTTTCTCTCCTCCTGTCCAAGGCCGACCTCTGTACTTGTGTTATTGTAACACCCCTGTCTGCTGTTGCTCACTCCCTCCTTTTCCTGTCAAGCTTGTTGAAAGCACAGCCTTCACTTAAAATGTCTCCCATTCATTTATCAGTTGTTTTCAGCCTATCTTCTGCCCACGTCTCACTATAACTGCTCTGGGGAGCAGTGGTCAACAGATGTCCCTAATTGCCAAATCTAGTGCATGCTTATCAGCCTGATCTGAATTTACCTCTTGGCAGTGTGGACACTATGACCCTTCTTGGAGCTTCCTTCACGCTGCTCTTCCTTGATTTTCTGTACATCTTGATCTTCCCCTGCACGTTCCTTAAATGCTGGTATTCCTCTGGGCATCCCACAGCACACTTAAAAAAAAAAAGAATTTATTCACTTGCTTTACAGCAATTTTACTCATTCCAGGACTTCAACTGGTTGGCTCCCAGATTTGTGTATCCATGATAAACATCTTCCCTGAGCTTCACGTCTTTATATTTAATTGTCCTCTAGACATCTCCACTTGGATATCGCACGCACTTCCAGCTGATGGGTTCAAAGACAAACTCACTGTCTTCGTTCTCTCTAGACCTGTTTCTATACCTGAAAAATGAAAATGTAGGATCAGGTTAGTAATTTTCAAGCTATGGGTCACGACCCATTTGTAAGTCTGGAAATGATTTAGAGGGTTGTGACTAGCACTAAAACAAGCGAGAAAACAAACAAAAGATACAAACACACACACAGATGTGTGTTTACCTTAGAATGTAAGCTTTATGAGAGCAGGGTTTTGCATGTTTTGTTTATTGCTTTGTCTTTAGCACCTAGAACAGTGCTTGGCACATGTACTGGCTCAACACAGATTTGTTGAAAGAATGTATATGTACTCACTTGGGAGGCAAAATGTATATCCTGCTGGGGGCTCTGGTCAAAAAGTTTGAAAACTATTGAGCTGAATGACCTCTAATGATCTTTTCAACTCAAAAATTGTGAATGTATGATTTTATTATTTTTCTTTCAATGCTTAATTTTTCAGTTTACCAGTGATCAAGGTCTGTGGCAGAACTCTTGGTATTTTAGCTTGTGTGGTGAACAGCAGAGGGGTCTGAGTGAGAGGAGAAGGGAGTGGTGGTTCGGAAGGGGAAGGTGGTTGGGAAGATGCGGTGAGCTAGTGAAGTAGTGTGGTCCAACGGCTGCGTGTGGACTCGCCGCTGAGCTGGCTGGCTTAGCACAACGTGGGGTTTGTGATGTGAGGCCGGATGGCGGACACTACTCCTGCAGCCGGCCAGTCAGCTTTTCAGAGAGAGACAGTGAGAGAGAGAGAGAGAGGTTTTAGGGGCACCCTTGGTCTCCATGAAACTTATCACAAGTAGACGTGTTAAAAAGCCGTCTGAGTGAGAGAGGGCAGCAGACTTAAAGCCAGCTGGTATGAAAGGAGAAGTCAAAGAAAGGAATCCCATGCAGTTACTCGTTTATTTATTTAGCATACGTTTAGCCCACTAGGCGCCAGGCCCCTGGCTAGGCTGTGGGGATACATGCGGAACACGACAGACACAATCCTCGTTCGCCTGAGCCTTTGGTTTAGTGGAGGAGCCAATAGACATACAAATTGATGAATATACAAGGTTATTTCCAGTTCAAAGAAGCCCCCAGCATAGAGCAGCTTGGTTTCACTTTGTGCCTTAATACAGAGAGGTTTCGAGTAGGAAGCAACTGAGTACTCTGTGTCCCAGCTCACCTTGCAGATGGGAATTTGTGAAATGGAAGAATGCATCAGCGCACTTCTTGATTGACACTTTAAAAACCTTTTAAGAAAATCAATGCAGACAACATCTCGGATCCTGCACTAATGGAAACCATGGTTGGGAACTGAGTAAGGCTGAGTGACGGAGAGGAGAGAGTGGGCTCTAGGTGGTGAGTGGGACAGCTGAGAAAGCATGTTGAGAGAGGCTGAAGGTCCCTTGTGGGCTGTTCAGACTAGGGAGGGGAGATTCTCTTTGTGTTTCTGTGGGATGATAACCTTCTCCAAATGCCCAGATGCTGGTTCTGAAGGGAATTGAAGAGGAACAACCCCCCTCTGAGAAGCTGTGTCACTCACTTTTGGATAGGCGTCAGCTCCTTGTTCAATCAATAGCAAACAAATTATGCAGGGCATTATCTTGGTTGGGTATATGATAATGAACTGCTACCTTTTTTTTAAGTTAATATAAATGTCTCCAAAGAATCTCCTTTTTCTATCCCAGGAGCACAGTTTTACTGGTTGTGGTATTTGTTCATTATTTATTCCCTGTGTATTTTTAAAGGGATTCCGGGCAGCTTACGGTGGTGTGCCAGATCTCTGCTCCGGATGGCTGGCCTGACAAGTGACAGTGACATAAGAGCTACCTAGTCTTTTGGCTTCTAGCTGGGTTCGACCCATGGAGGCCCCAGCTAGGAGGTGACAGGGAAGAGAGGGTGAGATCTGAGTATTTCCCTTAGGTCCCTTCTGTGAGGCTGCCTCAGGCTGATTTTGCTCCTGGACCAGTGCACACGACTCCTCTGAGGTGGCTTCTACATGACCCTCCTCAGTGGGCTCCGTTATCTTCCCTGTGCCTTTGCACCTGGTTGATGCGGGGGGCAGCATTTCTGCTGCTCCTCACCTGCTTCCCGACCAGCTTTGGTGGCTCCCCGCTACCTAGCTCAGACCCTTATAAACAGTTCCTTTGGAAAGAAGCCTGTGAGAACTCTGGCAGATACAAATATCAAAACATGTAACGGGTAGAAACCATTAAACAAATGGAGAGGCACGAAGACGCAGAACCGGAAATGGAGATAACCATGACCGTGATATTTGCTTACCTTTTGATGTGTTTATTGGCCAAATGGATGTCTTTTTTCTTTCATGAACTACTTGTTGAAGTCTTTTGCACATTTTAAAATTGGGTTGTTTGTCTTTTTGCTTATTTGTGGGAATATTTTAAAACTGTGCTCTGGACAGGAATCTTTTGTCAGATGTAAGTATTGCGAGTCTCTCTCCCCGGCTGTGGTTTGCCTCTTCACTATCGTAAAGACATCCTTTGTCTCACAGACATCCTAGTTTTAGTGACGTCCATTTTGTCATTGTTTTTCTTCTATAGTTAGCGCTTTTTGTGTTCTGTTTTAAGATATCTCTGTCTACTCCCAGCTCATGACAATATTCTCTTATATTTTCTTCCAGAATCTTTATTGTTCTACCTTTCACATTCATGGCTATAATCCGTCTCAGATTGATTTTTTAAAATAGCTTCATTGAGGTATAATTTACATACCATTAAATTTACTCATTTTAAGAGTACAATGCAATGATTTTTTTTTTAGTAAATTTACAGAGCTGTGCAACCATCTCACTAATCTAATTTTAGAACATTTCCATCACCCAGAAAAGAAACCTCGTGCCCATTTGCAGTCATTCCTTCTTTCCACACCCAGCCCCAGGCAACCACTAATCTACTTTCTGTCTCTATAGACTTGCCTTTGAATTGTGTGTGTGTGTGTGTTTATGGTATGTGTAGTTATTTTATTTGAGCACAAATGTTAACTCCATGCTTTCTGGAAGTTGAAGCAAAAAGGAAAAAGGGAATCCCAATATTTTGCATGATCCTCCTCGCTAGTTCCTGCTGGACTACAATTCTATTATTTCTAGGAAGAATTCCATGTACAAATTCCTATAACAGGCATTGGATAGTATAATGGACAATGTCTGGCTACATTCTGGCAAGAGACATAGAAATCTCCAATAGTTATTTATTCTGCTGCCTCTCTCTAAGAGTTAGGGAGTTATCTGTCACCCAGTTGAGATTAGTGGAGGCACTGCTGAGAGAAGCTGTTATACAATATTAAGGTTTATGCCCAAGCATTGCTGATGATCAAATTAATATGCTGGAAAACTTAAGGAAACTACGGAATGGGCAGGCAGCACGGTTCTGTTAAGCACTGCAAGTCTCAAGCAGGCTTTGAGGGCACATCACAGTAATTTTCACAGTTGAGTTCTCTGAGGGATTAGTGCCTGAAGTGCTGAAAATCTATATTGTTTAGTAAAGTAGGATCCGTGTGCTGTGTCCAGCCACTGGGCATGCAGGTGGGAGAGATGACATATTGTTGTGGACATTTAGGGGCCTGGTGTCTCTTTGTATGCTGTCCATCAGTGGCTGGCACATTGCTCCCTTGTGTATTGATGTGGAGGGACTGAGAGAAGGGCCAACGTGCCCCACTGACAGGACCTTCCACTCTGTGTGGGCACCTGGAAGATAGATGTCTGTCGGTTCCCTACATTTCTGCACCGTAAAGTGTGAGAGAAAATGATTTGAGGAGCCTACCTAATTTTGAGAGAGTTGTCACCTCTTGGCCACCTCACAAGAGGGATTTATACTTTGATATACTCAACAGGATCAGTTAATTTCAAAATACGGCCCTAAATAGCCAAATGAATTGACTTTTTCGGTAGAGTTGCTTATAGTCCACTAAACATTGAAGACTATCTTGCAAATGCAATTAGTTATTTGGACCATTTTTGATGCTGAATGTTTTTAAGCATCATTTAGCCAACATGTTCAACTGCTCACAAAGGTTACTCTTCTTGTTGGTTGTGGCAAAAGTCGTATCACTGGCATAGGGACGGTTGTCTTTCTGTTTGTCTTAACAGTGGTAGGATATGTATCCGCTTTATCCAAAAGCTATATTAATTAAATATGTTAAAGAATAAAGACTCTTATGCATTGCCAACGGGAGTGTAAAATGGTACAACCACTTTAAAAACTCTCTGGCTGTATCTACACACTGTGTATCTTAGCAATTTCACTCCAAGGTATATAGCCAGTAGAAATACCTACATATATTCACCAAAAGTATGTACAAGTATGTTCATAGCAACTTTATTTGTAATTACCCAAAATTGAAAACTACCCAACAGTAGAATGGACAAATGAGTTGTATATTCATACAATGGTAATACTATAGAGCAATAAGGTGAATAAATGACTGTTCATAAAACAACATGTATCAATATCAGAAATTATTTTGAACTAGATAAGCAGAACACAAAGAGAACAATGCTGTAGAATCCAGTTCACTTAAATTTCAGACAAAGGCAAAACTGTTTGATGATGGAAATCAGAGCACTGGGTACCTTCTTGGGAGGTAATAACTGAGAGGTATGAAGGGAGTTTTTGAGGCTCTAGGAATAATTTCTTGCCTGCTCTAATATTATAGTAGTTCTATGATTTGTTCAACTTTGTAAAAATTCATTGAGCTGTACACTTAAGGTGTGTGTACTGTATGTATGCTATACCAACACCAATATTTACTGGAAGACAAGAAGGGCAGCTAGGACAGTTCTGCCTTATGTGTTGAGAATTATCTGATAAAAAGTTCATTTCTATGTATACTGGTTCCAGAAATAGTGCAGATTTTGAAGAATCATGAATAACCTGAGATAAGTGAGAATGGATAGCTTGGTTTGCTGGTTTCTGTGTATAGATTCAAAATCTGACACATTAATGAATGAAGTGAAAAGCTGCCTACTTTGCAAATGTTCACCCCTCTTCAGTGAGATAAAATAATGTATAATAGTGAACTGTAGTGAAATAGTTGTGTCTATGACTGCTTACTTCTCATCTAAGACAGTAAGAGGCTCAGGTTTGCCACTACCACTGACAAGCAGAGAGGAGTCCCCGCTTCACTTACCTAGACAAATAGGCAAGCATTTTATAAAGGGATATCCGGCAGAGTAACTAACCATCCATACTTTTGAGAACTTCTTCCCTTTCTCCTTCCCTCCCTGAGGAATTGGTAGATAATACTTCAGACCATTGTTAGGGTGATGAACCATTCAGTGTGGATTTTTTTGGGGGGTGGTTAGAAGGCAGGTTTTATTGTTTCTGATACTACAAGAAAAACAAATAGAGCAGCATTTTTCAAACCGCTATACCCAGGAAGCTGGGAGAGGAGTAGATGTCACGTGTTGAGTTTTTGAGTACAATTTCATTAAAAAA
>NW_012139080.1:3876749-3896485 GCF_000956105.1 Propithecus coquereli | reverse complement strand
CCAGCCCATTTATAATTCTTAGCTGAAAATTTCCTTTAGAATTACCTCACCATTATGCATGCTATGATTTAGATTCTGTCTCTCAAATAGCATAATGAGAAGACCAGAAAACTAAGCAGCACAATTGTATTAACTTGCTATATATAACCTTGAGTAAACAGCTTAATTTATCTGATTCTTAGTTTGATTTACCTGTAAATTAGGGACAGTAACACAATGCAGTATGATAAATTGTACAATATGGGTATGATGGTGGTACTAAGGGGAGAACATTTAATCTCCATCCTAGAAAAAGGAGAAGAAAGATTTCTGAATTGATGTCACAGCAAAAAGAGTTTTAAAGTCAATAATAAATTTAGCAGAAAAGAAAAGTAGGGGAAAAGAGTAGAACTGCTCCATGGTGAGTATATCAATGCAAAGAACCAATATATTTAAAAATCTTGTGCAAGACAGAGTGTAGGAAAAACACATACCTGAGCCCATTGTGCGTCAGTACCTTGCAATGACTCAGTGTAGAAAAGGCAGGAAGTAGATAATAAACTAGGATTGGCCAGACACTGAAGATTCTTTTATGACAGATTAAAGATCTCTATCTGCAAGGGAATAAAGCAGTGAAATATTATAAAGAGTAGAGAAAAATGCTTAAATTTGCATTTCTAAATTATCACTTATGTGGCAATGTGAAAATGGATTGGATGGGTCTAGAATCTTCACTATTTGGTGACTTGATAAGAGGAGAAAAGTTGGTTTATAAGAAGAATGAATGCTCCTAAATTGGTCCTCAGGATAATCTATGATGCTATTGTAGGGGCCAAGCCCTCTGCCCTCTGAAGTTTTGCTGAAAAATCAACTCATAAAAGGCACGTTAATTGGAGAAAAGACATACAAATTTATTTAATGTGTACGTGGGAGCTTTCAGAGTGAAGACTCAAAGATGCAGGGAAAATTGTCCATTTTTATGCTTAGGGTTGCCCACAAAGGGTGGGCAACCAGGTAGAAACATGACTGTACGAAAAGGGTATGATCCAGTGCTCATAGACTGAGTGGAAAACCCAGCAAGGTCTGTCTGTCTAACTCTTCTTGGCCTCTCTGAGCAGCAACCTTTCCTTCTGGGTGTGGGGCAGGGCCCTTTCTGGAATTGGGGGTACTATGAGCTATGATCAAACAAGGCAAATCAGATAATTTCTTTATGGCTAGTTTTCACACAGAAAGGTGGAGGGAAAGTTAGAGTAATATTTTTAGGTTTTATGGCTGGCTTTGAGGAAAAAGGGTTCTGGTTTCTATGACCCTTCTTGGGGAAGAGGGATTCTAGTTTCTGTGGCCAGTCTCAGGGTAGTATGGGACTGAGAGACAGGAGGGCAGGAGAGGGTCAGAGAAAAACTTGCTTTTGGGGCCTTCTTTTTGGTAATTTGGTAATTAGACATTTTGTACTAAGTATTTCTTTATATTGAAGCTTCTCTACCAAATAGCAGATGGTTCCTGTCTCCTGATTGGGCCTTTACTGATATTATGTTTAAATATGTAACATAAACAAAGGATATAAAATTAGAAATAAGTTGCCACAATAATAATTTTTTAAAAGTTCTAAATAACTCATTGGTCAAGAAGAAATTGAAATGGAAGATTTAAAAATAGAATTAAATCATATATTTATTCATATGAAACTTCAAGTATGCTGGAAAACATAAATATTATTCATGATGATATTATTACCTATGTAGAAAAATATACAAACAACTTTTATAAAAAGTACAAGAGAAGACACTAATGAATTGTTAAATTTAATGGGATTCAAATCAATTCAAAACTGGATTCAAATCAATACCCAAGTATATAAATAGAGTATATAATTTTTCAAAACCTACAGATGTAGTAGCAAAAACAAATTAGATATCTAGATGTATAAATACTTGTAAGACTCAGAAAATTATGAGACACTATTCAAAGCCATTAAAGAAGTTTTACATAAATGGGAGACATTAAAAATTTCAGTATCACAATGATGTCAATTCTCCCAATATAGTCTATAGATTTAATGCAATTCAAATTAAAATGCCAACATGTTTATATAGTGATTGACACTAACTCTAAAATTTGGATGGAAATATAAAATGCCATGAATAGCTAAGGTATTCTTAAGAAAAACAAAGTAGAGTAGATACGTCCAAACGGCTATCAAGATTTATTATAAATCTACTTTATGATGGTGATGGTAACATAAGAATAGAAAATTAACCAATAGAAAGAAGAGGCATGTAGAAATTCAGTTTACGATAGAGCTGGTATTGCATACAAATGAGGAGAAAATAAACTATTAAATAAATAATACTGGGACAACTGGTGGTTACTATTGACAGATACGACAGTTGGCCCCTATGCTACGTGATAATACAACATCGATTTCACTAGATTAAATAATTAAATATAAAAGATGAATGTGTGAAACTTTTAATAGAAAAATAGAAGAATAATTTATAGCAGGGTTTATTAAATATGTTTTAAAAAACAATTCATTAAGGAAAAGCTGTCAATTTTAATTATATCAGTATTTAAATCTCCTGCTTATTAGAAGATATAACAAAACAGGACACAAAATGTAGATGGTATTTTCAACACATATATTAATAATACAGTTAATAATACAGTTGATAACATATGTCTATATTTAACCTAGATTTAAATGTTGACTTTTTCATGCTTATCAAAGGTTATAGTTGACAGTTTTATGTGACTTTGACTTTTTTCAAAAAATGGAGCCAACACTTGAAATGCTAAGATGCTTCTGGACAGGATGGCTATTAAAAAAGAGCCATTGGCAAAAGATTAGAAACTACTGCAAAATCCAAAACAGGGCAGAACACAGTTGCCATAGTCAAAAAGGATAATTGAAGAGCGCTTAATGAAGGGGCCAAAGTATGGGCAGGCTCAGGGAAATCAGTACGCAGGAAGTTGTTACCTTCGTGCAGTGATACAGCACGACAGGACCTATGGTTTTTGTAGAAAACCAGAGCTGCTCCAAAACTGTCCTGGCAGCTTGAGAGCCAGGGCAAAATATCCTTTCTTTCTAATTCTTACCCTCCTACTTACGCCCCTGTTGACTGAAAACAAATAAAAGAAAGCAAAGTAGAAACTCGGATGGAACTGGAGGCCATTGTCCTAAGTGAAGTAACTCAGGAACGGAAAATTAAAGCCCACATGTTCTCGTAAGTGGGAGCTACACTGTGAGCATGCACGGCCATGCAGAATGAAATAATTGACACTGAAGACTCCAAAAGTTGGAGAGGGCGAAGGACGAAAAATTACATCTTGGGTTCAATGCACACTATTTGGGCGATGGGTATGCTAGAAGCCCAGACTTCATCTCTATACAATATATTCATGTGACAAAACTGTGCTCGTGCCCTCTAAATCTATAAATGCAATCTCCCATCCTCTTCCCTCTAGTTATTGTTCCCCACATCAGGAAGGACTGACTTACACATGAAGATATTTCAGGAAGTCAGTTCAAGATGAGGATGAATACATTTTCACCAGGCAAATAAGCTAGCACTGAGGAGCTGAACCTTTAATATATTAACTGAAATTATATGGTTGTCCCTACTGTACCTACTCCAAAATGACTTTATTAAAAGTCTAGGAGAGGAAAATGGCCTGCAGCCTTAGGCACGGATGGCAATTGAGTGTTTAATAAGCCAGGTCTCTAAGGGGCAGGTGATGTTCCAGCCCTACAGCAGCCCTACAGGAAGGTGAGACAAGGATGTTCACTCCTGCTCCAAACATTCGGAAGCATTCTGGGGAGGAACTGTTTTTGTTAAGAATCATGTTCCCAGATATCCTGAGGGGCAGCAGAAGGTACCCTTTGCTTCTGAGGTACAGCGATATGTGATTCCAGTTACTAAGCAACTCATCCTTCTGGGCTGGCCTGGCCTCATTATTCTGACCTGTGGTTGGAGGATGGGGATGGCAGAGGGAGCAAACACGTCGCTTTTAGAAAGGGAATTTAGGGTTTCCTGGTCCTTCCATGTGTGAAAGGAAGGATAGTGCTGAAAAACCAGTAAGACATAGGGACAATGTTGTCCTTGGTCTAGGGAAAGCAAAATTAGGAGGGGTCTGATCTGGAGGGAGGGCTGCCAGTGGAAACAGCACTAAGGGATAGTCATGTGTGTATCTGTCCCTCGATGAGTTGCACACGTAGTCCAGTGAATGCTCGGGAAAACTGTGTGAGAGATTGGTTGGTTGGGAAACAGAAGAACTTATTGAAGAAGTGTTCTCAAAGTAAGCACACCAAAGTTTGAGGACCAGTGACTTACTGGAAAAGAGCAGAAGCTTCGGGGAGGCACAGAGGGCAGTTCAAGTCCTGGGTCCTGCTTGTATTTGTTGCCTGAACCTCCACTTTCCAATCTGCAAAGTGAGGATAATAATATTACTATCTACCAAAGAGGCTGCATTCCTGCGCTAATACATGTAAATGGCTTATCACAGTGCCTGGCACATAGTATGTGCTAAAAATGTTTGCTCTTATTAATAAATTTGATGGTTGTAATTGTATACAAGAGCGTGTTGTGACCAATGTACACTGGAGTCTCACATTCTCTTTCAAAAATTCTTGTCCATCCTCCAAACCAACATAGGGAAAAGTGAAACAAGGTTTCCCCGTGCTGATGGTGTGTTTTTGTTTTTTCTTGAGAGAAGGCAGAAGTTGGGTGACAAGGCAGAGAGCCACAGTCAGAGAACAATCAGAAACTTAATAAATGGAGGTCCAGCTTAATAAATCCTAGAAAGGAAGCTGCAAGCCAAAGGCAGGAAGAGTGGGGCAGCCCAACCCTTTCTCGAACCAGTAACTTGCACAATCGAGAGGGAGCATTCAATTCCACATGCCCGGCTTCCTTCTTGTCCTGGGTTTGATATTGTGCGCTTTAAATATCCTCGTGACCTTTCTGCTCTGCAGCCCACCTCAAGAGGCTACTTTCTGGGAGCCTGGCGGAGAGGAGGTTAACCTCCATGCCTGCAGATGGATGACCTTTGCGCTCCCTGACGTGTGCTGCTGACATGCACAGAACTGATTATTCTCGGGCGATGGGGAGCGTACGTGATTTATTGCAGCCTCCTTTGAGCTGCCTGGGTAGACTTTCAGGACAATGGATTGGGAGTTCTGTTGGTTCTGGCAGGGTTGCTGCCCTCTCCCTTTGTTCCTCTTGCCCAGCAGGGGAGGGGAAATCCATCTCCAAAGCGAGCTCTGTGTTAGCCTCCCCCGCATCTCCTCTGCACTTGACTGGTTGATCTTCCAATTCCTGTGCTGCTGTGGATTGTGCCCGAGGGTGCCAGTCACCTAACACTCCTCTGGCAACTAGCGATGAAAGGAGATAGAGCAGAGGGCCCAGCTTCGGGAGGCAAAGTGACTTCACTCAAGAGTCAGGTGGGAAGAAATGAACTTTAGAGTTTGACACTAAGGTCGGTTCCCAAATCCAGGCTGGAGGAGATACTGCAACTCTATTTTCCATAAATCATCCTCATTTTAATGCCAAGCCCCCTTCCCACTGGGGTTGTTGGAACATTTTCGTCTGTCTTTTCTAAATTTTCCCCCACCTAGGAGTTGTGCCAGGTTCTGGAATCTCAACAGGTGACAAGATATCAGAGGGAGACAGGTTCATCATTGGCTGTGTGTCCACGTCAGCCTGTCCTTTGGACCCCGTGGGGATTCTTGGGACATGGCTACATGGTGAGGCCAGAAAGCCAGAGTTTGTGGTCTTTTTTCTCTATTTATACTGCATCCTTCCTCCCTCATGTCTTTGTGCCAGTGCAGAGCATATCCAAGGAGCCTGCTCAGGCGCATATAGCTTGTCCCTTCTTTCCTTCAACCTGAAAGAAGTCTCTTTTTCCTTGTGGTACTTTAACAATAGCCATAAATTCTTAGCTACTTCTCCCACAGAGAAGAAATGTTTAATTGCCCTTCCCTTGAGTTTGGGCTGGGCTTAGTGAACTACCTGTAACCAGTAGAAGGCAATGGAAATGGTGGTGTGTGAAAGGCAACTTTTGCCTGGGTCCTCTGGGGGAGGCAAGCTGCCCACTGAGAAGTCTGGCTTCCTTGAGACTGCCATAGTGTGAGGACGTCCAAGTTGGCTACGTGGAGAGGCTGCATGGGTAGGGGGAGAGGGAGAGAGAGAGAAGGGGAAGGAGAGAGAGAGAGAGAGAGAAAAGGAGGAGGGAGGGAGAGAGAGAAGCCCAACAAGCCCTCGGCTGTTCTAGCCAGCCTGGCCCAGGCACCAGACATGTGAGTGAAGAAATCTTCAGTTGCTTCCACCTTGGATGGTGACAGCGTAAAGGACCCCAGCAAGAACCATCCAGCTGAGCTCAGTCAATACACAGAACGTTGAGAGAATACTTAATAATTATTTTAGAATGGCTTGGTACACAGTAACAGATAACTGCAAAACTCATCAAATTCTGTTCTCCTCAGTGGATGCAGACATTGAAAACAAAATCCAGGAGGTCTCACCAGCTACTCATTTTTACTCTGCTAAATGTATCCTCTGAGGTTAGGGATTGCAGCCTAATACCTCTTAAAGGGGGGAGTGGCGGCTCAGGGAAACATATGGAGATTAAAAATCTCCTAAATTATATCTGAACAATTTTCTCCCTTATCCGGTCTAATTTTGACTTCTATTAGTATGAGATTCCACTGTTGCACTCTTGTCATGGGTGGCCATTTTTAGAATTATGTGGCTGTGTGAAATTGGCAGGTAAAAATGGTATTTCACTGTGGCTTAATATATATTTTTACTAAATATTTACCATGTACAAATTATCCTGTGAAGCACAATGAATAATTTGATGAAAAATAAGTTCACTTGAGAAAGAACGTTTGAGAGAAGTGATGAAACTGGAGTTATACAACCGTACCAGACAGCAATATGAGACATGACCAAGATGGTATTTCATCAGTTTCCAAATGAGGTCAGAGGACGGGTCATTGAAGGTGGTGTGAGGGCTCTGATGCAGGAGCAGATCCAGCAGTGAATTCTCTGCTCTGAGCAGGTGAACCTTTCAATAACAGAATTTCGATAGGTAGAGGGGAGGGCTTTGTTGATGCAGGGGATGACATGAGTGAAATCTTGGTGTTGGGGCATTTTGTGGAGTATTTTGAATGATAAAATGAACTGGAGGAAAATGTGGAAAATAAAGCAAAAACCAACCAAATAACGAAAGCAAAATAAAACTTAGCAACTTGAACAACAGACAACGTACAGTTTATATTTATGGATTTGCCTGCCCTCTCCAGTGGAGTGTGTGCTCACAGACACTGGCTCACATTCACTGGCCACCAAATAGGGACGCTTTGACTTCCTGTTCATTGTCCAATGGCCAAGGAACCATCTTTGTAGGATACAGCATATAACTTCGAGGAGCATTGCTCATGGGTCGAAAGTTGTGTTCTCATCTGGGAGGGTTATCACCAGGACCTTTTGTTGACTTGCAGGAGAAAAAACCATCTCCCTTTCTGTCTCGAGCTCCTTAAAACGAACTGGCAAGTTGCCTGTGGGAGCTTTCCTCCTTCCCAAGAGGCCTGGGTGGAATCTTTAGGCTGTTGTTTCCCCTCATTTGTACAAAGCATGTGCATGGAAACTGTGTGGTAGAGACCCAGAACGATGCTCCCAGACGGGCCCTCCAGGATGCTGAAGCTCCTCACGAAGAGTTCTATGGCTCTGGTGGCCTTTGATTTTTTTCCTTTTCACATTCCAACTTTTGGCCGTGTGGATGGGGAGGCCCTTCATAGAAAGAGACAGGAGCTAGGAGGTGTGGGTGGTGGTGGAGAGGGAAGCAGGGAAGTTGGTGTTGGGTAACTGGAGGCAGAAGGATCACAGAAGGACTTTTCTGTGCTCTAGAAATCTAAAGATCTGTGTAGCTCCTTAGCAATACTGTTTATCTGCTTTCTGATTCCCAGCCCAAGCTGCCTTGTAATTAGTGTTG
Organism: Propithecus coquereli; assembly: GCF_000956105.1. Taxonomy (NCBI): domain Eukaryota; kingdom Metazoa; phylum Chordata; class Mammalia; order Primates; family Indriidae; genus Propithecus; species Propithecus coquereli. The sequence goes on along the minus strand of NW_012139080.1, from coordinate 3,888,517 downwards.
CAGCCAACTTCTCAGAGCATGTGTGTAGCGGGTGTGGGTAGGGGGAGTGGAATGTGATAGAATTGTTGAAAAAGATAAGAAATTGCCTATGTGAAATGAAACATAAGTAACTGTTTGATTTAATCTGTGACCGAGTAAAATTGGCAGAATTTTCGTCAGGACAGAAAGTAAGAACCAATTATGCAGCCTCGTGCCACCCCCAACACACTTGTGAAGCTGAAACCCTCTGCCCGCTCTGGTCCCACCCTCATCACAGGCATGGCCTTGGAGGGTGAATGACGGATATTTTCAACACCATCCCTCCTCATCTTCCCAGAACCACCCCTTCTTCATCCCCTGATGTAATTTTTAGGAGACCCAGCTGATTGGATTGGGTTCAGATGCAAGTGGATTGACGTGGGCCCTGGGACAAAGCCAGGGCCATGCTCTGCTAACAAGGCAGTATGGAAACCCAGAACCGCCTGAGCTTGGGTCTGGGATGGACCTTCACCATCATCCGGCCCAACCCACTGTTGCACACCTGGGCACTGGGAGGCTTAGAAAGGTTGGTGACTTGCCCAGGGCCATCAGTTGGCAGAGGCAGGGGACTCTAAGCCAGTAATGGGACTTTAAGATCAGAGATTTTCTCTCTCCTCTCAGCCTCTTATCTCCTGTTTCTCTCCCTTCCTGGATGGGAAGGAGGCAGTACTTCTGGATAATGCGATAAGGAGATTTCTGGTTTGTGAGTCTTAAGGACACTTCTGGTCATTGGCCTATGGAAATATACTCTGTGTGTTACCTTTAAAGGGTTAACCTTTGCCCTGTGTAGTTAAAAAGAAATACATTATCTTTATATGATAATCAACCTAATGCCTGCTGTTTATGGACAAGCTAGAAAATGCAAATAGAAAGGCACAAAGAAAAAACTAAAATAACCTAACTCTCATCTCTCACAGATATCACCATCAACATTTAGCTTTTTGGCCTTCAGGTCTTTATTCTTTGTGTCTATATGTATATAAATTTGTGTGTGTGTATAAATATGCACACGTATGTGAAATGTACAAATCTGACAAAAATGGTTTATTTTGTTTTTTTTTTTTCCTTTTGCATTTGTCTTGAATATCTTTGCTTGCCTTCTGAAGAGTGAATTGCTAAAGGGGGGGTCCTCCCTCTTATACTCAATTCTGAGCGTTCATTTCCCTGCATCCTTCTGTGTTTATGCAGTGCCATCAGGCTCTGCTGTGATGTATTGCTAAACAATGGATGGAAATGTTCTTCAGGAAGAAAGAGCTGCTGGATTGGATGTGATATTTTCCTTCCTTCAGGAAGCTGCTGTCTGCCACCCAGAATAAAAAAAGGCAGAGGAGGCCTGAAGAAGAAAGCTGGTTTTTGATAGCTGATAATGGTGATTAAAATTCACATCAATCATTCTCTGTATTTTCAGTTTCATCAAAATGAAATACCCTTGGCTTGGGTTGCTGTGTAGTCAGAAGAGATGTAAATATAACCGAGATGTTTTTCCTCCTCAGTGACTAATCCCTTGAAGAAAGGGGTAGGTGTGATAGTCGGGAACCCAGCCTACATCTTTGAGTCTTTAAATATTTGTGACAAATTGTTCTCATGTGCGTGCCAGCCTCTGTGTGTGTGTGTGCACGTGCGTGCATGCAGGAATCCCCTCAGCACACTGAGTGGTTGTTTCAGGAATTCCAGGAGCTGTGTGGGCTACAGGCCTGCTAATTGCAGGGCTCCTGGGAACCTTCTGGAATGACGCTATTGAAGTGAGACGTTAGGCCTTCACAGGGTGGAATTGTGGGCCACGCTGGGTTGGAAATAAGGGGTGGAGTTTGAGAGAAAAAAAAAGTGGCTTGGAGGAATTAGAAATGGAGGTGGGTGGAACTCATACATTTCTGGAAGGTCATCCACCCAAATAAGGCTGATGCTAGGGTTGGTGGAAGAGCAAATGATATAATCTCTGTGCAACACTTAGCACAGGCCTTCATTTATAGTTAGTTCAGTAATTTATAGCTCTTATTCCTATATGGCTGTGACCTCTGCCATACTTCTTATCTGAGTGACACTGGATTGTAATTTCTCATGTTGTGGCCATGTCTAGCCGCGTGTGTGCCAAAGTAGCAGAAGATAGTCTGCAGCTAACCCTATTGTCTGGTGGGATCTCTCTTCCTACTCAGCCCATCACACCCCCAGCCTTCTCAGTCTTCTCGGGATGCTTCCCAGGCAAGCTACACCATGATGACGGTGATATGCTCTGGGCCATTACAGAGGCCCCTTTAAAACACTAATTACCCCAGTAGTTTTAAGCACACACGTGGGTTCAAGCCACCCTCCACCTTGACCTTTTCAATTTCTCCTTCCTCCTCTCTCGTGGAGAAGAAAGATGATTTCTTGTTGCACAAAAAGCTACCAACGTACATAATATTAGGGGTTAGGTCAGGGGTGGGGAGAGAAAAGATAAAGCCTCATGGGCTTGGCCTAGGGGGAGGGAATTTGGAAGTTTTGGCAACTGAGAGTCTCTGAGGCACCTTGAGGCTATAAGAAAATTTGAACTGGCTAACGGGCTTTTGGGAAATGTCATTGTGGCTTAGATGTTAGGCTCTCTTTAATGTTCCTTGAAAACTAATGAAGAATTATGTTTCTTTTTGAGTATTTTTGCTGTTGATCTGCTTCTCTTTCAATGTGTCTGAGCCCTGCAGAGACTGATCCATGTGGATTCCCTGGTTGTATTAGGGCTACATGTATATAGCCTCCCTGTCTTAAGTTCGCCCCTCTGCCCTTGTTTAGTTTTCCTTTCGCATTGGCCTAGCTTGAGGGGTTTCCCCGCCTACTTGCACAAAGCCTAGTGAACTGTGTAAGTGATAATGAATTTCTACATTTCCCCATAAACCATCCAACCACTCTTGTTCTGGTGGCTTGCCCACCCCCATCTTAGAGAGACCAAGAGCTGCCCTGTCAGGTTATTCTCAGAAACTGGGGAATCCCTCTGCCCAGGGCTCTTGTCAGATAGACGGGAGTATGGAGGGGGTCTAGGCTTAACTGGACCCATGGGTTTGTTTGTTTTTTTCCCCTTGACTGATGATCTTGGTGTCACCATGCTGTATGAAATTTCAGAAGGAATAATTCTGTCTTCCTTTCTAAACTCCTCGGTGCATTAGGAATTCCACATGTAGAAACCTTGCTTCCTGGGTGCGAATGGCAGCTCCTAATTGACTGTTGCCATATTTTTCTTGGAGCCCTGTAATCACAAATCATTTTAAAAAATATGATCAACAGGTGATTTCAGTTAGACCATGGCCTCCAAACTCACTGAATTCCTTAAAATGCAAGTAACAGTTTAGGATTAATTATAGAAATGCCTGAGGTAAATTTGTAAGGATTGTGAAATGAGTGACAATGCTGTTATTTTTAGGTGAATATTCAAAAAATACTCTTTTGGAAGGCAGATCCAGCATGTTATGCTAACAAAACCAAGTGGTGGACTGAGCCCTCGGGTGATAGGTGTTAGGACCATTCACAAGCATTCTTTTTCTCATCCTTGTAGGCACGTGGTGGAATTTCACTTCCTTACGCTCTCTGAAGTTAGATTAGGTGTGTGACTCATTTTGGCCAATGAGCTGGAGTGACATACGTCACTTCCAGGCAGAATGTGTAAAATCCAGTGTGGGATTCACCACCCTCCCTTCTCACTGCTGTGGTAATTGTTGAAGCAGCTGTCAAGAGGAAGCCTCGATCCTTCTGAACCACAAAGCGAGATGAACAGAGCTCTCCCCTGCCAGTATGCACTGGACGTGGACACTAAGTGAGAAATAAACCTTTGTGGTGTCAACCCACTGACACTTTGGATTGCAGATCGTAGGCTAGACTAAGAAAAAGAGGCAGATATTAAGTGAAGTTGTATTTAAATTCAGGAAGCATTGTTTAATAAAAACAGTTCACTTCTCAAAACACTTTGCCTAAAATCTTACCTCAGCTACTGTAGTAGGGATCACTTAAAAATGTATTTTCCTCTTTGGAACTTTAGATATTAATAGTAAAAGAAAACATGTTTATGTACATGTTTATTTTGAATAATTACATTATTTTTTGAAATTTTTTTGTTGGTTGGTCTCTTAAATTGCAAATTTTATGTTCATCTCCTGAATTTCTCTATTGGTCTTCGGTTTTTTCTTTTCCTTCCTTCTTCCCTCCCTCTCCTTTCCTTTCCTTCCTTGATAAACTTTTTATTTTAGAGTACTTTTAGATTTATAGGAAAATTGAGCAGGAAGTACAGAGAGTTTCCATACAATCCCCTGCCCCACAGTTTCCCCTGTTACTAATATCTTGCCTTGGTGTGTTACATTTGTTATATTTGGTGAACCAATATTGATATATTATTATTAACTAATATATAGTTTTTATTAGAGTTCCACTTTGTTCTGGATAGTTCCATAGGTTTTGACAAATGCATAATGCCACGTATCCACCACTGGAGTGTCACACAGAATCATTCCACTGCCCTAAAAGTCCCCTGTGCTTCATTTGCCTTGTCACTCCTTGCCCCACTGCCACCCTGCAGACAATTGATCTTTTTATTGTTCTATAATTTTGCCTTTTTCAGAATGTCATATGTATGTATAGAGTATGCAACTTTTTCAGACTAGCTTCTTTCACATAATATGCATTTAAAGTTCATCCTTTTCTCTTTGTGACATGATAGTTCATTTCTTTTTATTGCTGAATAATATCCCATTGTATGGATGTATCAGTTTGTTAATCCATTTACCTTCTGAAGGACATCTTGGTTGCTTCCAGTTTTTGGCAATTATGAATAGAGCTGCTACATTTTTGAGCAGGTTTTCGTGTGGGCATAAGTTTTCAGCTCATTTGGGTACATACCTAGGGACACAATTGCTGCGTCAAATGGTAAGCCTGTGTTTAGTTTGGTGAGAAACTGCCAAGCTGCTTCTTCCAAAGTAGTTGTTCCACTTTACATTTCCACCAATGAATGGGAGTTCTTGTTTCTCCACATCCTTGTCAGCATTTGATGCTGTCAGTGTTTTGGATTTTAGCCATCCAGTAGGTGTGTACAGGATCTCATTGTTATTTTAATTTATGATTCCCCAATGACATATGATGTTGAGCGTTGTTTCATATGCTTATTTGCCATCTGTGTATTTTTTTGTGATGGGGTGGCTGTTCAAATATTTTTGCCCATTTTTAAATTAGGTTGTTTGCTTTCTTACTGTTGAGTTTTAAGAGTTCTTTGTATATTTTGAATATAAGTCCTTTGTCAGATATGTGTTTTGTGAATATTTATCCTAGCCTGTGGCTTGTATTTCCATTCTCTCAACAGTTTCTTTAACTCAGCAGAAGTTTTAGATTTTAATAAAGTCCAACTTATCAATTTTTTTCTTTCACAGACAGTGCTTTTGGTGTTGTATCTAAAAAGTCATCAGCAAACCCCAGGTTGCCTAGATTTTGTGCTGTGGTATCTTCTTGAATTTTTATGGTTTTGCATTTTACAGTTAGGTATATGATCCACTTTGAGTTAATTTTTGTGAAAGCTGTAGGGTCTGTGCCTAGATTCATTTTTTGCATGTGTTTCCAGTTTTCCCAGCACCATTTGTTGAAAAGACTGTCATTCCTCCATTAAATTGCCTTTACTCGTTTGTCAAAATCAGTTGACTGTATTTGTGTGGGCCTATTTCTGGGCTTTCTCTTCTGTTTAATTGTGCTATTTGTCTATTCTTTTGCTAATACCACACTGTCTTGATCACTGTAACTTTATAGCTAGTCTTGAAGTTGAGTTGTATCAATCCTCTGACTTTGTTTTTCATCAATATTGTGTTGGCTACTCTGAGCTTTATGCCTTTCCTCAAAATCATTATAATCAGATCATCAATATCCTGTTGAGGTTGAATCTATAGATCAAGTTGGGAAGGCTTGAGATCTTAATATTGAGTCTTCCTATTCTGTTCATGGATACAGGAATATCTCTCCATATATCTCTTCTTTTATTTCTTTCATCAGATTTTGGTAGTTTTCCTCATATAGATTTTGTACATATTTTGTTAGACTTATACCTAAGTATTTCATTTTTTTGGTGCTAATGTAAATGTCTTATCTTTTTAATTTCAACTTCTAGTTGTTCATTGGTGGTGTATAGGAAAACAATTCACTTTTGTACATTAGTCTTGTATCCTGCAACCTTGCTATCATCACTTATTAGTTCCAGGGATTTTTTGTTTGTTTGTTTTGTTTTGGTAGATTCTTTGGGATTTTCTACATAGACAATCATGCCATTTGATCTATCTGCAAACAAAGACAATTTTATTTCTTCCTTCCTAATCTGCATACCATTTATTTCCTTTTCTTGTCTTATTGCATTACTTAGGACTTCCAGTATGATGTTGAAAAGAAGTAATGAGAGGGGACATCCTTACCTTGTTCCCTATTTAAGGGAAAACATCTAGTTTCTCACCATTAAGTATGATATCAGCTATAGGTTTTTTATAGATGTTCCTTATCAAGTTGAAGAAGTTATTTATTTCTTTATAACTATTTGAAAATTTGGCAATAATAACCAAACCAAGCAGAGCTGAATTTAAATATTGACTTCTAGCTATGTTGACCTTGGGTAAGTTAATCAGCCTTTTTGAGCCTTAGTTCTAGTTTCTTAAGCATGAGATTAAAAAAAGAAACACGCTGTTGAAATTGTAGGAAGGATTAGAGTTGGAAAACTTTTAAATTATTCTGAAGTGAGTGCTTTCAAGAATCAGATCTAGAACAAAATCCTGAAACAGGAAAAATAAGAAAAAGATGGGGAAGGAAGAATCTTTTGAGCACTAGTCTGTGGCAAAAATTGCTAAGAAGAGCTGACAAATCAAATATGGTTCCCTAAGTGCTGGGATGGATTTGCGTGCCAGTCAGACCAGAAACGATCCAATGCCTGGAAACAGATACACAAGACATTTTTCAGAATGAAAGCCACGCAACACAGTAGATGTCATGGAAGCAGAAAACACCTAGAAGAAAGACAAAAAGAAGGTGAACATTACTAACTCCAAGCTACCCTGCTTATTCAGCTACAACATTCCTTCAGAGAAACTGTTCAGCATCCAGGTAACGGAGTGACCACCTGTTCTGGCTGCTTCATCTTCTCGTGGATGCACCATTTCTTTGTCTTTCTTCCTAAGGACCCTTTTACCTTCCCTTGCCTGGGTGCTACTAAGCCTCTTGCTGTGATGATGAAAGTATACTTCTGTGTGCTCAGAGTGTGTGGGGGCTGCCACGGACATTGGGGAAGCAGTTGGTTTTTGATTCTCTACCAGGGCCTGACTGAGTGAGGTGGTCACTTGTGTCTTGCCTTTATTTTTGCAGCCAGGTGCTCACTTTCAGGCAACAAATGATTTTTTTTCCTCATGAGTGACTGGCTTTGGTAGCTGTTTTTATTCTTATTTTTTGGTTTTTAGGTCACCACTACAGTCACAACCCTCTATCAACTTACGAATAAAAATGTCTTTAGTAAATTTTGCCTATATTTTTAATTATCTCAGCCATATCTACTGATTATTACTCTAAAGCACATGTGTATTCTGATTGAGGTATTTATGCTCTCCCAATTTTGGGTTTACCTTCCAGACATCTGAAAATACTTTAATAACACAAATCAAAGCAACTTTTAATTTCTGTGTGAGAACCATAGATTCAACCATGAGTGGTCCCTCTGTTCTTGTTTTTCTTTATGTTTTCCCTCATTTAAACAGTTTTAATATTAGTTTTTTCCTTACTTCTTGGAATGATGCAATTTTCCAAATATATGTCACAGCCAAATATCAAATACTAGTTACTCTCTGCAATGGGAAGGAACAATTAGCAAAGCAATATATCACTTGCTGCTTGAAATCCGATTATAATGGGTAATTTCTCTCTAAAGAGATGCCGTTTTGGTTAAACCTATGGTCCATACCGTAACAAAATGTGTGAATTTACAAAAATAGGCTTGAATTTTTTTAGCTGAGTAAAAACAGAGAGAGCATATAAAAATGAACATAAAACTTGTTCAGTCAAGTTACAATCTTTCTTAAATTAATAAATACCTGTCCTTTACAATCTAGAACTATTTAGTTCCCCAATTTCTCATTGTTATTCTTTTTCATCTGCCCATGAAGGTAAATGGATTGAGGCCCTTAATTCACCAGAGAAACGCAGCCATCTGTTCCTAGAAGACATAATCCTCACAGCAAACTGAGCATTTAGTTGCTGTTTAGGGCCTTATAATTAGCTAGAAGCTCCCCTTGGAGTTTCTAGGCACCCAGATGGGAACTGGATTCTTAATTCCCCGGCAGAAGAATCGGCAGAGACAATTCCGATCTTCCCCAGATATGCATTTGTGACGGCTTCCCCTTCTCCTCAAGAGCGACATCTGCAGGCATAGGGCACCAAGCGTCACAGTCCTTTGAACAAGAACCCCACAACCTTCATTACCGGGAAATGGGGCCTCACAACTCCCACTCTGTTTGTCACAGAGGGGCTCTGGAAGGCACAGTGCCAACCCCAGAGTGGACTGTTTCCAGCATCCTGGGGCTGTGCTTCCGACTCCTCTGGCCTTTGCCTGCGCCCCTCATTCCAGTGAGCCTCTCCCATGTCTCTGTTCTGTGTTGGGCCTTTCTTCCTCCAAAGGGTCCCAGGACCTCAGTGTCTGGATAGTCTTAGGGGGCAGCTCCAAGCTGTGTCCACTGAGGACTTTCCCTGGCTCTGAGATTGCTTTGAGCACTTCCAAGGAAAATTCTTTCAAGGAACCCTCTCTGAGACTTCTAGGTTGCCCAGATTAAGGGTGGTAAAGTGAAATACCTCCGGAGATCAGGGAGATGGGGAAAACGGGAGAAGGGGGAGATAGCAGGAAAAGAGGAATAGGGTGGGCTGCAGAGTTCATTCCCCAGGGAAAGGAGTGGCCAATAGATACCAAACTCCGGCAGACCTATACGGTCTAGCTCCCAGAGCCCCCAGATTTTTAACAGTAGCCAGCGTCCAGATTTCCTGTGCAGTCTCCCAACTTAAGAATGCCAAAACACTGTGCTGACTGGACAGAACACGTCAGTGGACATACTCAGCTCTGGGCTCACCAGCAGGTGCCGCTGAAACCGTGTTTCTCACCAGGGCTATTGTCCCCTCTGAGCTCTTCTACTTTGATGGATTCGTCTTCTCTCCCAAGTGAAAATTTTGGTTTCAACAAGCAGAAAAGCCAATCTGTACTAGCTGAAATAACAAAGAATTTCATGGGCATCCCTGGAAATTCACATTAACAGACTGACAGTCTGGAGACACAGACTCCATTTCTCTGTGGCTGTTTTGGCTTCATCCTCAGTCTGGTTTCACGATGACTGCAGCAGTTCCGAGCCTCATGCCTCTGTGTATCATCCAGAGGGAAGAGAAACTCTCTTCTCAAAGCTCCTTAATAAGAGTAAACAAAAATCATCCCGGAAACCCCAATAAATTGTTCCTCATGTCTTGTTGGCCTAATCTGGGTCACTTGTCCTTTTCTGAATCAATCAGACGAGAGAGGTAGGATTACCCTTATAGCAGCCAAGCTTGATCCCTGGAGATCGGGGTAGGTCACACACAGTTCATGTGTGTACTTGTGTGTGTGTGTACATGCATGTGCATACCTGAGGAGGTCTTTAGGAAAGACAAAGGGGTACATAGATGCTGGGCAGTCAGCCAATGAAGTCTATTGTAAGGTGCTTTGTATCTTAAAAAACTGCCTCTCCCCAGCCTGGTGTTGTGGTAGGTAACCCAGAGCTCCTTCCCACCAATGTCCAAATTCTAGCAGCTGGTGAACTTGACAATGTTCCCAAATCCTCCTATTGCTACTTTTCTCTATCTCCACATAGGGAAGGGGGGCATGTAGGCGAACTGAGTTCCTAGAATGGCTTTGAAATCCATGTTAGACCTGGCTTTGACATCCCTACAAACAAGCGTAACATTTCTGAGTCCACTTTCCTTGTCTGTAACATGGTGAGAATATTAACTACCTCAGTGGGTTGTCTAGGTTGTCAGGAGATTAAATGAAAAGTATGTAGCAAGTTCTTGGTGTACAGCAAGTGTTAAATAAAGAGGAGTCCTAATTACTACATTCATACCTTCATTCCTGAAGGTAGCTATTCTAACTCTAAACTTTGGTTTATAGCAATCTATTATGTATTTTGAGGTTGGTACTGTTTTCCCCACTTAACCAGTACCTAAAAGGTAACAAAATGTCTTGGCGTAGAGTTTTAGGAATTGGGTACTGAAATCGGCCAGACATTTTTTTATTGAAGACAAGCTATTGCTGACTTAGGCAATTTGATTTCTTTGCTCTTTTTCTTTAAGCACAAATTTATTGTTGCTTTAACTTTGCCACTGAACTGGGGAGTTGAAGTAAATGCATCGTCAGCAACTGGCTGCACAGGAGTCAAGCAAAGAATTGAGTTCTTTATTTCTTTGTTCACTTTTTTCCCCATAGAGGCCAATTCTGGGAGGTGAGTGCTATTCTGCTCAACTTCCTTGTATCTAAAAGGATCTGTACAATTGGAGACAAAGATTTAAGATTGAGCTTATTCTTAATGTCATTAATAATGACATCGTACAGTGGTGTGGTGTTTAGCAGTTTACAAAGTGCTTTCACGTTTTACAAAGCACAGGGTTTGAAGGTCTGTGAGATGATAAATTGGTAAGTTTCACTCACTGTTTATCTCTAATCTCTATCCCAATGCCTATCACACAATAGATGTTTCACAAATACATGATTGAGCCTTAAAGTAACTTTAAGGCTCGTTGAGGTAGATCTGGAAGTTACCATCATTATTCCTCCCTTACAGAAGAAGAAACAATCACAGAAAGATTTTATGACTTGGTTAAGGCCACCTAGCTGGGAAGTGGTAGAAACAAGATTAGAGACAGTGGCATGTTCTGTTTTCTAGTGTAGTCTTCGGTGTGTAGTCTCTAGTGTAGAATTTTCTGACTAGTAGGCTAGTTTGTGATTACAGGAATTAGGTTCCATGGGGTATAAGCAAGCAAATCAAACCCATTCTTTGAGAGAATGATACATTGTCCCGTCATCTGCATGTCTTACTACTGACCCAGCCCGCTCAGCAACGTGCAGAGAGCAGAAGGGGCCACGGGCCTCAGAAGAACAAAAGTCACCTTATTACAAACAGCAATAATAGTACAGTTTTCGCTCATTGAGCAGCTACTGTGTGTCTAACAAGATGTTTTACAAATAGTATCTTTAATGCCCAGCTTACCCATGAAAGCAGGTATAATTTAGCTTCCAGGCCAGGAGGCAGAGACTCAGAGCACCTAAATTATCTTTGCACTGCCTCAAAATGATTAACCAACCCTTCCCCAACCTTCCTCAATCAGACATGTAGTTATGTTATATAAAGTCCTTTGAAATGGAGCCTAGTTTGCCACACCAGTGAGTTTTTAACCCACGGAGAGAATTTGCCTTTTGAAATGCCCAGAATTGTGCCAAGTGTCCTGCCAAAGTACCCAATAGACTGGTACTTTCCATCCTATGGGAGAGGACCCTGAGAGACTATGGGCTCGTTGAGGGGAGTTCAGGGACCCACACACACACCAAGAATTGTCCACAAAACGGGCAGAGAAGGTGGGAGAGAGGACTCAGCCTCCTTTACTCTGAGGCTCCTGAAATAAAGAAATCCCAGACAGAAACCCCAAACCTGGTGGCACAGTGTCCCGACCCGCGGGGTAGTCAACGCGGACCCTGGAGGAGGGAGCGGGAATTGGGA
>NW_012139080.1:3829911-3875767 GCF_000956105.1 Propithecus coquereli | reverse complement strand
GCCTCCCAGAGTGCTAGGATTACAGGCGTGAGCCACCGTGCCGGCCCAAAAGTCTATCCTTAAGCACTTAAGGACTGTAGGCTCAGATTATCAAATCCCACTGACCCCCTAACGATTCTACAAGGCCGTGCCCACTCATTTATGTTCTACTACTTTTCACATGTGGGAAATGCAATTGTGATCATAAAACATAGTTTAGATAACAGCTCTAAAGAATTTATATTTGCTGTTTGATCCCCCCACACCTGCCATTCAATCAGTACTGGAAGTACAGGGGCTCTCCTGGGACAGAATCAACAAAAACTTGACATTAAAAAGAAGTCCTTTCACTTGAAATCTTTGATAACCACTTCTTCACATAGACCTTGAAGGAGATGCATGAGAGGTGGCAAGTTCCACTACGTTTGAGGAATGGCCGATAGAGGACTGTACTGTCTCTCCCCAGGCTCACAGGTGGTGCTGTGCGGCCCAAAGAGAAGCACTTCCCTTAGTTCCCAGACCTCGGGTTTTCCATGAGAGAAAAACAATGCCTCATTTATCGATCCGGTAACATCCATGGTGCCAGGCACTGGCTTAGGCAACAGGGAAGGTGCCTCTGTCCTCGAGCAGCTCAGGAGGAAGTGGGTGGAAGGTTCGGGTCAGAGCCACTGTTCACCCTAAGCCCCTCTCCTGAAGTGAGGTGTATGAGTAGGTGGCTGGATTCTGCCCATCACATACCTCATCCCTGATTGAGCTCCTCCAACCCTTGGTACTAGGCCTGTATGGCCTTTTGTTTGGTGCAAGAACTGAGCTTGGTGCACAGAAATGATGATAATAGGGACTTAAATGACTTATGAACATAATCCAGATTTCGAAGCAGGAGCATGTGGGTCTGTAAACTGGCTTCCTTGGCACAACCATGGAGCATCTCAGGGTGACAAGGTGGCAGATGCAGGGACACAACTGCAAAAGTCAATGGCCTTTGACAAAGGCAGGGAAAGCTTGTGTACCTGAGGTAGGAAAGGATTTTGATTTTTGTGAGTTAAATAATAGGCAGTTCTCAAGGGAAAATGGCCTTTTTTCTAGTGATCTTTGAAGACAGGTAAAATTTTGCACTTTTCTCATGTCAGAGAAGTCCCAGAGACCAAAGCCTCTTAAACTTTAATATGCATGTGAATAACCCAGGGATCTTTCAAAGCATAGACTAGGTTCAGCAGGTCTGGGGCAGTGCCTGAGATTCTGTGTTCCCAACAAGCTCCCTCCCGGGTGACAGTGGTGCTGCTGCTCTACCGTATTTGCCGGTCCACAAGCTGTCCTTTGAGTAGCAAAGACCCAGAAAGCACCTGGTGGCCTGGAGCTAGTCTGATCTGGTTTTTGGAAGGCATTGACCCTGTTCCAGCCACCCGTGACACTCCAGTCACCACACTGTCTGCAGCAGCATTTTCTGCTCTCAAGGGTCTTGTGTAGTCTAAGGAGATATTGCTGGAGGGTATATTTTGGTGTGTTTCATCATTTTTTAAAAAAAATCTTTGTTGTGCTGTTGAGTGCATCTTCTTTAGGGCAAAATGTCAGCAGTATCTGTCACGCCTAATCAAGGAGTGCTCAATCCTGTATTGTTGCAGTGCACTGCCTTGACACACATATCTTGTGTCTGTTGCATATGGTAGGGGGGAGTTCCCCATAGTAATCCTAAGGAAGAAAGATTTGCCATTCGATCATAAGATGATGAACTCATGTGTTATGTCCAGTCAGTTGATAATGCAGCAGCCTTTTAATGATGAATGGATTGCAGAGTGTATATGGAAAAGGGACTAAGTCCATTGATTATTTTCTGGGCATTGAATTCAGCTGTCACCAAATATAACTTGTCATTTGAGCCTCCTGGGTTGAAAAGCAATTACAGAAATTTAAAAACAAATTCCATTTTGATGGTTTTGTCTCTTTTGAGCTACATCAGATGGTTTCTCTTAGAAAGGAAGTAAAAACTCAAAGATTCCCTCAAAATTAAACTCAAAAGTGATTTTGGGAAAATGGAGGCTCCATACCACAATGTGTGCTGATAAGCGGCCGTCCTTCATTCAGTACAGTGTGTGCCAAGGCAGTGAGTGGTTTGTTCATCCGGCTTCCTGAGCTGATGGTAGTTTTTCATGAAAAGATCATCATGTAACATAGACCAAACTGATCTTCCAAAATTATTTTTGGTGGATTGGGAGAGTGGCTCACTTAACGTCTCTAATTTCTTCATTTATTTTTACAGGTCACATTCCATCCCTAAAACATTTTGTGGGTCTGTCAGCAACTTCGATTGAAGCAGAAATTAATCTTAACAGATATGCTGATGAGGGCTTGGAAGGGTCTTTGCTCTTAAGAGGGCTTTGTTGCAGTGGTATTTATCTTAATCAGACTTGGCTGGTATGTCTTCCACTCATAGAATTTTAGAAGGAAAAATACTCTAACCAACATAGAAATCATCTAGTCCGGCCATCTCATTTTACCCAAGTAGAAATAGCCCAGAGGTTTACTCAAGGTCACAGGGGCCTGTCTTGGGATACCCATCCTGGGCTCCCTGAGTCCCCCACCGTGTCTTTCTGTGTTGATTTCTGGCTGTGACACAGTGGCTCTGAGGCCCGAGGAAGCAGGTCTCCCACCATTCCTGGCGGGAGCCTGGTAGTCTCATACCACTCTCTGCACTGCCACACCCACCAGACCCTGCTCCTGGCAGAGCTGCTGGGAACACACGGATGCCCCAGGGAGACAAGGTGGCTCAGCAGGAGCCTGTATTCTGCAGCCAGTGGCCTGGCTCAAATCCTGCCTTGCTCCCTACAAGTTGTGTGACTTTGGGCAAGTCACTGAACCCCTTTGTGCCTCGGTTTCCTCAGATATAGAGTGAGACCTTCCTCTTAGGATCATTGGGAATATGTACAAAGCAATTAGAACAAGCAATCAGGGGCATTGTATGTGTTCTAAGAGTATTTGCAAACTATGGGTCTCTACAAGGTATTGAATTGTGAAATCAGTGTTCTGAGTTATAAATAGCATTCGAAAAATTAAATGGCATGTATTTGAATAAAATGGAACATATTAGAGCACATTGTATAATATCTCTGCAGGGCGTTGGTGGATGTCCCTTTGGCACCTCTTGGTGTTTCTTTTGGTTTCCTGTGTGTGTGTGTGTGTGTGTGTGTGTGTGTGTGTGTGTATGTGTCTAATGGCTCACAGGGTAAAATGTATTTCTCACAGAGGGTTGTGGTTACAAGAGTTTGGAAGCTCCTGCTCTAGGGACTGGAGTGAACGAGTCCATTTTTCTAAGCACAGATGCACGGGGTGAACGAGGCCGCTGTGGACTTGAATGCGCAAGGTGAGCTCCGGCTGAATCGTAAATGTGCTTCCTTTGCAGAGAGAGACCAAAGGGCAGTTTCTCATCGACCACATCTGCAACTACTACAGCTTGCTGGAGAAGGACTACTTTGGCATTCGCTATGTGGACCCAGAGAAGCAAAGGGTAAGAGCCTATCTCCATCCAGAGCCATTCTGGGGGAGCAACTCAGACTGTGGGGCACTGTCTCAGAGCCCGTTCGTCTCAGACACCCTGGTTCTCATGGGTTATTGGCCACACGAAACTGTGTGTGAGCGGGAGAGGCTGGCACTGTCACCACTGGACTGTGTGGAGCAGGAGAAGGGAAAAGTTACCTTATCGGCCTTTCTGGAACGCTGCTCCTGTCTGGTTGGAAGAGAGAATGTCCTTGTGCTTTTGAACCCAGGGTTTGCCAAAGCTCCTCAAATGGTGGCCAACTAAGCCCTCATTATAGAGAACCCTCCCCCCGACCCCTCACTACCAAAAGCTATCAGTAGAGAGGCGGGTGGAGAGGGGAGTGGGGGAGTGAATGCTTATTGGATACAGGGTTTTCTTTGGAGGGGAGGAAAATGTTTGGAACTTGACAGGTGTTGGCTGCACGACATCGTGAATGTGCTGAATGTCACTGAAATGTAAAGTTTAAAAGGGTTAATTTTATATTATGTGGCTTTTACCTCATTTTTTAAGAAAATCTTTTGACAGATGAAGGGTTAAATCACTTGAGAAGCTGCTCCTTGGGCACGCTAACCTGGACAGCCCCCACCGCGCTCCTGCTCCTGGACACACTTGCCCCTTTTAGTACCTGTTGGTGGGTACATGTGAGCAGGGCAGTCTCTCCTTTCGAGCCGGTGTACCCGTCTTATGAGATCCGGGTGTGGCATGTGTCAGACTCGGTGAAGTGACATCCGAAAGCCCCCTGGGAGGGAGTCTCCATTCCAGCTTCTGGGGTTTCCTAGTCCTGCAACCCTGCTGTGGGTCCCAGCTGTGAGTCTCTGGTCTCTGCTGCTTACAGCAGGGCTATGTGGGGAAGGGATATCCTGCGGGTCACCCAGGAGGGGGACAGGACCCCTCTGCCTTTCGTAATTTGATCTCCTCCTCCCCAGCAACCCTGATCTTCTTCTCAGCCCCTCCTCCCTCCCGCCAACCCAGCCTGGCTCTTAGTAAAAAGACATCTCAGGCCGGGCGCGGTGGCTCAAGCCTGTAATCCTAGCTCTCTGGGAGGCCGAGGCAGGTGGATTGTTTGAGCTCAAGAGTTCGAAACCAGCCTGAGGAAGAGCGAGACCCCGTCTCTACTAAAAATAGAAAGAAATTAATCGGACAACTAAAAATACATAGAAAAAATTAGCCGGGCATGGTGGCGCATGCCTGTAGTCCCAGCTACTTGGGAGGCTGAGGCAGAAGGATTGCTTGAGCCCAGGAGTGTGAGGTTGCTGTGAGCTAGGATGACGCCACGGCAGTCACTCTAGCCAGGGCAACAGAGTGAGACTCTGTCTCAAAAAAAAAAAAAAAAGACATCTCAACATCACTCACCTCCTGATATGATACACTAGGGACACATCCTGTCTGTGGTCTTCTTCCCAATAATGCATAACCTCAGTCTTGAGAAAGCATCGGACAAACCCAAATAACTTACCAATACTCTTCAAAAGTGTTAAGGTCATGAAAGACAAGGAAAGACTGAGGAACTGTCATAGACTGGAGTAACACATCAACTCAAGGCAATGTGGGATCCTGAATTGGTTTCTGGAATAGAGAAAAGTATACTTGTGAGAAAACTGGGTGAACTCCAGGTTAAGTATGTAGTTTAGTTGATGCTATTGTGCTAATATTGGTTTCTTATTTTGATAATTGTGCTGTGGTTGTACAAGATGCTAACATTAGGAGATGAGAAAGCCAAGAGATTTAGAGAAGCTGAAGTGGAACTCACCTCTGCTATGGGGGCTGGTGGTTTGCCTACAACTCTTTACAACTCGATTTACAGTAAACCATTGTGGAATATTAAATATTTAGCACTATTACATTTGGAACACCATATGTTTGACAAGATGTCTCATGCCCCAGATGCTCTGAAAGTGGGAAAGACTGAGTCAGGAAACGGTAACTATCATTTGCTATTTTAATGGCAAGGGCCCAGGAATTCCATTCTTCTTCTTATTTTTTAATTTGATATAGGGAGGGAGAGATTGAATACTGGTCAGTAGAAATCCCCTGAATTTCTACCACATTCATCCTCTGAGGAACTCGTATAATTTTAGTTGCTTAAGATTAGGGGAAATGTGGCTGGTGTTCTCCCCATTTTATCAGTAGAGAAGCCTGGGGCAGTGAGTTTAGAAGTCATGGGAGAAATAATTGTGGAAGGAAAAGGTAGTATTTGGCTTAGGTCCAGTTTCTTTTTATATATATATATATTTAAACTCTAGCATAGTCTTTCCATCACTTCTGTTCAAGTATTCAAGTAACTTCCCTTTCGAAAGATAAAATTTTGAAATAATTGGCTGTATTTCATAACTCTAGTTTCTGTGGCTATGGTTCGAGATGTCCGTCTTCCTGGATTTCCCCTCTTGCTCTTCCACTCCTTTCCTTTCCCCAAACCCAGGTAAGGAAGTCATCCCCAGTGCCTTAGAGCTGAAGTGCCCCAGCCCCCAGCCCAGCCAGAGGAGGAATTATACCAGGACTTGGTTATAGGTGATTAGTTTACAGTCTGGAGGGAGGCTGTAGTCAGAGCTTTTGGTTTTAACTTCCCTATTTCGAAGCATCTGTTTAACCCATTTACATCAGTGTTGTTGACTTTTCTAATGTAAGGATGTTTTGACTCATACCCTAAGATAAGGGATTCACTTTGGAAATTCATACCTACCTCTGGAGTACACTGCTCAAGTGCCCAGTGTTGGCACATGGGGCATTGTGTGTCATGTGTCCACTGGGCACCAGAGGGTTTCACATGCTTTCTGATAGGAGGATGAGCTGGAAAATCACAGATGCAGGGACACCCTCATCCCCCACCGCCATATAATTATAGCCCTGAAGTTTTTATGTTGGTAGCCAGAAAGAACTAGTGAGCCTTTCAGTGAGTTTTATTAACAACAAGAAAAGACCTTGTCTGTGTTAAAGCAATTTGCTTTTTCTGGAGGCACCTTGGGGAGGACAGGGAATAAAAACTGGCCCAATGATTTGAGGTCTCACTCTGGGGAGGGTGCCAGGAAGCCAGAGAGCATTATGTCCCACCAGCTGCTCCTGCCGTTGAAAGGCTGCTTCCTGCTCCTCGGGATAATTGCCGCACAGATGCTCATAACTGGGAACAAGAGTGGTACCTAAGATTTAGGGCAGCCCTGCACTGAAGAGAAGGGCTGTACTGCTGCCTCAAGTCACCGTCATGAATTTGTCTGTGTAACGAGTGCCCTTTTGTTTTTCAGTATCAAGAGGTATTAACAATCAAGGCTTCTTGGCGCTGTGTGTTGGGAGAGTGGGGGAGACATGTACAAGTAACTTGGCTTTGTGGGATAGGACTTTGGGCACTGAAGTTACAAGAAAGACAATACCATCATAAGAGTATTAAAACTGAATATATTGTCTGGTGGTTCTATTGTGGCCCAAGATATGAACACTGACAGATTTGGGGAAATTGTCAGATTCCTTCAGCAGAACTTGGTCTTTAATTAAAATGGTTGCTCCTAATTGACTCTGTCTACATCTGATAGCCTCTCCTGAGAAGGGAGAGGAATGCTTCCTAAAAGGTTGTGATCTAGAAGGCACTTAGCAAACTTGGATGTCCTAATTTTAGTGGGGGGAGGGAAACACATGAACTGGTTATCTTGTATGAGCCAGAAGGCAGGGGCTGGGAAAAATGCCATTTTATCCCTTTCAGAGTCAGAAAAAAATAGGAAGATATCCAAGGTAGGAAGTTTTTCCTTCCTGGGTGGTGGGAATAACGTGGGCAGGAGTCAATTATGGAGATAAGGCTTAATGTTATCATTAGAGAGAAAACTCACTGAAGGCTTCCAGCAGTCAAGGACATCAGAGCCAACTAGAGACCAGCAGGTTTGGAAGTTTCAAAGTAGCTTTAAAGATAACTTTTAAGTCAAGGTGGGAAGAAGACTAGAATGTATCTATTGTGCATAACTTGGAGAAATAAAAAGAGTATAGGTTAGGAAATGTCAATTTGGATTTTTTTTCATTCAGCTTCCAGCAGATTTCTTTTAAGTTCAATTGTAATTGTGTTTTACCTGCATGGAGGGTCATAATCAGGAGCTAGTGTTCTAGTTATCTGTTGCTGTGCAACAGCCTCCCCAAAAGTTAGTGGGTTAGAACAATGTAATTTTATTATATGATGGGATTTTGTGGGTCAGGAATTTGAGCAGGGCTCAGCTGGATGATTCTTCTGCCCCACATGATGTTGATTGGGGTCACTCAGTGATGTTCAGCTGGTGGCTGGTCCTGTCTGGAGGGTCCAAGACATCTGCATTTATGTGCCTGGTCCTTGATGCAGATGGCTGGAGGGTGAGGCTCAGGGGCCCCTTCCCTCTGCATGTAATATGGGGGCTTCTCCAGACGGCCTCTCCAACAGGGTGTTTGGACTTCTTACATGGCCGCATAGGGCTCCAAGTATACATGGAGCCACTTGCTATATAAGTTGTACAGGAAAGAGAGCAGGTTTTGAGGGAAAGGTGATAAGTTTTGAACATGTTGAGTTTGGAATGCCTGAGAAATGTTGAAGTTGAGATGTTCAGTGTGTAGTTGAAAATATGAGTCTGAAGATTAACAAAGAGGTTTAAGCCACAAAGATTTTGAAGCCAATGAGGTCTTATATTACTTCAAAGCCCTGGGACTAGATTGCAAACCAAAAAAAGGGGACTGACAAGGAATAGAGCAAAATGGAAAGAATGTGGAGAGAGACACATTCTGCAAGCAAGGGTAGTTATAGATTTAATAAGAGGGAATGAGCTGCAGTTTCGACAAGGGAGGGAGGACTGGAGGACATTGTTGCTCAGGTACTAAGAGCTTTGACATCAGTAAAACAGTCAAATCCTGTCTCTGTCACTTGCTGGTTGTATGACTTGGAGCAAGTTCCTTACATTCTCTATGCCTTCATTTCTTCATCTGTAAAGTGGGGACACTAATGCTACCTATGGCATAAAGTTGTTGTTTAAATGAATTAATCTGTACTATCAACTTATGTAATTGATCTTTTTACTTTTCTATGTTTTAGAGAGTTTGAAAAGGATGGCAGTCTGGCAACTACGTGATCTTTGATCTTACAACAGTTTGGTGACAGTGTTGTTAAATTTATATGGCATGATAGCAAATGCTGCATAGTGGTAAATTCTATTGTAACAAGCTTGAAGGAATGTCCTAATTTCCTTTATGATTACATTTTGGTATGCTTATGTACTTTAAACAGTAATAAATGTTTTTATAACCTATTGCATTTTCATTAGACTATGACTGTTTTTTCTTTGATCATACATTAAGGATTTTTTGGAAGTAGAGTAGCGGCTGGCACACAAGTGTCATCATGGCCCTTCATCTGTTTTTCTAAATAAAGTTTTATTGGAACACAGCTACTCCTATCATTTACTTATTTTCTGTGGCTACTTTAAATGCTCAAACAGCAGAGTTGAGTAGCTATGACAGAGAACATATAGATCACAGGACCTAAAGTATTTACTATTTGATCCTTTATAAAAAAATAAAAATTACCAACTCCTGTTAGCATTTAAGTTAGCAAAAGGGTGGTAGTTGCTGAATGGATTAACAGACTGATGCGACTGCTTTCTTAGACTTCCTGGTCCCTGCTCCTCTGTTTTGTACAGTGTTTCTTCTCATGGATATTACTTCTTTTTTGCCCATCCCTGAGACCCTAGAATACAAAAGCAGTTACAGCTGAAGGAGTGAAAAACACTGCACTGAAGCAATGAAGATTTTCTTACATGGACTGACTTCCAAACAAACAATTTTTGAATGTTCTTGATCTACAGATTTGTTTTTGTTATTGTTGCTGTTGTGTCATAGGTTTTATTGAAATTGGAGTGGAAACCATTGCTCCTGGTAACTATTAATAAATAACTAGGATCTAGCTATCACCTTATCATCTGGAACACTGTTAAGGCTGCATTCATTGGATGGTATTCTTTTTTCCCCAGCAGAGGCCAGAGGGGCTGGAAATGGCATAATTGGCTACATAATGCAAGGACTGAGTTTCTCTAGGGCTTTGTCCAGGTGGATGTGAGAATCAGGCCATCTTTTTAGGGCTATCCTGGGAATTGGTCAGAGTTTGGATCTGGTTACTATTGAGGGGAAAATCAATCTCCTGTTTGGGGAGGCATTCATTCTTTCTTAAAGCCCCATGGGTTAACACATTTCTCTGGACTATAAATTACTCTTGTTTAGGGTACCAAGAGTTTTGAGAAAGATAACCAAGAAGTGTGTAATTTATTCTGTAATCATAGGCTGAATCAATTTCAACAGAGGCCAAACATTTGAAGATAACTAAATGTTATATTGCTTACTTTTGGAAGCATTTTTTTTTTCTCAGAAGCTATTAAATTAGAAATCAATCTACTTAGTCACAAATAACTGCCTCATACCCACCTTCTTTTTCCCCAAACAAGCCAAAATGAGAATGTGTGAATGATACCCATCATTTCTATGATGGGGTAGAGAAAAATGATCTCTTGGGACTAAGCGCAGCTGGGCCTAGCAAAATTAAAGAGAAAGAAACATTCGTTGGCAATGTCCTTGTCCTCCAGGTTCATGGAATGTGGACTGTTAGAGCTGCAGGAATCTTGAGGGTTCTCGAATCTGCCTTCCACCTCCTCTGCCAAAGTTACAGATAAGGAAATCAGGACATAAAAGGTTTAGGAATCTCTTGTTTTTCACCTCCTTTGTGTAGCTTCCTCCTACTCATCTTCTTTTCCTTCGGGCTGCTCTCAATCAAAATAACTTTGTTCTAAGAAAGGGCTTGAAATGCGATCAGGCTAGATTGCCAATACTGAAAACCCCCTTAAATCGGTACCTCTCACAGGGGCTTTGCAGGTTAACTTAAAAGCTTAGGGTAAAAGGAATAAACCTCCAAGGGAAGGAATTTATGCACCATAGAGGAAGTTTCTGGTGGAACAGTTGATAGTTAGGGAGGCTGTCTGGTTCCAAGAAGCTGACCTTGAGATAAAAATTCCAGGAAGTGATTTATTAGGAAGTGTTTCTAGGAAAAAATCTTGTAGGGGAGTGGAGGATTGGGACAGGAAGGGAAGGAGGCCAAGCCAGTGTGTAATGTTGGGCAAAGTTGCGCAAAGGGTAACTTGGGCTCAATCCCACAGGGAAGTTCTGGAATCAGTGTAGGTCATGCCTTAGAGTTGTCCTGTCCAAGGGGCAAGGGAGCAGAGGTGTTTATACTCCCACATCTGTCAGTCATTAATTAAGAGCTACTATGGCCTGTGAAGGGTGGGGACTGGTAGGAAGGCTCAATTCTCTACCCTGCAATGATGTCCGGTGACCTGAGGGCAGCCTTCCTGAAAAGAGTCAGGCTGCTGAGACCTGACTGCACCAGCTGCCGATGCCTTCCTGGTGCCTTTGAATCACACTAAGGGAGGCATCCTCTGGCTCATCTTACTCCCTGAATTCATTTTGTAGACAACAATGGGGTCTTAGCTTCCTTAGCCTTTGCAATTTTTATTCTAAATGAGAATTGAGCAAATGAAGGTTTCAGCTATAGTAAATCAGCCACAGATTTGGATATTTGATCACCAGATCTTCCTTTCTGCCTATCTTGGGGAATATCAGTTTCTAGTAAGGAAACAGACTTTAAAAAATAGCATATAATCCAAGTAGCAATTAAAAGAAAAATAGCAATACAATAAATACTCTAAGCCTGACATCTAATTGCCAAGCCCACAACATCAGTGTAATCCATCTGCACATCTAGTAATAGCAGGAGTTATTGGTGTAGCCCAGATTCCATGTCGTTGGTCAACTTGTCATTCTAATTGGAAGAATGAGAAAAGGGAGGAGAGAAAAGAAGGGGATGAAGAAAGAGGCAAAGGACTAGCAGCTGGTATTCCAACTACGCAGATGAATAGTCTTCTCATGCCAAGCAGAAGGGGAAAGTGAGATGGGGAGTGGAGGAGGAAGAGGGGGACAAAGTTGGATTCACTGAAGCTGCCATTGCACCAGCTGAGGGGTCTCTCTTAGCGAGTGTGACCATGGTAACGGCTGGTGTTCTCTGGGCCTTCACTATGCACCAAGCTCTGTTCTAAGGCCTTCTTTGTGAATTAACCTATTGAAACCTCATGATGATGCTGTAAGTGCAGACACCGAGGAACTTGCTCGAGGTCACACAGCTAGTCAGTGTTAGGGCTGGGATTTGAACCCAGGCCTGCTGGCTCCTAGGTCTGACCACAGTGTGTTCAGCTGGATTTGGTATCTGCCTGTCATGTATGAAATTCCCAAGTCTAGATTGCATGAACTCTACCATTATCCTCTGAGTAGAGCTAAGCCTTCTTTTTTTTAAAATAGATTTTTAATTATTCATGTAATGCACCAATGCATGTAAAAAGGTTAAAGTTAAAACATCACAGATGAAACATCACAGAAAATATTGAAGTCATAGTTCTCTTTGACCAATACTCCGAAATTTGTGCCCCTACCCCTATTATCCACTCCCACTGGTATCACTTTAGTGTGTATCAATTTCAGATCTTTAAAAATAAGTTTAGATGCTTATATATGTATTCTTTGAATATACAGTAGTATTTGTACTTTCTATTAAAAAAGAAAACATTAATTACATGACATAGTAGTTCAAAGCTTTCTAAAATTTCTTAATTTATGGATTTCTTAGCATCTCGTTAATTATTTTATGGTGTTCATAGGCCAAGAGAACATCTAACAGTTCCATCTAATAAGAGTTAGATCCAAATAACTTCATAAGTATTGATGTTCTAACAACTTAGTAGCCATTTAGAACATCATACACACAAATTGCAAGAAAAACAGTATATTCAATTAGTTTTTAACTAACCACAATTACTTAATATAGGGAAGTGTGTGTCTGTTGGGCACCCCTGGGGTCCTATCAGACACCACCATGCTCATTGCCTGTTCCACACTTATCACAGCAACTGCTGTAAACCCATCTTTGTAAAAAAAAAAAAGTATGACATCAAAAGGAGCTCAATGTGATATTGGAACTGTGTACTCCCTTGAGTTCATAGTTCACATGGTGCTGACAGATAGATGTCTTGTATGGCTGCATTTCCCTGGGGTGCTTCAATGTACAATTTGGGAATTAATTGCAGCCATAGTTATAAATTTTGCAGTTCACTTTTTTCATCCCACAATGTGCCTGAGAGATCTGTCCATGTTACACATAAAGATCTACCTTATATAAAACACTGCTGCAGAATCATCCAGAACATGAACAGACCATGGTTTATTTACCCATTTTCCTGGTGATGGCCATTAATGTTATTTCTAATGATTTTTAATTTTATATAATCTTGCAATGAAAATTCTTATTCCATGCCTCCTTGTTCACATGGATGAACTGGAGAATAAAGGCCATAGGCCAGTCGGGTTTTGCTTGTTTGTTTTAATAAATACTGACAAATGGAGCTTGGCCCTCTTTGGAGAAATGATTTCCTTTAGTCCTTTGAAACATGTTTATTGCTGGCTTATTTTTCCTAGCCCTCTATGAACCATGACTACTCCATTGGAGAAGAGTAGCTGTAATAGCTGTCCTGCAAAAGTATGCAGCGATCACCCTGTGGGTCATTGAGATATACAGGGCCTGAAAGGCAAAGGTAGATGTGACTAGGCCTAGAGGAATAGGACGGTAGGAACTGATCAGAAACTGCAAGGTGTATTTCTTAGGACAACAAGGAGGTCAGTTCATTTA
Source organism: Propithecus coquereli (assembly GCF_000956105.1). Taxonomy (NCBI): domain Eukaryota; kingdom Metazoa; phylum Chordata; class Mammalia; order Primates; family Indriidae; genus Propithecus; species Propithecus coquereli. The sequence continues at coordinate 3,862,544 of NW_012139080.1, read as the reverse complement.
GAATAAATAATTTCTTTAGAGCACAGATGGCAAATACCTTTCAGGCATGCCTTAAATGTTCCCTACCCCTCCATGGCAGACAACGAATCTATAGTGGCATGGCAGACTTAGCCAATAGATCATGGCACTCATTCTTTCTGAGCCTTCATCCAGTCTTGGAACCCTCTTCCCAGCTCTGGTGTGAGCACACAACGTGAAACTGACTTATCACCCCTGGACTCAGACAGAAGTTGGAGAGGCAGGTTGAAGTTAGGCAAGGATGGGCTAAGGAGTTCAAAGAATGCCAAGCAAGGAGAATTTGAAAAACATATTTATATTTCAGATTTTATTGGCAAAATGACTGGTGATTCTCCTCAGTGAAACAATAGCAGTAGGTATTGATCTCTGGTGATGTTATTTGTTTTCTTGTCTTAGTTCTAAATTATCCTATTTATTTATTTCTAGAAAAGAAATTTAATCACCAGGACTTTTTATTATTTTCCTCCACGAAACCCACATATTGGTAATCTACCAATTAAGTAACAACTATAGCATCAGCCAACAAACGTTTATTGAGTATTTTCATAATTAACCCTCTGAGGTGGGTATGATTGCTGTTCCCATTTTGTAGTTGTGGAAACTGAGACACAGAGAGTTTAAACATCCTGTACCAGGTTATATACCTAATAAGTAGAATAATTAGTTAATTTTCTACTGTTCAATTTCAACTCTGAAACTTCTGATTGGAAGGGATAAGGGTTCCCAAAGTGAGTTGATACAATTTTGGCCAGAAGCAAAGAAACTTGCTTTTTGAGCTTGTCTGTGTAACCTGGTCATCGGTAAATGTATTTTTATTTTGCTGTTGTTAGACTTTCCCAAATGTTAAAACAGGTAAAAGATTCTCATTATTGTTTTTGAAGACTGCAGAGATCTGATACCATAGATTGGAAACCACTGATTTGACCACTTAATTTTTCAGTTTCTGAGAAATAGGGAGTGTTCCTCAAGGATAGCATGCATTTTAGAGCAAACTGATCAGTCGGGAGGCCACGTAGCTGAGAGGTTAAGGGCCCATGCACCAGAATCCCTCGGCAGCACTGGCTTGGCCACTAATCAGCGGGGTGACCTGAGGCAAGTTGTTTAACATACTGAGCCCTAGATTTCCCTTTTATAAGTGAGTGGTAATGAGGGCTAAATAAGATAGCACATGGAAACCTTAAAATGGCAGTTGGCACTTAGTAAGCCCTCAACAAATATGTGGTCTTTTTAAACTTTATGGTTGCACATTGACATCAAAGAATCGCGACAATATAGAACCTGAGGCTTATGGGTTGACACAAAGCAGATAGAGCGAGGTGCGAGAGCTCAATAGATGGTAAGTCTGCTCCTCTTCTTTCCTCTCCAGCATCGAGCAGGTGGGGTGCCCCGTGCGTGAGGGCTCCCCGACCTCAGGATGGTACCCAATGGCACCCCCTCTTATCATCTTTATAAACTTCAGGTGTACAAAGTGACTCTTCCTGACCTTCCCCGAATGGCTTCAGGACCTCACAGTTAGTGAGCTCAGGAGCTGCCCGGCTCTCGGCATGTCGAAGGGACCTTTGTACTGCTCTGGAGAGAGCCAGCCACCGGGACCAGCATGGTGTCAGCTTCAAATGTCTGTCAGTAACGTGGTTCTGAGATCCCCAGGCCTTTTGGTTTCTTTGTGATAAAGCTGATTTTTCTTCTTGATGACCTCAGGCCTCTGAAAATACGATATTTAAGATCATTTGTTCCTCCCTATGGCAAAGGAAGAATTGCCTGTGCGTGCGATGGGGCTAAAGCTGGCCTGGCCCAATATTTATTTTAAAGGAGTCTGGCCTGTAAGGGGCACTAGGTGCTGATGCTGTCTTGGGCTGTGACTCTTGAAGGTCATGGTTGTCAAATGCTCAAAGTCTTTAGTCACCTGTGGCTTTCCCAGAGCAATGGGGCTCAAAGAATCTCCTAGGAGTCAACTAGAGCTCCTGGAACATCCCATTTAGGTGGATATCCTCTCCTAGCAACTGTATGACTCAACTCTTACTCAGGAAATGTTAACTCTCCGTAATTTATGTGCTCGTCTGGGTTACGATTATTGCCGAGTTGTTTGCGTTGGTCTTCAGAGGGTGGAACGCTGAGGAGTACCTGTGGACACCGAGGCTGTCCGTTGGAATTCCTGTTAGTCATTTAATATTAAGTATGCATTGTGTGGTCCAGCAATTCCACCCCTGATCTCTGCTTTTTTTTTCTCTTTCTCCTCAGCACTGGCTTGAGCCTAACAAGTCCATCTCCAAGCAAATGAAATGTAAGTGTCAATTTGTGGCTTTACTTTTGCTATAAAATGTCCAAAGATAGATTCTGTTTCCTGACAAAGTTTCTCCTGCCAGGGGAAAAATGGGCAGAGTTGGAGATGTGTGGGCGAGTGGGAGCTTCTCTCTCCCCAGAGCTACGTGTCTTCTCTCCTTTTCTGTGACCCTGGTTCCCCTCAGCAGTCACTCTTCCTGTTGTCCCCTGAGCCTCCCCACCTCCCTACATCTTGCCCTCATATTTCATATTTGAACAGGGGCTTTGGAATTGGCTGGTTGAATATCCCTTAAACATAATCACCAGGTCCCTGGTTCCTTTTGACTGTGGGGGTTGCTAGTAAATGGCTCAGAGTGGGAGGAGGTGCAGCCTTGAGGGGAATGGGAGAAGCAGGTGTGTGTGGAAACTAAAATCTTACTGAAAACTTTACAGAAGATTGTACTGTACTTTTCCACCCCTCGAACTCTCAAAAATGAAGTAAAAATCATTTTTTGGGGTAATTATTTTAAAGCTCTGATATCCTGATATTCTGAACTCCCTTTTTTTTTAAACTAATGAGCTCTTGGAAAAGTTGGCTTGGGTAACATCTCTCTCGAATCCTTGGTCACCCATCTGGGATGCTGTGAGGGGATGTTCACCAGTAGTCCTGGGTGACATGATGTTTTGTCCTGGTCACCCATGCCAGACTGTAGCCAATCTACTTTCATTTATGGCTTGGAGGAGACAAAAATGCACCTCAGAAACTCATTGCCTGTCCCCCCAATCCGTTAATGCCTCCACATCCACTTTCCCAGGGCTCTGAAGTGTAGGCGATACATCAGTTTCTCATCGGAGATCAGGTTAATGCATATTATATCGCTTGTCATCAATCAAGGAATTCTTTTCTTTCTCAAATATGAAGAAATTATTCTGGGCAGGATTTTCAGGTGGAAGAAGGAAGAAACTGAACATGGACTACAAACTAGCAACCAACATACCTCTTTCTTAACTCTCTTCTTTTTGCCTTTCCTGTCTGCCTCTCTTCCTCTCTCTTCCTCCCTCCCCATTCCTCCTTCCCTCTGTCTCTTTCTTTTTCTTCCCCCTCCGCTCCCCATCTCTCAAGAGTAAACTCTGGCCGGTGCAGGATGTGTGTGCTGAGATGAGCACAGTGCAGCGGTGGGGGTGGGAAGTCGGGGAGGCCAGGCTGTTGGGCGAGGCTGGAACAGAGCTGGGGCATATGTCCCAGTAGAAGTGGTGGGACAGAGGTCCCAGGAGGCTCTACGTAATATGATATGCAGGATAATGAGAATGAACTAACAGGCCTGAGAAAAGAGAGCTGATGCCCAGCATTTGTCCCTTCACTGCCAATTGTTGATATTTTGTTTATATATTTAAAAATATTTAGGCTATCTTCTAGTATATTAAATGGTTCTTGACTTTTGTTGTTGTATATCATGCAATTTTTTTTCTTTTTTCCATAGGCCATGTACATTTGTGAAATATAAACTTATCTTTAAAGATATTTCAATACCTAATAAAAGAAAAGATTTAAACTTTGTGAGAAATGGAAAGCTTGTGAGGAATTTACTTCTTAAGGATGTTGTCTTTATAATATAGCAAATCTGAACAGCCAACTGATAATGTATAATGTTTTATAAAAAAGGTTTCAAGACTGACATTTGACTACTGGCCAGTTTCAGTCTAATGACAAATGGGATCTGCATCTGGATAAAAAAATTGTGTAAAATTCAATTTCTAAACCAGACAGGGTGACTCACTGATTCTAGGAACGGGCACAGGTCTAACCCATCACCCAGTCCCCTGTCGTATTGCTAAGGACATTAGTGAACAGAAAATTATGTAATTTTCTCAAGATCATAAATCTAATTTTATTATTGGTAACGTCTTTCAGTATCAAGAACTTCTATGTTCTTGTACATATGTCCTGGAAATATTTACTGTAAATTGGAAAAAATTTAAACTAGGGCTTATATATTGTTAACCCAGAGAAACTGAGTCCAACTCCTGGAACTCATCCATGAATTTGTCAAATGATCCGGTTGCAGAGCCCCAGGCAGTTTTATCCTTTTATACGCTTATTGCCTTTTAGTAGGCCATCGTTCCTTGGAGGAAATGTTTCTCCCTCACGTAGGATGATGGACATTCAGGTCCTTTGCTCTGACCCTATTAAGATCCTTCTGACTATGGGTGTTCCCAGGAATGATGTTTCGCAGAGTTGGTTCAAGTTCGGCTGTCCTGATTAATAAATCCTTGTACAAAGGCATTATTATTTCTTACTACTTTTTTAAAAAATATCATGTTTGTGGTTTTTTAAAACAGATCAGAAATATTTAAAATGAAGACCAAAAGTATTTCCTTCCTTCTCCTCCTTATATTCCCAAGCTCACCCCAAAGAAATAACTATTGTTAACTATATTTTGTATATCCTTACATATTTTGGGGTATGTACAATTCCCCAACATATGTAAGACCTTTTATAACCAACAGTGAATTCAATCTCTATAGATTGTTCTTCACCTTGCTATTTTTCTTAATTAATTTTAGAGATTTTTTCAATATCAGCAAGTGATAGCTATTTGTTAAAAATGGTTTTCTTATGGTTAACTGTATGCATGTGTATAATTTATTTATTAATGCAGACCAAAGTTGTTTCTAATATTTTGCTACTATAAATTATGCTGTGGTAAACATGCATGTATACATTCTTGCATCTTGCGAAAGTACATCTGTACTAAAAGTTCCTAGAAACGAAACCATTGGATCAATAGATATACATAGTTTAAATTTCCTCCTTTGTGATAAATATCCATCCAAGGAGCTTGTAGCAATTTGCTTCCACAGATGTTACCTGAGAATTCTTGTTTCCCCACAATCTTGTTCAAAACAGATATAATTAAACTTATTTTTCTGGTGACTTCAAGTTTATGAAGAAAGAGAAATATTTTTCTGATTGAAAAACTAATTAGGTAGTTACTTAATTTGGTATCATTTTAAAATTGGGTTGCTTCTCATATCAAAGTCTTATTTCTCCTGTGAACTTAGGAAAGACACTAAATTTTATTTTTTAAATTAACATATGGTAAAATTGACTTTATTTTGGTGTGAAGTTCTATCAATTTTAACACATATAGATTTCCATGACCTCCACCACAGTCAGGATACAGAACAGTATCCTGATTTTCATCACCCCAAAAACCTCCCTTGTGCTGCTCTTTTGTAGTGACTTTACTCGCCCAACCACTGATCTGTTTTACATCAGTGTAGTTTTGTCTTTTTAGAATGTCATACAAATGGAATCATATAGCATGTAACCTTTGAGACTGGCTTTTAAAGTCAGCATAATATTAATAACTCTTGAGATTCACCTAAGTTGCTGTGTTTATCAATGCATGGTATAAAAAATCCAATGGTAATAGAAGCTGGTCTTTGAAAAGATTAAGAAAAGTGATGAACTAGCAAGACTGAGGGGACAAAGAAAGAGAAGACACAAATTACCAATATCAGGAATGAAAGAGGGGACATCACCACAGATCCCACAAAACTACTTTAGGCACATAAATTTGACAGCTTAGATAAAATAGACTTTCTCCTCAAAAACCATGACTTACTACAACTAACCCAATATGAAATATATAACTTGAGTAGTTTTATAACTATTGAAGAAATTAGGTTTAAAAACTTCTAGAAAAGAAATCTCCAGCCCCCTTTCCGTAGCTACTCTTGCTGCTGGAATTCCCTTTCCTTTCCTTTCCCTCAAGCCCTAATCAGGAGCTTCTCCTGGAGTTTTCTGTCTGAGTTCGTATCTATTTCCAGGTGTTTCCCAGGTGCTGGCCAGATGATACCAGAGAAAAGAGTGTGGAACTCACCACTGTTGTAGTGGTCCTTTGAATTCTCATCTTCCTTTCCAATCTGCCCTCTACTATTTACTTTTCAGAGTCTTTAAATAGCTGCCAAATGTATCCTGTCCAGGTTTTATAGCTGCATTCCGTAAGAGAGACAGGGTGGGGTGCAATTAGCCCTTCTTACCTGGAACTGGAGCCTTAAAAATCGAACTTTTAATCTCACCTATGAGGTAGAAATGCAGGTGGGCTGCGTAATTGTCTGGGCAGTGTTGAGGGAATATCTTTCTCATTTCCCTGTGCCATTGCGTGTCCATAGGTACAAATGTGGACTGAGCTGTTGATCCTCTTTTTATTTTTGTGAGATTACTCAGATAACAGATTGCATGCAAACAAAGTGTTAACTGCAGTGGCATATTTTTGAATGTTTGGTTTTCAGAGTCCTTCCTTTTCCTGAAGGAGTGTTGCTATGCAACCTAACAGTGACTCTTCTCACTTACTGCTTTTAGCCTTGACCCCATAACTGTGGAATGTGGCCCAGTGTTATACATGAAGTGGCATACATCAAGAGGACAGATATTGTATGTTCTACAGTATCTATGTAGCCGCACTAATTATATTAGCATGGAAAGATTTTTAAAAAGTTACATACTATGGCTCAGATGTGCAGAAATGCAACATTATTTTCCGATGACTGAATTCTACTTGCTTGTGATTCCTGCCTTTCCCTTAAGGGCAAAAAGTTTAATCTTTCCACTTCAGGGTTACTCAGGATCTGCTAGTTTAGAATTTTATCTTTTTCAGAAAATTACTCAGTCAATTCACAATTTAAACATAGTCACTTGAAAATGCATGCTCCATTTTGCAGTACTTTTCCCATATCAAGAGTTTTTCCCCTTCTTCCTCCCCCAGGATGGCACCATGAGACAGGAGAAGCGTATGCACTGCTGCGGTAGTGAGGGTGACTTCTCTCTTGTGCACAGTCCCGCGAGTCCTCTCCAGTGTGTGTCGTGTGATTTGGCTTTTGTTTGTTGGCCCCTTTCCCTACTGCGTCCTCTCTGGGTATAGGGGTCCCAACCGGCCTCTGAGCACGCGCTGGTGTGTGCTCCTGAGGCCCTGGTTCCTGCCGTGCATGGCCATAGACTGCAAGTCTCCACTGCTCTTGTGGTCCCCACTCCAGGTCTCTTTCACTCCTTGGCACTTAGCACATCTGTATTCGCTGCTGGGACAGCCAGAAAGTGCTCAGCCTTGAGGAAACTTGTGGACACCATCTGAGGCTTCCTCTCTGCCTACGCGTACCATACAGCCATTTCTTCAGTTCTGCACAGAACATTACCCCTCAACTACTCTGAGATTTCTTGTGTCTTGCACCAATACCTCACTCTGTTCAGACAAGCCTAGGGTGTTGAGGGATGCTGGATTCCTTCTCAGCGATCCAGACAGTGTCTTAAACTTGGTTTCGTCCTCTCCAAACTCTCCCCCTGCCTTCCCTCCCTACCTCCTGCCCACAACTAATGATGGCTTTTCTCCTTAGGTACAAGTTTAATATCCTAAAATAATAGCTTTTGTATACACAAACAGTAACTGCTTCTCAAATGTAATGGGAAAAAAGTGCTATTATTTTTTTTTATTTCAAAATATTAAGGAAGTACAAATGTTTTTGTTACATGGATAGCTTTATAGTGCTTTAGTCAGGGCTATAAATGTGCCCATCACCTGAATGATGTTCATCGTACCCGTTAGGTAGGTTTCTACCCCTCCCCTCTTCCTCCCTCCCCCTTCTTGATTTCCAGTGATTTTTATTTCTTTCTGTGCCCATGTGTACCCATCAACTAGTTACAAATTATTAGAGAGTACATGTGGTGTTTGTTTTTACCATTCTTGAGATACTTCACTTAGGATAATGGTCTTCAGTTCCATCCAAGATATATCCAAGATATATACCATGTTTTGTTAATCCACTCATGAATTGATGGGCACTTGGGTTGATTCCACATCTTTGCCATTGTGAATTGTGCTGCAATAAGCATTTGAGTGAAGGTGTCTTTTTGATAAAATACTTTGTTCCTTTGGGTAGATACCCAGTAGTGGGATTGCTGGAACAAACGGTAGGTCTACTTTTAGTTAGAAAGTGCTATTATTAGGAATAGCAATAACAAGTAAACACAAATTTCTTATAAATAAATGTTAACAAGAAATGTGTGAGATCTATATGAATAAAACTTGTATTATCCTGGATGGAGCTGGAACCCATTCTTCTAAGTGAAGTATCACAAGAATGAAAACAAGCACTCCATGTAATCACCATCAAATTGGTACTACTTGATCAACATTTATGTGCACATATGGGAGTAACATTCATTCATCAGGTGTTGGGCAGGTGGGGATGGGGAGCAAGAGATGCGTAAATTCATACCTAACAGGTATGGTGTGTGCTGTCTGGGCGTTGGGCATGCTTATAGCTCTGACTTGGGCAGTGCAAAGGTAATATATGTAACCAAAGTGTTTGTACTCCCATAATATTCTGAAATAAAAAAATAATTTTCAAATAAAAATTTCAGTGACATGCTTTATGGCATTTAACAATGATCCTGAGGCTCATTTGCAGAAGAAAATGCTCAACATTAGCCAATAAATAGGTAGAAGAACAATGATGGGTCCTTGTTCTGTTAGATAGCAAATCAAGGCATATGAGCCATAGTAATTAAAAGAGGCCTATTAATAGACACATTTAGTAATTAAGATCGACTCAAGAATGAGAAAATAATCAGTGGAACAGAAAAAACAATCACAATACCAATCCATTATTTATAGGAATATGAGTTACGATAAAGATTGTATTTCATATCAGAGACAGAAAGATAGCTGTTCAAGACTTTTTTAAATAAAGGCATGAATTTTGGATAATTGCCTTTCTACTTGGAAAAACAAAGTTAAAGGCATACCTTACACTATACATGGGATTCATTCTAGATGTATTCAAAAAGCCAGTAGATTTAAACATATGTAGAAGTTTTAGGTAACAATTTGATAATATTTTTTGGACTCTTGGGGTAGCACAGAGCTTTCCAAGGAAAGTATAAAACTCAGAAGCAACAAAGCAAAATGCTGACACATTTGTGCAAAAATTAAACTATTGAACCAGAATATTTAGATTGTTCACTGCACGGAGTAGCTTCTCAGCAAATGTTTGTTGAATAAATGATCATAAAACAAATTATAAACAAAACACAAGAAAAACAAAGGGAAGAACATTCGCCAAATATATAACAAGTAGTAACATGCCGAATATATACAGTATGACGCTATGGACTAAACAGACGAACAACTCAATAGAAAGATGCACAAAAGATGCAGAGAAGTAAGAAAAACAAATGACTAATAAAGTCACAAACAGATGCTCAACACCATTAGTGATAGAGGAAATGCAAATTACAATGAGATATTTTTATTTACCATACTGAGAAAATTGTAATTATTGATAATACCCAGTTGATGAGGATGATGGTAACATGTCTGGTGAGAGTGTATAAACTGGCGAAGCCAGTTTGGAGGGTCATTTGGCTGTATTTTTCAAGATTAAAAATGCCTGTGTCTCTTGATCCAACAAGTCAATTTCTATGATCTAGCTAAAGCAAAATTTGTTCACACACAGGTGTATATTACGCAAGGATGTCCACTGCAGCCTCACTTGTAACATTGAGGAAGTAATGAAAATCCCAGCAATTCTAGCAAGACTAAGTAAATTATGTGGAATTCATGCAGTCATTAAAAAGAACGAGATAGACATATATTATTGACATGAAAAGATTTATTAGGTACATTGTTGAGTTAGAAAGGCAGATAAAAATACCACTTATAGAATGATTCGTTTATATGAAAACAAAAGATTACTGTATAAGTGCATAGAAGGACAGGAAAGATGTACACTCAATTGTGGTTACCTATGGGGAAGAGAGTGGGTGAAGCGACACGAAGCTTTCACATTTTATTATATATTAATAGTTATGTTAGACTCTGATCTTTTACAATGAGAATATATTCATGTATCATTTAGTAATAAAAAAGAGAAAATAAAAGGAGAGAAAGCTTTATGCAAAAATCAAGGAAGAAAGAAAGAAAGAAAGAAAGAAAGAAAGAAAGAAAGAAAGAAAAGAAAGAAAGAAAGAAAGAAAGAAATGAGAGTGTATTATGCATTAAGCATAAAAATAGAGCCCTAGATGAGAGAAAGCTCACTGACTCTTCTAAACAGGCTCTCTGCTTAATCCTGGCTGGTGCCTGTCTGAGGCCTGATTAGCCCAGCAGGGTAGTTAAGAACTTATTCTTGCCCTATTTGCTAGACATTGTGCTGCTGCCAAGCACCCTGAAGGGGCAGGGCTGCTTGGAAATGACTTTTGCTTGCAAACCAGGGTGGGGGAGGGCTCCCAGCCTCTGCCTAATGCATGGGTCCGACTCAGCTGTAATTGCAGTACTGAGTTAAATTGCTGGCTGATGTCTATGGTGCTACTCCTCAGAAGTTACTATGGCTCTCTCTGGAACCCTGAGATGGTATGTAATTCTTAACTCTGACGTTGATACTCCTGGTCCTTCGTGTTGATGTCACATTCTTTAGCTTTCCAGCATCCCCCTTGGGGCTAATCTAACAGGTAGCTCTCTTTCTGATGAATGATTTTGTCAAAAGGTGGTGGCTGGTGGCGGCAGGGGTGGGGAAGGGGCGCGGTGGGGGACAGAGAGAGAGAGAAGGGGATTTTGCCCTGGTGTAAGGAACAAAAGGAGAAAAGCCACAGGTGCTGTGCTCACTCATGAGGCCAGTTTGGCTGCTCAACTCCCAACTCTATTTGTTCTTCCGGTTGCTCCCCTTGCTGGGGCTGCCATAAGCAATTATCACATGTTGGGTGGCTTAAAACAACAGACATTTATTCACTCCAGTTCTGGAGGACAGAGGTCCGAAATCAAGGTGTCAGCAGGGCCATGCTCCCTCTGAAGGCTCCAGGGAAGGATCCTTCCTGCCTCTTTTGGCTTCTTGTGGTTTCTGGCCAACCTTGGCATTCCTTGGCTTGTCGCTATAGCACTCCACTCTCTGCCTGCAGCTTCACACTGCCTCTCTCTGTGCTTGTCTGTGTCTTTGTGTCCTAGTCTCCCTTCCCTTTCTCTTATAAAGGTACCAGCCAGTGGATTTAGGGACCACCCTAACCTAGTATGACCTCATCATAGCTTAATTAATGATGTCTGCAAAGACCCTGTTTCTAAATAGGGTCACACCCTGAGGTTCCAGATGGACATGAGTTTTTTTTTAGACCTCTCATACTTAGCATTTGTTTTTACTCTTTGGGTGACCGTCATGCCTTTGCTTTGTGGCTTACTTCCCCTCTCCTTTATGTATGTTGTTGGTTTTTGATGAACTTGATCGCATACTTCTGACACTAAAGTTTTACACATTTTACTTCTCCAGGTCCCTATACAGACAGTAACTCTGCCTCCAGACCCAGGGCAGCCTCACCTATTGTCCTCATACATATACCCATACTTGTCTAATCATGGTCCTAGTACTGGGTTTGGAAGATTTCTTCACCTAATCCATGGCTTAGTACAAGGTGGTGCATATGCTTGGTTCATAATAAATGCTTATTGACTAGAATTGAAATGCTACATTTAGGGAGCAGGTGGAAGAAGTTCCACTGCCATGTGCTTTAAAAAAAGAAAGCAAAGCACACGACTGAACACAACCCATTAAAGAAATCAAAAAACATGAAGTCCCCAACTACTGTGCTTTAGTTTTTGCTTTTTTTGCTCTTTCCAGGTTTCTTCTTCCCAATGCTTCTTTCCAGGAAGAGCAGCTGTGATTTCTGTCTCAGCCATGGAGGGTCTCCAGCTTGGGAAGCCGGTTTCTCTTATTCTAGTGCTAGCTCAGTAGATTTGGCCAGGTATCTCTTTTTCTCCCACGTTCAACTGTTTCACGAGAAATTTCCATGTTTGGTCCTTCTCCCAGAAAGTGAATGTAATTTGAGCTTATAAATGGTTTCCACGTTGTACTCTTTCTTTATTTCCCAATATAAAATGAAATAATGGTAATAATAATAATGACAAAAACCCTTAATTTTATTGCATGCAATTCTAAATGACATGTGCATTTGACAAGCCACAGCTTTATAATCTTTAACTTTATCTTTATGGTTGATGGCGACATTGACATCATTGTGATTGGGTTCAGTAGTGGGTCCTGGGGCTTCAGGGAGGACCCAGCCCTCCTCTTCATGGGAAGGAGGGGAGTGTGACAGGGGAAGTGGAGAAAGCAGAGGGAACAGGAGCTTTTCCTGGCAGAAGCCCATATGTCACTGGTGTGGTACTCCTAGGGGCCCCTCCCTTCCTTTGGGAATGTCCGCATTCTTTCATAAGGGCTCACGTGGTTCAGAACTACACGTGTTGGCAGCATAATTGTCTGAATGGCAACCATGATGGGCCAAGAGTTTCCATCCTTGGTATATGAGGACCAGAGAAGATTCGAGTGTGGGCCAAGTGGGTGGGAACACTTTATTCTTGTTTCCCTTTGGTTGGAAACCCTTCATAATGCCTAATTTTTAGATGCAATTTTATAGTATAAAATCTCAGTACCAAGTTGTATAAGTAGTTGAATTTAGCTATCCTAGTTATTATTACAGTTGATTTACACCTACCAACGTGACTCCCAGGTTCCAGTTAGTCATACAACATCAGCAGCAAGCAGGTGCCTGATCTCTTCTTGCCTTCAGTTTCATGTGTTCTTGCTAACTTTTTGGCTAAAATTCTCAGGTCACTGCACCCTAGGCTCAGGCAGCATCCTTTACATGCCAGGAATGCCAAATAGCTCTTCATATGTGCACTTCTTTCATGCCTGTTTCATCCCCACTCCTCCGTGGGAGATGACAGTTCCCTCTCACTTTTTCAACCAAGGTAAAGGGTAGGTCAAGGGGAGGTCATGGCTCTACCTCAGCCATGTTGGTTTCTTCCCTGAACTGCAGAGTAACCATAACTGCTGTGAGTTCAGTCCATAGGTCTCAGACAGTCTGCTGAGGCTTGGCAGTCATCAACTCACGCCATCCTCATCCTGGTCTCTATCAGGTTGTGGGCCAAACCTGGCTGCCACCTGTGTTTGTATGGCCTTTGGGCTAGGAATACGTTTCTCATTTTTAATAGTTACAAAAATATCAAAAGACAAATAATATTTTGTGACATATGAAAATGATAGAAAACTCAAATTTCAGTGTTTTATTGGAACACAGCGATACACATTTGTTTTCATATTGTTGGTGGCTGTTTCCATACTGCAGCAGCTGAGTGGAGTAGTTGAAACAGAGACCTTGAGACTCCCAGAGTCGAAATATTTATTTTCTTGCCCTTTACAGAGAAAGTTTTCTGACCTCTATCTGTGTAGTTTGTTCTATTATTATGTCCATTTTACAGATGAGGAGACAGAGGCCGAGAGTTTTCAGTTTGGCCATAGCTATTTGTGCAAGTGATGAACTCGATATTGGAAATATTGGACCCCAGAGTCTCTTTGAGCTTCTCCTGAACAGGCACAGGCGGGCAGAGCATTCGGAGACCAAGTACTTGGGAGGCAACTGCTCAGTGTTCCAGTGTCCCCTAAGGGAGTTCTTAGAGTGGCTCCAGTCGGTGCCTGCGTGTGTGTGGGCACGCCTGTGTGTGGTAAAAGCACAAGTGAGAACTATAATGGGAGGAGGATGAATTAAACACAATTTAAAAAACCCATCTCCACTTTGGAAGCTGAGGCAACAGTGGTGATCATTTCAGTAAGTGTGATGGAGGAATCGTCACTGTTGATAATGATGCTGATAGTGACAGTTATTGTTAAATGACAATGATCATTTCCAAGTAGAAGAGCAGTTGTTAACGTAGCCCATGCTCTCTGTGGCTGGCTTATTTACGTATATCCCAAGAGTCCTAGCTGGCGAATGAGTGAGCAATGCTCTGCCCTTTTGGTGCTCAAGAGTCACTTTGCACGTGTACAGAAATAGTTTGTGCTTTCGAGCTGTTTCATTATCAAATGCAGCACAGATGAATCCATTAGCATCGCTGTGCATGGTGTGTGCACAACAGGGATGTGGGGCGCCCTCCTCAGTCCTTGCTCTAAAGCCTCCCCAGAAAGACATGGGAGGGAGAATGCTCATTTGCTTAGAAATAAAAAGGAATCAGTTGTATGGAAAAGGCTGGGAGCCTCTGATGCCTACTTAGGGTCTTTTGGAAAGCAAGCGTCACAACTGCAGGTGGTAGAGGTCCTGTCTGCAACACCAAAGACTTTGCAATGTTTCTCCAGAGTCTGAAAGTCTAACAAATTGATCACACTTGGGTTTTTTTGTTTGTTTGTTTGTTTTTCAAAAGAGTCCCAGAGGAGGAAGGTACAAGAGAGACATATTCCAGGTACAGGAATTGCTCTATAACCTGCTGGAGCCACAGGCTCTCTGCTTGAACTGCTATTTAAAGGGGATTAGGGAGATTTTTCCTAGCTGTAAGCCAGATGTATATAAGAAAGATTGTGTATACACTATATGTGCGATCCTGATATTATGCTTTTTTATTTTCCTGTGATTCTTTATGATGACGGTGGAAGATGTCTGGATTGTAAGAAAAGCTTCAAAGTGATGTTTCCCTCTCGAAAAATCCTATTTGGTTTTTAAAAGATTTGAGTAAGGTTGTTGGTTAAAAATAGAAAGTCCTTTTTTTCCCCTTTTACCCAGGAGCCTGCTCAATTAATCGTTTCCTATCCCCAACCCTGCTTCTGGGCAAGGGCTCAATGTGGAGATGAGAAACTCTGTCTCTGCTTTGTAAACAGCTGTACCTCTCCCCATGTTCTCAGTGTTAACAAACTACCTAAATGACGCCACCCCGGGATCTGCTGATGCAAGAAGGGGCCGCGGGGCTGCCTTGAGGAGACACTTGGCCTCCCAGGCCTTGTCTGGCACGTATCAGTTGGCTGTGAGAGGAGCCCTCCTGTTCTCAGAGCTATTACATGTGCTGGCATTTTAAAGTGGTTTTTACATTTTTTCCTTCTCTGCTGCTAGGTGGTATCCTCCGTCTTTAGCACTGACATGGCTGAGTAAATGTTTTCAGATGTTGAACTGGGTTCAATTCAGTCTTCCTCATCCCCTCCCTCCCACTTCCACCTCTCTCTTTCACTCTCTTCTCCTGGCAGGAGTGTTTATCTCAACAAAATAAAGTCTCCTATTTTGATACTGCCCCATGTGTACGTGCTGACAGCCCATTGGATCCATCCAAATACCTCTGAAAGGTACACACAGAAGCTGGCACTGTCCCTTCTCCAGAGCAGGAAACAGAAAGGTGGTTTGCTCAAGATCGCTGCCAGAACTCCCCTTTCCCTTCAAAACTCAGGGGCTTACTTCCTGTGGGACTCGGGGTCTTCACCACCCTGTGTGCCCCATCGTGGTTGCCGCAGCTGAGGACCACAGTAGAGAGGGACACGACATCTTCTCCCGTGGGTGACCGTGCTTCCCAGTGTAGGAAAGATGCACAGGGTCTGTTCATGATGACGCTGTTTGGACAGGGCCCCAGTTCAGGCTGCAGGTTTTATTGGTCCACAGATAGCTCCTTCATGAGGCATTTCCATCTACTGATTCTGCATCACATGTTCGGCATGGACAGAGTCTTCCCTTACTTCATCCTCTTTTTCTGTAGCTTAAGAGTAAGAAGACATGGACGCTAGATTGAGCAGAGACACTTGGCAGCTTGGAGAAGGGGGTAGTCATCTCTCTACAAGGGGTTCAGGACCTTGGACACATCCCAGGGAGTAAATAGCAGCTGCCAGGCTGAACCTGGGAAGGCTCCGTTCTCGGCACTTGCACACCTGGTGTGGGTGGATGCTGGTGCTCCACTCTGAGCTCCCGGCCCCAAACCAGTGCCCCGCACTGGGGATTAAAGATGATCCCCCCCATCTCCTTGGTTAATGACTTAAACTTTTAAATGGTTGTATTTCTCCCATGTTTGGTTTTACAGAAGATAATAAAAAGAATTGCACTTACCTTCATGGATTTGATTAGAGTGGGGATGGGAAGAAGGAACAGAGGTTGGGGTGGTCTTCTCTCACCCCTTAAATCCTCTCTGCCTTATTCTTTTCCATAGCATGTATGACCTTCTAATGTCTGGTATATTTTACTTACTTACTTACTTTGATTTTATACTTGTCTACCCCACTAGAATGTGGCCTCCATGAAGATAGAATTTTTGTCTGTTCACAGCTGCTGTTATTTGCACATTTAAAATTGTGCCTGGTACCTATTAGGTGCTCAATAGGTATTTGTTGATTGAATTAATTAATCCTACCCCTAGAAGTAGCTACTGTAACTGACTCCAGAGTCCCTAAATTTGTTCTAGATGTTGAGGGGGCAGAACAGAAGCTGAGACAGAAAGCTGGATGCTATCGAAATGTCAATCCTAGGAATTGCTGTTGTGATCCAGGCTATGGACCTTCTCGATAAGTGTTTTGATTCTGTCAAAGGGTCCAAGGGATGAATGTGATGGCAGGGCCTGACTATTCCCCTTGACATGTGCCTCAAAGCTTGGGGTTTATCACTCATTAATTCATTCAGCCAGACAGGCAGAGAGTCAATCTTTTATCAACAATTAGCTGAACAAGACGTGTAAGTTTATACCTTCTTGAATCTTGTCATCCATAACTAGATTTACATTTTGGGGGAAATTATTTATCTTTTCACCTTGCTCCAACCCTGTGAAGAAGTGTTCCTTAGATTTACCACTTTTTTTATAATATAATTTTGCATCCAGAACCTTAAGTGAGTTCTTCAAGGAGAAGGCCCCTGCCGCAGTGGCCTCTCCAGGCCTGGGCCATGAGATCGACTGATTCCTTGTCAGCCCAGGTCCCTCCTGGGGTTACTCCTGGATTGCTGCGCCGGAACCGAGGGCTCCTTGTAACTTATAGGGAAACTTTTCTTCTTTTACTGGTGACAAGGGGTCAAGGACACTGGATAGATATGAGAAAAAAACGCAGGAGGGGGTATACGATGGCAGGAGAAAATAGAAAACGTTGGGCTTGAAGAGTGCCTCCTCCAGTTTTTCCTTCAGCCAGCTCCCATCCCTTCTTATAGTGGGCTAGTCGTGAGCCTATCTCTCCCACCTTGTATTCATTTCTCCTGTGATCACACCCAGCAAATGGAGGGAGATGTCAGGAACTTAGTGGCTGTTTCTGTGTGATTTAGCAGTAGCATATATGAAAAGGATTAAGAGTGTGGGTCCGTTATGAACTCAGAGTGAGTCAACATTGAGTGGAGGCTGTTGAAAGGGGACAACAAATAGGTCCAGAATGAGGCCAGGAGCCCTGGGAGCCCCTGGCTTGAGGAAGCCCAGAGCAGATACGAATGCACTCAGCGTGGAGGTGCGGCGGGAGGGAAAGGAGGGCTCTCAAAACTCTTTCAAAAAAGGAGGCATTAAGGAACTGGAGATGCTTATTTTAGAGAAGACTCAGAAGGGCCATGAGTGCTGCCTTCGGATGATGGAAGAGCTCTCCTTGTGGGGAGACCCTAAACCTTTCTGGAGCTTGGAGTGAGGATGCTTGTATGGAAGGACCTCCTACCTGCAGAGGTATTCAAAGAGGGCCACCTGGGGAGCTGTCCTAGCCTCACTATCTGATCCCTTAGGATGAAGGAGAGTCCTGATTGGCATCTGATGAGCTCAGACACCAATTGAAGCCAATTTATGGCACAGTGAGCCAACAGGCTGCCCAACAGGTAGAAGAGAAAGGACAGTTCTAGTTTGGAGGCATCTTCTGGGGTCCCGCTTTCCCCAATTCACCTCCAGTCAGCTGGCCTTATTTTTTCTGCTCCCATTAAAACATTCTTCCATACCTATTCATCCAACAATTCAACTTCTGAGAGTCTGCGTCATAGAATAAAAATACAAGCACTTAGTGATCTGTGCACAAGTATGTATATATGTGTGTGTACATAAATTATAGAATTGTTTGAATTGCAAAAATGTGGAAACAACCAGAATGGCAACTAAAAGGAAGTAATTGAGTAAATTTTGGCATTTCCATAATATGAACTACTATGTAGATGTTATAGACAATAATATCTACCATCTTAGGGGGATGAGCAGGATATAGAGCTAAGTGAGAAAAGCAAGAGAGATGTACGGTATGATCTTATTTTGTTAGAATAGATTAAAAATACCTCCACATATAATCATGCTGACATATATTCATGTGAGGATGGCAAAAGGGGTGGAAGAGTATATATGGCATTATTAATATGGCTTGGAGGGTTTGAGGAGGAATGGGGTAGGGACCTGAGAGATAGATGGGGCAGGAATAGAGACAAAGCGAGGGAGAGTGAAGGGGCATGGCTCATCAGTCTGTCTGTCTATATATCTACCTTCCATCCACCATCTATCTCTGTCTCTACTTATGTTACTATGTATCCATCTACCTATTTTCTATCCGTCTGTGTATATATGTATGTATGTATCTATCTGTTTATCTGTCATCTATCTATCTTCATTGGTTGTACTTAAACATGCATACATTTAGAGGACTTTAATAAAACATAAAGAAAGAAAGAAAAAAGAAAATTCCTTTTGTCTTACATGTTAATTCTATCTTTGACACTATTGTTTTCTCTTATAAGAACTGTCTCAACCTTCCTATTAATGACAATTCAGAGGTTTTATAATAAAATAAAAAGACATTAGTTTCAAAATGTTAAAGGTGGTGCTTTAAACAAAAAGAAATCTGGGGAATGTTTAAAGATACAATATTTTGAATTGTACCTTATTCTCTAGATATCATGAAAGATGAATGACTTGATCATTTATATTTTTCTAAGTGGGGTTTTTTTTCTATATTGAAGGTATCCATTTTCTCCTCGTGCTTCAGAAAAAAATGTGTCCTTTCTTATATCTAGGGAACATAAGGTCAGATTAGGAGAAACCAACTCAGTTAAGAAATGGCTAGCTCCTGGTAGAGAAGTGGGGCACTGAATGGAAAAAGTTCTATGGTGTGCGTGTGTCTGTGTGTGTGTGTGTGTGTGTGTGTGTGTGTTTGTGTGTGTGTGAGAGAGAGAGAGATCAGTTTTTTTCTGCTGAAATTGTCAGCAAGTTGCTGCCATGTTGTGTTGGGGTTTTTTTGTATGTGTGATTTGGATGCTTTCTGTCAAATTATTTTAAATAATTTTTTCCATATTAAATTATCCTCATTATACATTCGTATTTGGTGGTGATGGTTCTTTCTATGTAAAGAAATTGTCTAAATCTGGAATAACCCAGGCAGTGTAGAGTTGGATGGCAATTTAATTCCTGCTTACCTTGCAAGAGGACTTTGGGGAGAACAGGATGCTATTTCAACCTTACATCTGCATGTAGACTCAGAGCTGACCCTGGGTAGCTTTACTGATACGAACACAACTGAGCAGCTATGTCAGATCCATGGAAATAGTAATACTAACCATCGTATTTCCTTGATTTTAAGTTGTTCATTTTATATGTTAACTGAAATCTGAATGTATCTTACTACACTTATATGCATTTATTAGGGTAATATTACAAGTCAGTAGTGGTCTTATAACTGAAGGTGTTGGAAATTCTGTAGAATCCCATTAGCTGGTCATTGAGTTCTGGATATTTGTTGCAATTAGAACACTCCAGAATCATGAACCTTAACCAGAATTGGTCTACATAATGCCACCTTGATTCAGACAAACTGGGAAGTTGTAAAAGTGTTTTTCTTTTTCGTGCAGGTCACTGCCTCATAGGTAGATAATACTAAAAATGTACGAAGTAGTATCTGTGCATGGCTGACTCCATTTTGTAAATCTCAATTTTAATTTGGAAGCACCGTGATTTGGGGAAAACTAGTCATGTACTGTGACATTTTTCCACCTCACATGCTAAAAAAAATCTTTCACGAGCCCCAAAACCTGAAGGGTGCTTATGGGCAATTTATCTGTCACAAGGGGGTGGGAAGAATCAGAAAAGCAAATGTTCCTTGGATTTGTGACCTGGAGGGAATGAAGGAATGAGGGTGAGCCGTGCTGTGAGACGCTGTACTGACTGACTAGGTCGCTTGCATTCTTCATTTGCTCTGGGCGTCCTGTCAAGCATTTTCTTTGAGTTTTGTTGTCGCTGTCACTTTGTTTTCTTGGGCATCATATCCGCTTCTTCCAGAAAAATCAGCCTCTCCCTGCCTCACCCCCACCCCTGCCCCGGCTAGTCCGTAAGGCCCCTTGGCTGCCTTTCCTGTGTGTGTTTAAGTCCAT
Organism: Propithecus coquereli; assembly: GCF_000956105.1. NCBI lineage: Eukaryota > Metazoa > Chordata > Mammalia > Primates > Indriidae > Propithecus > Propithecus coquereli. The sequence goes on along the minus strand of NW_012139080.1, from coordinate 3,842,131 downwards.
GGTCTTTTGCTGCTTTTCTCATGCTTTTTCTTTATGATGTTTCAGCTCATCCACCATACACCATGTGCTTTAGAGTGAAATTCTACCCACACGAACCCCTGAAGATTAAAGAAGAGCTCACAAGGTATTTCCTGTTTGTTTATATGTTTAATGTGCACCTTTCACCAGCCGGGGTCTCCGTGTCCTGCAGGCTAGACGTGCCTCCTGTCTAGAGCAGAACATCTCAACGGCGCAGGCACCGAGCTGAGCATTTTGGCTTGGAATGCTTCTCTTACACTTAATTGTCTTGGGATTTTTTCAAACAATTGTCATTGGGAGTGTAATTAACTGCACAAAAAAGCAGTGGTTATGAGGGGGAGGTGCTCTCTGAAAACATCTGACGGTGGGCTGCTAAAAATAAATAGAAGACGGCTGTCTTCAGGACAGGGGCACATTCGTAGCTAGCGCAGCCCCTCGCCTATCCTTTGGATCTGAGCTTTCTGGGAGGGAAGAGATCACTTCACAGAATGCACTGTTTGTCATCCTGCGTTGCGCTTGCTAAATGACCCACTGTGGGGCAGGCTACCCTCTACCTGTAGACTCTTTTCAGCCCAACTCTTTGAATTTCCAGGCTTGGACGTCCTCCCTCCTCATCCCCCTCTGCTGGGGCTGCCTTCAGCCCACCTTCTGGGGCTTTGGCTTCCTTGAATACCCTCAGCAGACGCTGTTGCGCAGGGTCCCAGGAGGATGGGGGAAACAGCCGTTGTGCACTGAGTTCTTGATGAGGCTCCGACTCAGTGACCACAAAAATCACCATGTATAATCATCTTTCAAAATAATCTGCTTAGATGCAGAGACAACAGGAAAGCCTCAGATGTAACTTGCTCTGATCATTTGCAGGGGGAGGTTTTGGATTCTTAGATATTTTGCTTCCTTGTTATCCAGAGTCTTGGTAAAGCTTGACCATAGTGGTGCTGAGGTGACTTTGGAAGGGAGCAGATGGTTTCATTCTCTGTTATTCATCTGCCCACAGCCATTTCATGACGTTTGTGCTGGAGCTGCGGGAGGGGAGAGAGCGTGTGCAGAGGAGGATAATACATGATGGACATTATAAGTGGGGGTTGGCATTTTGCAATCTGGCCTGCTTTTTTCTTTTTATTGAGGTAAAATTTACATGACATAAATTAATTTCACCATTTTAAAGTGTACGATTCAGTGACATTCACAGTGTTGGACAACCATTACCACTATCTAGTTCCGGAACATTTTCATCACCCCCAAAGGAAACGCTGTACCCATTAGCAGTCACTACCCATCCTCCCCTTCTCCAGCCCCTGGCAACCGCTAATCTACTTGCTTTCTCTGCGTGTTTGCCTATTCCAGACATTTCATATAAATGGAATCGTACAGTATGTAGCCTTGGCCTGATTTTGGCTTGAAAAACTTATTTATTTATTTGACAAATTCTTCCTCACTTGCTATTATCTACCCAGGGGTGGCCAGGGGCCGAATTAGCTATCAAAAAAAAAAAAAAAAAGGAGAGAGAGAGAGAGAGAGAGAGAGAGATATTTGTCCTGCCCTCGGGGTGCTAACAGTGTAATTAAGAAGATCAAATCAAATACTAACGCCCCACTTTTGTCATTTGTTTTTTTTACAATCTTGTCTGGAGGATAAAAATTGAATTTGTGTTGCAGTGCATATTAAGGCTGGACAGTTTGATGTCATTGAGAAAAGTCCCATTTGAAAGTATAAGAATACAAACTTTGGTTAACGACCCCAGTTTAGCCCCTCTCAATTAAATTTGCTAACATTTTCCTACCTTTGACCGAATAGCTCAGGTCTTAATAGTGGAATATTGTGAACATTTTGATGTTTCCAGAGGAAATTAAGATGACCCACTACACTTGCAGAGGAAGAAATGGATTTTTCTTGGTCAACCTGGTCCTTAGAATTCCAAACTAAGTTAGTAGCTGTGGAATGCCGCAGGTACTTATGGTTTAAATTCTTATCTTGAAGGCATTTAGTTATTCGTATATGATAAGTTAATATTTTATTGTAAGATTAATCTAAAATTTTAGAAAAATTTACTACATGTGAAGTTAAGATCACATTCATGACCATGCATTGGAGTAAAAAAATGTTAAGAAAAAGGCAGTTTCAAAAGAGCAAAACAACAAAAATACCCACAAGAAAGGATATTGGAAATCATTTTCCATCCTTCCTTTATCTCTCCATTTAAGCAATCACCTTACAATTCTTTAGATTTCTAGGGCTTTTGTAGATGCCCTATACAATTGAATGTAACCAAAAGTATGTTGGTTTTATTATTTATTTACTTTTTTAAGTAAGAACCATCTTTAAATCCATGTTAGATAGAGAAGCAATGTTATTAGTGTTGGCACAATAATTTATGCCCCAGATCCTCTTATACTTTTGTTGCCTAATCTTTTCATGCAGGAGTGATACTAAAGAAAGGTGCATTTTATTTTTGTGGCTCTTGTATTAAAAAATGGGCATCCTGAGCCTCAAGCCATTTGTAGGGCTCAGTGGATTATGTTGAATCCACAATAATCCTTGATTATCTCCAGAGATCACTGATATGAGCAGAGACCCAAGCTCTGATGTGAAAGCTGCTGCTTTTTTCTCAGGGAGCTTTCAGCAAACTGATTTCTGAGTTATGGGATTAGAATCCAAACCTCTCATTCATCAGTAAATCTTTATTTGAAACTATTTTTCACTACCAAATTCACCAAAATGTGGAAGCAAATGCTTGTGTGTTCAATGCATACATTCAACACATTGGGAAAAAAAAAACAAAAACAAAACTCATGATATTTGGCCTGGTGTTTTACAGTCCTTAAAAAAGGCAAATATTTGATCGTTTCAAGTATTTGCATTGATCTTGGCATTCTGAGTGGTTTAGGACCAGCAGCACCAGCATCAGCTGGGGACTGTTATACATGCAGATTCCTGGTCCATGCCCCAGATCTACTGAATCGGACACTCTGGGGCTGGGACTGAGCAATCTGTATTTTAACAAGCCCTCCAGGTAATTCTAAAGCATGCCAAAACTCGAGAACCATTATCATAAGACAATTTAGACTTCCAAAAATATTAGTTTCTTTTGGCAGATATTGAAGTGTACAATTCACTGGTTTCAGTATGTTCACAGAGTTGTGCCACCACTGCTATGAACTAATTCCGAAACATTTTCCTCACCTCAGTAGGAAACCTGGTACCCAAGCAGTCATCCTCTGTTCTCCCTCCCCCCAGTTCCTGGCAACCACTAATCAGTTTTCTGTCACTGTAGATTTGTCTATTCTGGTTGTTTCATATGAAAGGAATCATATAATACGTAGCATGTTGGGTCTGGCTTCTTTCACTTAGCATAATGTTTTCAAGGTTCATCTCTGTTGTAGCATCTATCAGTACTTCATTCCTTTTTATGGTTGAATAATATTCCATTGTATGGTTATACCACATGTATTTTATCTATTCATCAGTTGGTGGACATTTGGGCTGTTTTCACTTTTCAGCTTTAATGAATAATGCTTCTGTGAATATTCATGTACAAGTTTTGGTGAGGACCCAGATTCTGATTTAATTGGGTCTGCGGCAGGATTCAAGGACCCAGAGCATTGGTATTTTTTAAAAACTCCCACAGATAATTATAATGCACAGTCAGGGTTGAGAACCACTGGTTTAGAACCTTATTACTCAAAGTGTGGTCTAGGGACCTACAGCACAGCATCACGTGGGAGCTTGTTAGAAATATGGTATCTCATGCCCACCCCAGACCTTCTGAATCAGAATTTACATTTTAACAAGATCTCCATGTCATTCATTTGTGCATTAAAGTGTGAGAGGCACTAGTTTAGGGCAATAGTCTGGTTCTTACCTACCGAGTGTAATATTGTTCCTTTGACAAAATACACACCACACTCTGAATACAAAATTTATCAGGGCTGCCTTTAACCCATGAGCACAATTCCATACTAAGTTGGGGACAGAGAGTGTCATTTGAACCTCAGCCACATCTCCTGTGCCGGGCGCAGTGCCCAGCATGAGGTGGATGTGAGATGAAGATTCGGTGAATGAAAACATCAGGGAGCCCCTGAATCCTTCGATGCGTCCAGTGTGCTTTCAAGTGAACCGGCGCCCAGAAACAGTGAGCTCCAGTGCTCTGGGGTTGGCAGCACCTCTGTGACCTTAGCGTGTTAATCTCACTGTCTGGTTCTCCATTCCTTTGCCTTTAAAATGGGAATTGTACATGTTACCCCTCATAGGGCTGAGTAAAGATCAAATTGGGCACTGGAGGTGTCAAGATGCTCCAGAGAAACAGAACCAGTAGGATATACATGTAAATATGTACACACACACACACACACACACATGTATCTGGAATGAGATTTATTATAAGGAATTGACACACGTGATTATGGAGGCTGAGACGTTCCACAGTCTGCTGTCTGTAAGCTGGGGGCCCAGGAGAGCTGGTGGTGTAGCTCACAGGCCTGAGAGCCAGTGGTGTAGATTCTAACCCAAGTCTGCAGCCTGAGAACCAGGAGTGCTGAGGACAGGAGAAGCTTGACATCCCAGCTGGTGGTCAGGCAGAGTGAATTTAGCCTTCCTCTTCCGTCGTGTGCTGTTCAGCCCTCAGTGGCTGGACGGTGTCCACCCACATTGCGGAGGGCCTCTGCTTCACTCAGCCCACCAGTTCAAATGCTCATCTCTTCCAGAAACACCCTCACAGACACCCAGAAATAATGCTTAACCAGCTATCTGGGCATCCCATGGCTCAGTCAAGATGACACATAAAACCACCATCACGAGGTGATAACTGGGACTGATTGAGAGATTATCCCCCATCCCAAGAATATGGGATGAAAAAAAATTGGGCTCTGGAAGTTAAACTCTAAAATAAGCATGGAAAGAATCTGCACACATGTGCGAAGTTACCTTGTTTGGAAACAATGGCCCCCAGGCCTGCCTGAGCTTTGAATGGAAGAGTTAACATGGCTAAGAAGGACGAGGACATCGGAGAGAGCTTGGTCAATGTATGGGAACAGAAGGGACAGGGACAGGGTGAGCCTGAGCCAGGGGTTGCAAGCTGACACCAACCCCTCCCCGCCGTCGTGGGCTGGCTATTTTTTTGTTTGGTGCTACAGTGGTTTTACAATTTGTTGACATGTCGGATTCAAAGATTGATTTTCTGGAAAAATTGGATGCACCTGGTCTGCCATTCCAGTGGCAGCACTGGGCTGGAGCTGCGTGGCGGCCGGCCCTTTCCTGGGGAGCTGCCATCTACACCAGCCCACGTGACTCACCACGTCACAGGCACAGTGCGCCCGGCCCTGGTAGGCATCTGAGTGGTGTGCCATCTCTGGAAAGGAGAGAGCCTGCACAGACGACAGCTCTAGCTGTGCGTTGATTGCCTTTCTGGCCTCGTGATAACTGCATCTCTTTGCGATTGATTAATGTGAGTCTGTCTGCCCCTGAGAAATGATGGGGCCAGTCTTGGAATACTGACTGAACCCATTTCCTGACTCTCCATTTTAAATAGAACTGGGGCAGCCTGTCTCTGAGATGTGGGTGGTGATGATAGTGGCCATGGCTGTCATCCTGTGAGAGCTCCTGCCAGGAGCAGTGGCTGCTGGGCCCCGTGGCTTTCTTCGGTTCTTCTCATGCCTCTTTGAAAAGACCAAGCCCACCCAGCTTTGGAAGCTGATAAAAATCCCTGCTCTGCCACAGACACTTCAAATTTCCTGAATTCAGAGGGCCCTTCTCAGTTTTCCTCTGCTTGCTCTATGGAGGGCTTGGCTGCCTAAGCCACTCCCTGGAACTGGGTAGGGCTCTCGTGACCCTGGTGGCTAAAGCATGAACAACCCCACTTCTTCCAGGCTTCAGTCAAAACTTAGGGGAACTGTTTCTCGTTTTGTATTGCAGGTACCTTTTGTACCTGCAAATTAAAAGAGATATTTTTCACGGCCGGCTGCTGTGTTCCTTTTCCGATGCTGCCTACCTGGGTGCCTGTATTGTGCAAGGTAAGTCTGGCCACAGCTCGCCCAGCCCCATCGTTGCACTGCAGAGCTCCGGCTGTCAGAGTCTCCCTTCTCCCCCACTCCCGCACATCCTGTCTGAGCCTGTGGCTGGAGGCCAAACAGGGCTGGGCACTTAGCAACAGATCCCTTACTCACCGTCCCTCCCATGCAGTGGGTGCTGGCGGAAAGGTGGGCTGATATGTTCACAGGGGTCTTTGCAAAAACAAAGGGTCCTGTAAGACCCCAAGACAGAGTCAGAGGCTCTCTTTCGAAGGGGCTGGAATGAATGCTTTTATAAGAAGCTCTCAAGAGATGTGGGGTGCTGTGTGTTCTGAGGTCCATCTCCCAGTTGTGGGGCCCAGTGGGCATAATGAGGGGCGGGAGGTGGGGAGAAGTACGTGCAGGAAGGTAGCTGTCCAACAAGGGGGTCGTCCTGTAAGCATTTTCATGCATGTACATATCTATTTCCATGTGTGCATGTCCATGTATGTGTACATGTCATTGTGTCTAAATCCTCAGCTTTTCTAGCCATGGAACGTGGTGAGGAGAGCAGCAGGCCCATAATGGGTCAGACGTCAGCTTGACGCTTTCTTCCCACGTCCTGGCTATTTCACCACAGGCAAATTACTTATGCTCTTTAAGCTCGGTTTCTTCATCTATTAAATTGGCTAGTTGTCCTCACTCCATGGCTGTGTGATCTCATGAGGCCACCGCACCAGGCCAGGGGAAACGCAGGCCCCTCAGAGGTGCTGCTGCTCTTTTTAGGGTGGGGACAGTGGGAACCAGCTAATACATTGACCTGGATTGGCTTCTGGATGTTTCTGTCTTGTAAGGAAAGTAGTTTGAGGGAAGGAGGCCTCTGGGGCCTGAGGTAGCACATGGCCGGGGATGGCCCAGCACCCAGGTGGAGAGTGGCTCAGGTGTGCCCGTCCCGTGGGCCAGCCAGCTGGGAGTCACCTGGCCTGGGGATCCAGATGATCCAGCCATTTGTAGCCTGAATGTTAACAAACATGTTTGTGAGAGAGGAGGGGAGGGAAGGAGGAAAGGGAGAAGAGAGAGAGAAAGAAAGGGACAGAGAGGGAAAGAGGAGAGAGAGGGAGAAAGAGGAGAGAGAGAGAGAGAGAGAGAGAGAGAGAGAGAGAGAGAGAGAGGCATGACTGAGTATGTCAGTCTTACGATGAATCTGGAATGAGAAAGGAGCTCATGAAGGCCCATAAGCTGTTCAGCGGTGACAATTATCTGCCTGTCACAACACTAAGCCTCATTCACCGCGGAAGAAACCTATCTTTCTCCTGGGGATTTCTCAGTGGCCCACCTCTGTCCCTGTGGGACGCCTTGTGCTATGAAGTAGTTCCTTTGTCTCCATTCCCAGGTGTGTTTGGTCTGAGAATTGTGAAGTGGGTGTATGTGTTGTTTTTCCTCCTTCCCTAGGAGCAGCCTAGTGCTGAGTAGCAGATTTTGGCAGAGGCGTTAAAACCCTCAGGGATATTTCAGCTTAAAGTGGTAGAACCACAGCCATACTGTCACGTTCCCACCATAGTCCTCGCATCTGCTCTGAGGTGGGGTATGTGCTTCTGGAAGCTTCCTCTCTTATCTCAAAGTGAAGGGCTGTTAAATTCCATAGTTCTCTTCCCCCAGGGGGAAGACTGCATGTTCCAAGTCAGGGTGCACTGACTTAGGTAAGGGAAGAGGGAATCGATGCTAATACAAGCAACAGACCAGCATATGAGCATTTCAGAATGCATTTAGGCATTAGTGAATTATTGTCAATTCTCCACGGATGAGCTCAATATAGATCTGTAATGGAAAACTCTGCATCCTGTTTTCTGTTTGAAATAAAGCCAGGAAGCCTCCATCCAGACAATCAGGGCCCTATTTTCTTCCTGACTGCTGTTATCACTGACCACATGCACACAGACGTGGTGGAGAAAGTAGAGTTGGAAATGGATCGGCAGGCCTCCGAAGGACCTTTTGGCTCTCAAATGCACTGGTGTCTGTGGTCATTTGTAGCAAATCCGGTAAAAGTGGTTCATAAAGTTCTTGAGGCTGGGGTGAGTACTTCAGCAGCTCTGGAGGTCGTTTACAAATGCAGATAAAGATGAGCTTTGTCAGAAGTGCTTCTGCTTACAGAGCAATAGGGAGGGTGGAACACATGACTAGCAACCTGGAGGCTGTGACTTGTCATTGTCTGTTTGCAAATGCTCTTTTAAGGAGTGTGTTTTAAGCTTCAGTAGATTCTGAGTGTATCAAAAACAGCCAGTCACCTGTACATACTGAATACATGAGCATTTTCAATACATGCATTTTCTTTCATAATACAAATTGCAAAACACACAAAATCCTTGGGGTCTATTTATGTCCCTTCTTGGTAAAAATATCTTTCCTTTTCTTTTTTACAAAACAGCACCATGGAGGGATTCAACTTGTCTCCTCTGCCTGGTGTGTCTAACTCCTGTGAAGTCTTGACTCCTGCTAGATATTCAGAACTTAGTTCAGATGTCCCTTCCTCTGAGAAGTCTTCTCAGACTATTCTATCTAAAGTAGCTTCCCTCCTGCACATCGTTCTTTCTCACACTCTTGTTTCCTTGTCTTGCAAGCACTTAATGCTGACATTATCTTGTGTTGTTTTGGGCTTATTGCATGTTTCCTCCTGTGTAAAATCTAATTCCATGGGAGCAGGATCTGGGTGCTGTTTTCACTGCAGTCTTCCTGTGTTGGGCCCACAGTGGGTTCTCCACTAAATATGTTAAATTCATCAGGGCACTTGCCTAAATTGCACCAATGTGTGCTTTCTGTCTGTACTTGGGAAAGATTGGTTGGTTGCCTGCTTGTAACAGAGGGAACAGCCTAAAACAGGGTAATGTTTTACGAGTTGTCTCTTTAACGCCCCTCCTCCCTTTTTGAAAATTAAAACCTGCATCCCTGCCTGAGGCCAGTAATCAGAGGGGCATGGGAATGTCCTTTGTTCTTTGTACCACAGGAGATGACTCAACAAAATTGTCCTGATCCTGACAGAGATCAGGACAGAAGTCTTGAGATTGTTTTCATTGGAGATGCTATGGTTAAACAGCAATAACCTGAAGCTGAAAACTCCCTTTAAAAGCTCTGTATTTCTGCTTATAGATAGAATGATGGCACTTTAAGATGGTAGTCGCCCATCCTCCTCATTGCCTGACAAATTGATAGACTTCTCTTTCCTTTTCCTCAAACCACTTGTACTCGTTCTTATGATGTGGCCTTGGGCCCTGGGGACAAGTGCTAAACTTTCAGTAACATGCTGGGATGGTACTTACTACCTCATTCATTTATTTGCTCGTGTGTTCTCTAAACATTTATTGAGCAGCTGCTAGGGAGCAGGCACTGCAATACAAAGTCCCTGTGCGGAGACAGACAAGTTAACACACCACTGTGATGATGTATTCATGGCTATATGGAGGGACACACAGGTCTGGTCCATGCTGTGAGTCCTCTAGAAGGGCCCCTGGCCCAGCAAGGGTGAGTCAAGGAAGGCTCCTGAAGGAGTTGACCCTGGAGCTGGAACATCCTACATCTGGAGCTCTTCTGGAATGAGTCCTCTGCAAACCAGGGGGAAGCTTGCTGCCCTTTAAACTCTCCATCTCTGATCTTACTCATCCCAACTGCTTCAAACTCTTTGGATTTTTTCTCTTAAAATTGAATTCTTTCAGAAAAGTACTAGAGCCTGTTTCAAACCACAGGTGATCCGGTGTGCTGTATGTCATTTGTCACAACTGGACTCTCAAAGTCATGTGTGGGAGAGAGAACTGCAGCTGCTTACCCAACTCCTCTTGGTATGAAAAGCTAGATGTCCTCATTCATTCAAAAACTTCCCTCTGCTTAAGGGGAGGTCAGAGTGAAAGACAAGCTTTCAGGGGTGAGAGAGCAGGGCCTGCGATGGGTGTGGTGTTGATTTTCACCTTGTCAGCAACCCTGGGTGGTCTTTATGGCATTTCTTCTCTAAGTTTTCTGGCACTTTCCAGGCTACTCACTTACAGCATTTAGCAGTACAAGTCCGTTGTACTTGGAAAGTTTTCCTGGAAGGAGCTGTGGCCCTCACAAATAACACCCTCCCTCACCTGTCATTCTGCAAGCTGACATTTGCATTGAAGATGATCCAGTTTCCTATTGGTGGTCCATTATCCCATCACCTGTGGAAAATGGGGGCATTGGGTTATTCCATCTCAGAAATATTTAGGCCCATAGCCAGCTCACAGGGATGTGTGTGTGTGTGTGTGTGTGTGTGTGAGTATAGGTAGGCATGTTATGTTATTTGTTTTGAACTTAGGTTGAGTTAATCATCAGTTCATGGCTCACTCTCATCATTGGTCCCCCATGGGCCCATCTATTGATTGATTGATTTCCCTTTCTCCATTATTGCCAAAGGCAACAACTGGGTTCCTATATATCTTTGTTTTTTCATACATCCTTATAAAATGATTAATATTTTTTGTGTGCATATACTTTAAATTCCATAAATTAAATGGGGCTGTGGAATGCATTTTATTCCTTCCCCTTTCTTGTGCTCAGAACACTGATTTTGGGATCTGTCCATGTTGCTGGGTACACATCTATTTTATTGCTTTTAACTGCTACAGAGTGTCCCATAGGGCGGGACTTTCATGTTTTACTTATCTGTCCCACCAACAATGGACACCCAAGTTGCCTCCAACTTCTTACTATCATAATTGATGCTATGATAAAAAAAAACAAAAAACCTTGGAAATATCCTTTTTGGCACCCGGAGTTTATTTAGGATAAATGCTCAGAAGTGGGAGTGCTGGTCATAATATTTGACTAAATACTCCTACCTTGCTCTCTAGAAGAGCAACATGCATCTAGGATCCCCTAGAAGTGTGCAAGTGTTTTAAATTCCTCACATCTCTGCCAATTTCCTGGTTTTTGGCCAATGTTATAAAGTGACGTCTTGTTTGGTTTGCATATCTCTGATTAATAATGAGTCTGAGCATCTCTCCCTACAACAGCCCTCTGCGTTTCTCCTTCTGTGGATTGTCTGTTCATATCCTTTGATCATTTCTGTATTGGACTTCTGCCCATTTTTTTAACTGATTTTTTAGGACTTTCTTCTTTATTATAGATATTAGTACTTGTCAGCTTTAGATTTTGCAAATATATTCTTTCAGTTTGTCATCTCTCTATCACCTTGACTATGATGTTCTTTACTAAGCAGAAATATTTTAATTTTGATATGATTAAATTAATTGATTCCCCCTTGTGATTGATAATATTTTGGGTCTTATTTTAAAAGTCCTTCCACCTGTGGTATACATCCTAGGTTGTTTTAAGAACTTCATAATTTCATCTGTAGTTTTCTTTTTTATGTTGTGTCTTTTCCTGGCTTTGGTATCAAGGTGATACTGGCTTTGTAGAGTGAGCTGGGGAGGATTCCCTCCTTCTCGATGTTATGGAATAATTTCTGCAGTACGGATGTTGTTCTGTAATTTTCCTTTTTTTGAAGAACTCTGTCATTTGAATTTTGGTACGAAGACTTAAAGAGCTTTGCTTTCCTCCTGGGTTTGTCCTTTCGCATCCATTAGATGGTTTGACAGTGAAGGGACAATAGATACAAATTACAGAGCTGGGTGTGATTTTTCAGCTGGATTTGTGTGCTCAAGGCTTACAGGTTATTATCTACTTCAAAGTCATGTTGGTGATCAGGTTCTTCTAATACAGTTTCTCCACCGTCTTTAGTCTACTCTCCTGGGGTGTATCCTGTTTCTGCCTGGGATACTTGCTTCTGGCTCATTTTCCTTAGCAAGCTTGTGGCCTCAGTAGAGAGCATGACCACTGCCAACATCACAGTTGCCTTTCTGGGCTGTGGTCCACGCACCCACTTCTGTTCGGCCCTCTGGATGCTCAGAGATGCGTAGGCATTTTTCTTTTATCCTTGAAGATCCTGTGGAGGTGCCCTGTGTTAGAACCCAGCAACAACCTTACTTTGCTTTGCTTTTCCATGCTTAGACATATATCCTTTAAGTTGAACAGGAATCCATTTGCTTTTAAGCGTGATTTCCTTGAGTTCTTTCATGCTGTGATTTTTCACTGAATAAGCCGGACCTGCACAAACATCAGGCGGCTCCAGCCAGGGAATTCCTGGGCTCAGAGGACATCAGCTATGAAAGGAACCTTGAGGAATGTCTGCTGGTTTCCAGCTAGAGTCAGTA
>NW_012139080.1:3823899-3829861 GCF_000956105.1 Propithecus coquereli | reverse complement strand
GAGAGAGAGAGAGAGAGAGAGAGATGAAAGATACTCCTAGGAATTTTACGGTGCTCAAAAATAGAAAATCAGGATTTTAATAAGAGTTTCCATGGACTAAATTAGATGCCTTTTAAATGTTTAAGAGATTAATCAGTAAAGATTAAAATTCATGCCTGGATCACATTTTCTTCGTTAAATATGCCGTATCTTTGACTGTACTGGAGGATAGGGGGAAGTCACGGTTTTGCAAATATAATAGCATATTATAGTTATTGATCATCTCTATATCAGTCAAGATAAGCTGGATTTTGCTGAGAAGACAAACAACCCCCAAAGCTCAGTGCCTTAAAACAAGAAAGGTTCTTTCTTTTCCTACTCGGCATCCACCAGAGGTCAGCTGAGGGGCTCTGCTCATCATGGTCACTCAGGGAAGTCAAAAGCTTGAATTTGCCAGTTGTTGAGCCAAAGGGAAGAGAGAGCTCTGGAAGGTCATGCCTCAGCTTGGACATGATACATGTCACTTCCAATTACGGCTCTCTGGTCTGGACCAGTCCCGCAGTCCTGCCCAGTTCTATCGGGTGTCCAGAAGATGGTGCAAGCTGGGACAGCTAGAAAACAGCTCCTGATGGCCTTCACAATCTCACTGACTATTATAATAGAGTTGTTTTCATTTTTTCAATGGACTTTATTTTGTAAGAGAACTTTAGGTTCACAGCAATATTGAGAGGAAGGTACAGAGATTTCCTCTATAACCCCTGCCCCCCCACATGCATAGCTCCGCTCATTAGCAATATTCCTTGTCAAAGTGCTACATTTATTACAACTGGTGAACCTACATTGATACATTATAATCACCCACAGTCCATAGTTGATTCTTGGTGTACGTTCTATGGGTTTGGACAAATGTATAGTATCATACCATTACAGTATCAATACCGTGATAGTAAAATACAGAGTTAGTTTCATTGTCCTAAAAATCATGACTGCCTCTCCCTAACCCTGGGCAACAGCTGGTCTTTTTACTGTATTCGTAGTTTTGCCTTTTCCAGAATGTCATAGTTGGAATCATACAGTATATAGCCTTTTCAGATTGGCGTCTTTCACTTAGTAATATGCATTTAAAATTCCTCTGTGTCTTTGTATTGCTTAATAGCGCTTTTTTTTTTTTTTTTTTTTTTTTTTTTAGTGGTGTTGAGATCACTTAAAAGCTATCCTCCTAGGGATTTTCGAGTATGTAATACATTGTTACTACTATAGTCGCCATGTTTTACAACAGATCTCTTGAATGTGTTTCTTTTGTCTGACTGAAATTTTGTATCCTTTGACCAACTCCTGGGCAGAGTTGGTCAAATGCTACCAGCATTTAGTACCTGAGAGATAGAGGTACTAAATGTGCTATAATTCCTTAGAAAATATAAAACAATAAAATTGTCCAAACAGTGCCCCGATTGAGAAACAATGATTTAAATTCCTTTATTATACAAAGAAAATGAGACCCAGAAAAGGTTCTCTAGTGCCCAAGCTCACACAGCTGGAGCTGTATTGTAATGTGAGCTTCTAGACATGCAGGCTGTGGTCTTTCCATGGGCACAAACACATTTCGTTGGGTGAGCTCATTCTAACATCTTTTGGATGGCAGGAGACAGTCCATGCGCACCCTGCTCATGTTATTGTTTTTAATCTCTCTCTTTCTCTATTTTTCCCTGGTTGCAGCTGAGCTCGGTGATTACGATCCTGATGAGCATCCTGAGAATTACATCAGTGAGTTTGAGATTTTCCCCAAGCAGTCACAGAAGCTGGAAAGAAAAATAGTGGAGATTCATAAAAATGAACTGAGGTAATAATGGGTAGACATTTGCAATAATGATAAAGGTAGGAGAGTATTCTTACTGCAGGGAATTTGTAAGTCGCAGAGCAATGTTTCTGGGCACTGCCAAGGACACCCTGGTGTCCTCCATCTGTAACAGTCTCACCAGTGCGGGGTCCCTGGGGTGGCTGTTTATGAACCATCAGCAGTTATTAGACCCATATATTTTCTTACACATGTGGGTTTCTAACCACCCTGAGTTTCTGAAAGTGAAATCTGGGGTAAATAAGTAATCCTTTTTAATTTGAAGTTTGCATTATCCTTTCCTGTCCTATGGCTGTTGCTGGAAGCCTCGACTCCAAGTAGAGTAGACACCATTGATTGACAAGGTTCCCTTTGCTGAGCTGCTGTCAAGATGACAGATTTAGCGTCTGCTCCTCCCTTTCTCATCTGCGATTCTTCAGAATGATAACCAGAGTAGCAGTGGTAGAACTGGCAAAATCGTATCCAGTATTCACTATGTACCAGACACCGTTCTAAGCATTCTGCACATATTGACTCATTTAATCTTCACAAAAACCTAGGAGATAGGTTACTGGTTATTCCCATATTACAGATGAGGGAACTGAGGCACAGAGTAGTTAAGCAACTCAGCCAAGGTCATACAGATAGTAACTGTCAGAGCTGGGATTTGAATTCAGGCAGCCTTGGTCTAGAGCCTGTGCTCTTGAGCGCTGTGTGACGCCTCCACTCCGCATAGGCTACCGGGAATAAAAGCAAGCATGCACGGAACCATTGCCTACTCGGAATTCACATAACTCGGGCATTCTAGGCTGTAACTAGAATTTACATCCTGTTCAAACCACAGAAGAATTCTTTTTGATAATAATAGCAAGCATGGGTAGTGTTATGACAAGTATTGATGAAGAGCTGCAAGAGCTGAGATGCTTCCGTCTTCTGGGCCTCTGGTAATTATAAAGAAAATAGCATCACTGGATTATGAATTCTGGAACAAATAACTGTCCCCTTGTGAGGGAGTGCTGGGGCTCCCTGCTTTATGCAGGCACTCCCCCTTCTGGTGAGTCTGAGAAGAGTATATGTGAGGGCATTCAAGGTGTTAGCTTATTTCAGCTTGGAGAAGATGGCCCTTATTCTTAGAGATAGAGAAGATTAGATATGAAAACATTGTACTTATATCTGAAAGCAACAGACCATCTATACGGGCAATTTTAGAGTATTGTCTCCTAATGAAAAGCTTTGTTGAAAATACATGAAATTCTCACTACTCTTTTGCCGTTTTGGAGACAAGTGTGCTAGAGGTAAACACGAAGTTCCAATATTCCTGCAGAGGGGTTTGTGGCACAGAGGGTCCTAGGGGTCACAGGGTGGGAACTGCATCCTCTGGATTGGTAGGCGATGGGAATGGAAAGGTCTTCTGTGAGGCAAATTTGTAGGGCCTCAAACGCTTGGCACATATGATAATGATAAACATTTATTGAGCACTTACTGGATGCCAAAAAATTGTGCCAAGAGTTTTACATGCATTATCCCGCTCAGTTCTCCCAAACTCTGTGAGGTGGGTACCACTATTGTTCCCAGTGTGGGTTGAGGAAAGTGCAACCGGAAGTGGTTAGAGAACTTGGGCTGTCAGTCAACAGCAGAGTCGGGACTTGAGCCCTGACTTACCCGACATTAGCAGCTTGCTCTTATCCCTGTGCTGAGCTGTTGAGAAGGAATCAGGTAGTTGGCTGGGGGTTTCCCAGTGATCATCATGTCAGTGGTGCCGAGCATGGAGACCTGGGGCAGGAGGGCCAGTTCGTAATTTCTGCCATCCAGGCAAGAAATGCTAAGGGCCTGAAAAAGAATAGGAGGGAGGGAAATTGAAAGAAGAGAGTCTCGAGAGACATTGCAGCAAGACTCAGTGGCCTACTGGATTTCATGAGGAAATGAATGAATCAAAGAAGATTTCATAGTATTTTGTTAACACCAGAAAGCTGTAGGTTGGACCGTGTGCCAGCACCTGGGTGTGCTGATATCCATGAACGTGGTCATCATGCGCTCAGGGCATTAGTCAGCCACGATTTATTCAACTGGGGAGGAAGTTCCATGGTTTGATCCAAGCTGCCATCTATGGCATGTGCGGCAGTGCATGTTTGTAGCATCCAGAAAGCCCTTGTGAAGAGGATGAAGTTGTATGTCTGAAGGATGACACTGCCGGGAATGATGTGACCTTGCAAGGACAGCTTGAAGGGGTGTCTTCCTGTGTATATTTGCTCGTTCTCCCCATGTAGTCCTGTGTTTCATTCTGCATTGTGCAGCAAGGAGAGAGTTCATGTTTGGAACGTAAGACAAGAAGAACAGAAGCAGCTGATGGTGCAGGGGGAGAGGAGCTTTCTGAGTCAGGTGGAAAACCTGCTGCAGGGGCTGTAGGTGCTTCGGGGGCTCTGCCAGCCCTTCGCTCACAGGTCAAGAAAGTGTCATCCTTACGTGGGCAGTTGGGCCTACGGTTGGATTGCTCTGCAAACCTGACAGTGCCAGGCAGAGTCATAGATGGATGAGACCCGCGTGAGGCCGCATCCACGCGTGGCCACCCCGCTCGCCTGCGTTATCCCGTGACCTGCCCACACTGCAAAGGGATGGTTTGCAGCCACTGAACTGCTGTTCTGGAGACTTCCTGAGAGGACTCCAGTTGGTCTTTGTTGGGGTTTGAGAGGCCTGATAAATAACCTCCTACTTCCTGCCTGGTTTCTGAAGTAGTTGAGAAAGAAAACAAAATAGATACTCAAAACATGAGCAGAAATGGTGAGGAATTACAGTGATATAAACATGTTCACCTGGGCAGGGGTGGTTTCATAACTTTCTCCCAGAATTTTTATTGATTAGAATCATTCTGCTCCTATGCTGTGTGTGCAAGGGACAAAAGTTGTCATTCTTGGGAGAAAATTAATTAGCGAGAAAGAAGAACTTCCCTCTGTGGGAGGTTGCACACTGCTTGTGAGAGAGAGAGAGAGAGAGAGAGAGAGAGAGAGAGAGATGAAAGATACTCCTAGGAATTTTACGGTGCTCAAAAATAGAAAATCAGGATTTTAATAAGAGTTTCCATGGACTAAATTAGATGCCTTTTAAATGTTTAAGAGATTAATCAGTAAAGATTAAAATTCATGCCTGGATCACATTTTCTTCGTTAAATATGCCGTATCTTTGACTGTACTGGAGGATAGGGGGAAGTCACGGTTTTGCAAATATAATAGCATATTATAGTTATTGATCATCTCTATATCAGTCAAGATAAGCTGGATTTTGCTGAGAAGACAAACAACCCCCAAAGCTCAGTGCCTTAAAACAAGAAAGGTTCTTTCTTTTCCTACTCGGCATCCACCAGAGGTCAGCTGAGGGGCTCTGCTCATCATGGTCACTCAGGGAAGTCAAAAGCTTGAATTTGCCAGTTGTTGAGCCAAAGGGAAGAGAGAGCTCTGGAAGGTCATGCCTCAGCTTGGACATGATACATGTCACTTCCAATTACGGCTCTCTGGTCTGGACCAGTCCCGCAGTCCTGCCCAGTTCTATCGGGTGTCCAGAAGATGGTGCAAGCTGGGACAGCTAGAAAACAGCTCCTGATGGCCTTCACAATCTCACTGACTATTATAATAGAGTTGTTTTCATTTTTTCAATGGACTTTATTTTGTAAGAGAACTTTAGGTTCACAGCAATATTGAGAGGAAGGTACAGAGATTTCCTCTATAACCCCTGCCCCCCCACATGCATAGCTCCGCTCATTAGCAATATTCCTTGTCAAAGTGCTACATTTATTACAACTGGTGAACCTACATTGATACATTATAATCACCCACAGTCCATAGTTGATTCTTGGTGTACGTTCTATGGGTTTGGACAAATGTATAGTATCATACCATTACAGTATCAATACCGTGATAGTAAAATACAGAGTTAGTTTCATTGTCCTAAAAATCATGACTGCCTCTCCCTAACCCTGGGCAACAGCTGGTCTTTTTACTGTATTCGTAGTTTTGCCTTTTCCAGAATGTCATAGTTGGAATCATACAGTATATAGCCTTTTCAGATTGGCGTCTTTCACTTAGTAATATGCATTTAAAATTCCTCTGTGTCTTTGTATTGCTTAATAGCGCTTTTTTTTTTTTTTTTTTTTTTTTT
>NW_012139080.1:3717714-3823849 GCF_000956105.1 Propithecus coquereli | reverse complement strand
TTCGTAGTTTTGCCTTTTCCAGAATGTCATAGTTGGAATCATACAGTATATAGCCTTTTCAGATTGGCGTCTTTCACTTAGTAATATGCATTTAAGGTTTCTCCACGTCTTGTCATGGCTTGGTAGCTCATTTCTTTTTAGCACTGAATAATATTCCATTGTCTGGATGTGCTACAGTTTATTTTTCCATTCACCTACTGAAGGACTTCTTGGTTACTTCCAAGTTTGAGTAATTGTGAATAAAGCTGCTATAAACATCTGTGTGCAGGTTTTTATATGGATGTATATTTTCAACTCCTTTTCATAAATACCAAGGAGTATGATTGCTACATCATATAGTAAGAGTGTGTTTAGTTTTGTAAGAAATCAATCACAAAACTGTTTTCCAAGTGGCTGCACTATTTTGCATAGTCACCTGCAATGAATAAGAGTTCCTGTTGCTCCACATCCTTGCCAACATTTGGTGTTGTCAGTGTTTTGGATTTTGGCTATTCTAAAGGTGTGTAGCTAATTGAGTTTTATTCAGAAAGATTTTTATACAGGCATCTTTGGGCCTCTTAATACCATGTGAACCAGAGAATAGGGAGATATATCATGTACATTATTGAACAGATGTCAGTGCTAAAACCCACTGAGGCTGAATGATTCTTCCAAATAAGGAGTAGTTAAATATTTTTGGCCTTCTGGGTTATGCAGTCCCTATTGCAACTACTGAGCTCTTCTTTTGTAGAGCAAAAGCAAATGTAGACAATTTATAAATGAGTGGGCCGTGATTCAATAAAACTTTGTTCATAAAACAGGTGGTGGGCCAGTTTTGGCCTATGGGTCTCAGTTTGTTGACTCCTGTTCCAAACATGTGGCAGAGCAGGTCTGGGATCAATTTCCCCTTCACTCTCCTGCCTCCGTAGATAATTGTAAAGACATTTGGAGCCATATTTGTTTTTAAAACTGTGTGTGGAAAAGAATCTCCTATAATTTGCAGGCTTCATTTGAGTTTGGTGTACAGAGATGAGGTCCTAGCCCTGGCACTAATGTAGAAACAGGTTATTCCTCCTTCTGACGCCTCCTGGTGGCTAGAGGAAGCCATTGCTGCAATCACTGGGGACTTGACAATTCTGTTATTTTTGGCCCACTTGGTTTCTGTTTTTCACAGTTTAAATCATAACCATTTGGGTTAAGAGGAAATTCACATTTCATTAGTCCAGAGGGTGCTCAGAGGGGGTCAAAGATCAAGAATAAGATTGATTTCACTATGAGGAACTCTGACAGATTTTTCTGGAAGCATTTCCTAGAGTTTCTACTCAGCTACCCTTTTTTCTTTTTTAATTTAAAAATATTAGTGGGGTACAAATGTTTCTGTTACATGAATACCTTTTATAATGCTTCAGTTGGGGCTTTTAGTGTATCCATCACCAGAATAGTGTTCATTGTACCAGACAGGTAAGTTTAACCATCACCCCTCC
This sequence comes from Propithecus coquereli, assembly GCF_000956105.1. Lineage (NCBI taxonomy): Eukaryota > Metazoa > Chordata > Mammalia > Primates > Indriidae > Propithecus > Propithecus coquereli. The sequence continues at coordinate 3,822,386 of NW_012139080.1, read as the reverse complement.
CACTTTTCCCCTTTCTTGGTTTCCAATGTCCTTTACATCTCTTTGTGACCATGCGTGCCTATCGTTTAGCTTCCAGTTATTAGAGAGTACATGTGGCGTTTGTTTTCCTATTCCTGAGATACTTCACTTAGGATAATGGTCTCAAGTTTCATCCAAGTTGCAGCAAAAGTCATTATTTCATTTCTTTTTATGGCTGAGTAGTACTCCATGGTATGTATATACTACATTTTCTTTATCCACTCATGAATTGCTGGGCACTTAGGGTGATTCCACATCTTTGCAATTGTGAATTGTGCTGCAATAAACATTTGAATTCAGGTGTCTTTTTGATAAAATGACTTCCTTTTCCACTACTAGATACCTAGCTGTGGGACGGCTGGATCATGTTAAGTCTACATTTATTTCTTTGAGGAATCTCTATAGGGTTTTCCATAGAGGTTGCACTAAATTGCAGTCTTACCAACAGTGAGTAACTATTCCTTTCTCTCTGCATCCATGCCAGTATCTATTTTTTGACTTTTTAATAATGGCCATTCTGACAGGGGTAAGGTGTTATCTCATTGTGGTTTTAATTTGCATTTCCCTGATAATTAGCAATATTGACAATTCTTTCATGTTTGTTGACCATTTGTTTCTCTTCTTTTGAAAAACTTCTGTTCATGTTTTTTGCTCATTTTTTAATGGGGTTGTTTGTTTTTTCTTGCTGATTTGCTTGATTTTTTTTGTAGATTCTGGATATTAGACATTTGCTGGATGTAGAGTTTATGAATATTTTCTCCAATTCTGTAGGTTGTTTATTTACTTTGCTGATTATTTCTTTTGCTATACAGAAGTTTTAATTTAATTAAGTCCCATTTATTTATTTTCGTCATTGATATATTTGCCTTTGGGGTTTTAGTCATAAATTCTTTACCTAAGCTGATGTCTAGAAAAGTTTTTCCTATGTTTTCTTCTAGAATTTTTATGGTTCATGCCTTACATTTGAGTCTTGTATCCATCTTGAATTAGTTTTTATATATAGTGAGAGATAGCGGTCCTGTTTCATTCTTCTGCATATGTCAATCCAGTTTTCCCAACACCATTTACTGACAGGGCTTCTTTTCCCCACTGTAGGTTGTTGTCTGCTTTGTCAAAGATAAGTTGGTTGTAGGTACGTGGTTTTGTTTCTGTGATCTCTATTCTGTTCCATTGGTCTATGTCTCTACTGTTACACCTTGCTGTTTTGGTTACTATAGTCTTTGAAGTCAGTTAATGTGATGCCTCCAGATTTGTTCTTTTTGCTTAAGATTGCTTTGGCTATTTGGGTTCTTTTTTGGTTCCAAATGAAGTGTAGAATTATTTTTTCTAGGTCTGTGAAATATGACCTTGGTAATTGATGGGAATTGTGTTGAATCTGTAAATTACTTTTGGCAGTATGGACACTTTAACAATGTTGATTCTACCAACCCATGAGCATGGGATGGTTTTCCATTTGTTTTCATCCTCTTATGATTTCTTTCCTCAGGGTTTTGTAGTTCTCCTTGTAGAGATCTTTCACCTCCTTGGTTAGGTATATTCCTAGGTATTTTATTTTATATGTAACTATTGTAAATGGTATTGAGTCCTTGATTTGAATCCCAGCTTGACTGTTATCAGGATATAGAAATGCTACTGATTTTTAGACATTGATTTTGTAATCTGAGACTTTGCTGAATTTATTTATCAATTCTAGGAGTCTTTTGGTGGAGCTTTTAGGGTTTTCGAATACAAGATCAGATCATCAATGAACAGGACTAGTTTGACCTCCTCTTTCCTGATTTGGTTACCATTTATTTTTTTCTCTTGCCTGATTGCTCTGGCTAGGACTTCCACTACTATGTTGAATAGAAGTGGTGACAGTGGGCACCCTTGTCTTGTTCCACTTCTTAGGGGGAATGTTTTCAACTTTTTCCTATTCAGTATGATGTTGGCTGTGGGTTTGTCATATATGGCTTGTATAATGTTTAGGTATGTTCCTTCTGTGCCTAGTTTGCTGAGGGTTTTTTATCAAGAAAGGGTGTTGGATTTTATTGAATACTTTTTCTGCATCTATTGATATGATCATGTGGTCTTTGTTTTTGCTTCTGTTTATGTGGTGAATCATGTTTATTGATTTGCATATGTTAAACCATCCTTGCATCCTTGGGATGAAACCCACTTGATCATGGTCAATTACCTTTTTGATGTGCTGTTGAACTTGGTTTGCTAGTGTTTTGTTGAGGATTTTTGCAACTATGTTTGCAAGGGATATTGGCCTCTAGTTTTCTTTTTTGCTGTGTCCTTTCCTGGCTTTGGTATCAAGGTGATACTCGCTTCACAGAATGAGTTAGGGAGGATTCCCTCCTTTTTGATGTTATGGAATAATTTCTATAGGATAGGTACCAGTTCTTCTTTGTAGGTCTGGTAGAATTTGGCTATGAATTCGTCTTGTCTGGGGCTTTTTTTTGGTAGATTTTTATTACTGCTTCAATCTTGCTTCTTGTTATTGGTCTGTTCAGGGTTTCTGTTTCTTCCCGATTCAGGCTTGGGAGGTTGTGTGTTTCTAGGAATTTATTCATTTCCTCTACATTTTCTAGTTTTTATGCATAGAGATTTTCATAGTATTCTTGGATGATATTTTGTATTTCTGTGGTATCAATTGGAATGTCTCCTTTTTTCATTTCTGAGTTTTTTGGAGTCCTTTCTTTTCTATTTCTGGTTCATCTAGCTAGAGGTCTGTCAATTTTGTTTATCTTTTCAAGAAACTAAGTTTTTTTTTTTCATTAATCCTTTGTATTGTTTTTTGGGTTTCTATTTTGTTTAGTTCTGCTCTGAGCTTTGTTATTTCTTTTTTTTTTCTGGTGGCTTTGGGTTTGGTTTGTTTTTCTTTTTCTAGTTCCCTGAGATGTAACATTAGGTTGTTAATTTGTGATCTTTCTGACTTTTTGATGTATTTAAGGCTATGGATTTGCCTCTTAATACTTTTTCTCTGTATCTCATAGATTTTGGATGCTTGTGTCATGATTATCATTCACTTAAAAAAATCTTTTGATTTCCATCTTAATTTCATCATTGACCCAAGGATCATTCAGCAGTTGGTTGTTTAATTTCTATGACTTTGTGTAGATTTGAGAATTGCTCTTGAAGTTGATTTCTAGTTTTATTCCACTGTGATCTGAGAAGATACATGGAATGATTTTGATTTTTCTGAATTTGCTGAGACTTGTTTTGTAGGCTAACATATGATCTATCTTGCAAAATGTCCCATGTGCTGATGAGAAAAATAGATATTCTGTAGTTTTCAGTAGAATGTTTTGTAGATGTCTGTTAGGTCTATTTGTTCTAGAGTTCTTTTGAAGTCCAGGGTTTCTTTGTTGATCTTTTGCCTCAATGATCTGTGCAGTTCTGTCAGTGGAGTGTTGAAATCCCCAGCAATTATGGTGCTGCTGTTTATTTCTTTGATTAGATGTAGTAGTATTTTATTTATAAATATGGGAGCTCCTGTGTTAGGTGTATATATATTTAGGATTGTTATATCTTCTTGCTGAGTTGCTCCCTTCATCATTATATAATGACTGTCTTTGTCTTTTTTTTTTAACCATTGTTAAAATGGTTTTTTTTAACCATTGTTATTTTATCTGATATTAGAATAGCTAATCCTGCTCACTTTTGGTTTCCATTTGCATGGAATATTTTTTCCATCCCTTTACCTTGAGTCTGTGAGTATCCTTCCAAGTTAGATGAGTTTCTTGGAGATAACAGATACCTGGGGTGTGTTTTTTCATCTAATTAGCCAGTCCATATCTTTCAAAAGGAGCATTAAGACCATTTACATTCAATGTCAGTATTGATATATGAGATACTGTTCTGTTCATCATGTTGAATAATACCTAGTTGCTTTGTTTTCTCCCTTGTTACTGTTTCATAAGGGCTGTGAACTTTAACTTATGGGTGTTTTTACGTTAGTGGATATTGATTGTTCTTTTCCATGTATAAAGCATTTTTAAGCATTTCCTATAGGGCAAGTCTAGTGGTGACAAATTCCCTTAGTGTTTGCCTGTCTGGGAAAGACTTTATTTCTCCTTCAGTTATGAAACTTAGTTTTTAAGGGTACAAAATTCTTGACTGCAGTTATTCTGTTTAAGAAGACTAAAAATGGGATCCAAATCCCTTCTGGCTTGAAAGGTTTCTGCTGAGAGGTCTGCTGTTAGTCTGATGGGTTTTCCTTTGTAAGTTACTTGTTGCTTTTGTCTCTCAGCTTGTAGTATTTTTCTCCTTCATTTTGACTTTGGTCGGAGTGATGACTATATGTCTTGGTGATGTCCTATTTGCTACGAATCTTCCAGGTGTTCAGTGACCTTCTTGTACCTCGGTATCTAAACCTCTAGTGATATCAGGGAAGTTTTTCTCTATTATTCTCCCAAATATTAATAGGTTTTCCATGCTTATTGCTTTTTCTTCTTCTCCCTTAGGATATCTATATTTCTTATATTAGTTTGCTTTGCATAATCCCATACTTCTCTCAGTGATTTTTCATTCTTCATTGTTCTTTTTTTCTGTATTTTTTACTGACTATTTTGAAATCCTTGTCTTCAAGCTCTGAAATTCTTTCTTTTGCTTGGTCTAGTCTGTTGTTAACACTTTCTGATGTATTTTGAAATTCCCTAAATGACTATTTCATTTCTTTAATTTTTGTTACCTCTTTTATAATGTTGTCTATCTCTTTAGTGAATTTTTTGTTCACATTCTGAATTATTTTTTGGTTTCTTTGAGATGGTTTTCTACCATCTCCTGAATTCCATTCATCTTACTTACCATTCATAATCCGAATTCTATACCTGTCATCTCAACAATTTCCTTTTGGTTAGAGCTTATTAGTGGAGAGCTATTATGATACTTTTGGGGTGGTGAGACAGCCTGTTTTTTCATGTTGCTGGAGTTTTATGTTGGTACCTTCTCATCTGGGGCCCCTTTTCTCAGCTCAAACCAGATAGCAGATATGGTGCACCTGTTTTCCTCTGCTGAGACCTCTGTTGCTCAGTGAAGATAGGGATGGGTTCCTGGATGGTGTGCTTAGATACTATTCCAGAAGCTTGACCAGGCAGGAGAGGGGTGGATGTGCTGTGAGTCTTTAACACTGCTGTTCTGCTGCATCTCCCCTGTTTCCCTGTGGTTGTCATCGAGCCACTGTGGCAGGGCTGCCCCCTGTTGCCAGGTGTACATACAAGGTGGAGCCGGCCAACAGCATGGGGCATATGCATGAGCTGGAGAAGGTCCACTGGGCATAGAGCCCATGTATGCAGGCCTGGGCAGCCAAGGTACCAGGTGCATGGGCTGGGCAAGGTCCATGCAGGATGCAGTGCAAAGCTTAGCAGGTGCTCAGGGTGTAGTGGCCCCATAGACCCACAGGGCATGGGACAGAGTGAACCCCCATGTGGAGCGGGTCAGCAAGTCATAGCTCACAGGTGGGGTGGAGTGGAACCCCTGGACAGAGCAGACCTGTGGAACAGGGCACTTACTAAGGATGGAGCAGGTCTGCAGGGTGCCACACTCACATGCATAGGCCGGGGCAGCCATGGGGTGGTGCACACAGGTGGGGCAGGGCGCACACAGGTGGGGCAGGGCACACACAGGATGTGGTGCCCACACCTGTGCAGGATGGTGCAGGTCTATGGTGTGAAGACTGCCCAGATCCAAAGGCTGCAGCTGGGCTGGCTTTTGTCCTGCTTGGGGCCTTTCGGGCAGCGGTGGCAGCGATCCACCTGCCTTGGCAGTGGGCAGTGGGTGCCGAGCGCTACAGGCACGTGCTCTTCCCACGTGCACGTCTTGTGGGAAGTGCAGTTGAGCAGGGTTGCCTAGGCCACAGCAGTGGGTGCCTGGCCCTTGGTCTCCTGCTCTGCCCAGGGCCCCCAGTGGTGGTGGCAGTGGCAGCAGGGGTGCACGTCACCTTCCCATGGGGCATATGTGAGTGCCAGGATTCCACACTCCCTCCCTGCCTGCTGGAGGGAAGGGGCAGGTTGCAGTCACAGATCTGACCTCTGGGCAAAAGTAGCATTCTGAGGATGGGGTATTACACTGGTGCGATTCACAGCACCCAGGACTTGCAAGCCTGCAGTCCCTTCTCTGCAGGGCAGTGCAGTTGCACAGCCTCTAGTCAAGTCTCTCTATCGATCCGATGCCTGCTGCAGTGGGGGGCCCTGCTGCTGTGCAGTATCCTCAGGGGAAGCGTGGAGCCTGGGCTTTTCTCTTTCTCTTTCCCATGTGTGGGCGTCTTCCCTAATTACCTCCAGTCCTGCTGAGCAGCTCTTCCCACTTCTCCTCTTCACTTCACTTCCACCTCCTCTCCGTGGATTCCCAGGGCTCTCGCTCAGACGACTGCTGCACAGGTGGGTATCTCTGCACCACTTTTGATCTTCTCAGTGAGAGCGGTGTTGTGCAGGCTGCTTTTAGTCCGTCATCGTGGCGTCCCTCCTTCAGCTAGTCTTACCTTCCTCTCATCACCAGGTCATCGGGTTTATCATTAGAGGCAAAGGCATTTGCATTAACTTCAGTCTTAGGTCATCAGCTTTTACATATTAAAAAAACTCACTTGGTGGTAAAGTGGTTTTGATGAAGCATATTCGTTGCCCTTAAGGAGCAGAAAAATAATTCAGTTAACCACCGCTGTAATGATCCAATGCAGTGAGGTTTGTGCTGGAAGCAATAGTGATGCAGTATCTTTTACAAAGAGTCATTTTATCAATTTCTCAAAATCCACAGTCTTTGTAAATCATGTGCCATGGCTTCCCAGTGAGGAGTTATAGTTTAAAAAATGTCTGGCTTTCTAGAAATAAATGTCCTGACATGAAAAATTCCCTCTACCTGTGCTTCTGATGAATAGGTCACGAGGGCCCTCTTAGGAAATGCTTTTGTCAGTTTTGAGAAGAGTGTTTATTGTGTAAAAGGAAGATGGGAAATGTCCAATTATTTTACAACCACAATCTCTCTTAAGGTGTACTTTCTGTCATCTCTCTTTCCTCTCCCGGTATCCTTCCCCTTCCTAAGTCCCTTCCAAATCCCTAAAATCTCACTCCCTAATAGGTTATCAAATCCATTTGCACTTTCTGTTACCATTTGGTATAACACCCTTTTAGGAATGGGAAGATGGAACCATTTGGCATCACATGCTTTTCCTGTGAAAGCTAAACTCTTGCATTATGTGTCCTAGAGTCAGGGACATTTCTAGGGAGGGAGGGGCCAGGGGCAAGTGGTGGGCACACCTGAGCCATTAACATTTTTTATACAGGTGAAATCTGGCTAAAGTGTCTTGAAGAGGGAAAGAGCAATGTCACCAAAGTGCAACGTGACTCTGAAGAAGGAGGGAGGGGTTGTCTTGAAAGTAGGAGCCAGCCATTACTTAACGCATTCTCTAATTACCTCGACATGTGATTCTATCTTATGCATAGGGTCAAAGACCCTTTGAACTTTCAATGAGACTATAACAATGCATTTATTCATCCATCCTTCCATCCATCCACAATTCATCGAGACATCCATGCACTTTTCCGTCCATCCATTCATACAACAAATACTTACTGAAGGACACCTTTGCATGGGGCACTGTAGCAGTGTGGCATGGCCTAGCCCAGATTTTCCACTGCTTCAGCCCCAAGCTGGGTTCCGCTTCATCATCCACACTCCCCCATGGCCTCATGTTTTGAAAGATTTTATCTACATAATGATATTCATGAAGCAACAATTAATTTGCTTCCTAATTTTTAATAGTCAAAGACAGCTACAACCACCACTCAGAGCCTTTGACTGTCGGAGGTCCCTAGCCAACAGCAAAGAAATTTGACACCCAGTTGCTACGCTTGAGGGATCCTTGGAGTCCAAGGCGAGGGTTATAAAATGACAGTCCTTGATCTACACATTGACCAAGATGTATGTACTTTGGGCCAAATAATCGTTTAAAAAATGTAATCAGTTGCCATATAGTTCCAGCTTTGCTTGCAATGAGGGGATTTGATCACATTATGCTCTGACTTCCATGTGGCAATACTGAGCAGCAGTGCCTCTTTAAAACAGTCATTTGCTTTCTGAATTGCCACCATCCCTGCTCAGCCAATTCACCTTTTGCCTCTATTGGTATTGTGTTTGCAGCCACCGTTTTTACAGATGAGGAAACAGAGTTCTGAGAAATCAGCTTACCCAAGGCTACACAATTGGGAAGCAATAGAACTTGACCTCAGTTTTGTGCACTGTGCTCTAATATCTGTCTCAGTTGCTGCTCTCCTATAAGCCTTGTCTCTGCGTGGCCCCAGGGCGTCACTACTGTCTCCCTCATAGCATGGCAGTTACCCAAATTTGCAGTGTTTTATCTAATGTTCTGCATAGAGATGGTCCCTAATAATCCCTAAAGGGTTTGGAAGAGATAATGCCCCTCTCTAAGTAAAAAATTGGGAATGACAGACTGGGGACTCTCCCTTCCTTTCTATTTAGGATGTAGAAAGGCATGAGACAGTGATCTCTTCTAACACCAAAATAATACCAATAAGCTGGAAAAACTACAAACTCATATTTTTTGAGCCCATCTGAGGATGCAAAGGAACCTAAACATACTAAAATCCAGAACGTCCTTCCTAGAAGAAGAGTTGTTTCCACTTCTGGTGGAGTGATGGGAGCAGGAGGAATGTGCCATAGGTGGGAGTAAGGGCAGCTAGTCAGGCCACTCACCAGCAGGAGGCGCAATCCCTCTGAGGCACTCCAGACCTTCAGCCAGGGCAGCGTGGCCCTTGCCCAGACAGCAGGGGACAGGACAACAGGGAGGAGAAGGATCTTCTGAAGTCCAGAGATCCAGGGATGGGACTGAAGAGCACAGGAGTCTCCCTGCAGCCCCAAGTCTGCAGCCACACCGTGAAGCATAGACAGCTCTCTGGAGTCTCACAGGTGCTGGGGTCCCAAGCCCTGCTAAAGGGGAAGTCCTGAAAGCATTCCCAAACGTTTGAAGCCAGTGGTGAGGAAAATATAAAGTTGCAACCAAGCTAATATAAGTGAAGTTGCAACCAACTTGCAGCAAAACGTAATCTAACTCAAATTGATAATTTTACTTTTCAGAGTTAGGAGACCATTACATTGGTCCTAGAGCTTGTAGGCCCAAATGGGTCAGAGGGAACCAAACCCACCCCCTTTCCTGCCACCTGTGCTCAGAGCAGTCCAGGTCATTGCTGGCAAGATCCCCACCTCATTCCACAATGAACGTCCACTAATAATTTGCATTTGTTCTTGGGGTGCTGTGTGTCATTGTATTCTGTGTAATGGTTTGTGTAATGGAAGATCATTAAAAGAGAAATGGCTCCTCTTTGGCTAAATGTACTCAAGACTGGCAGAAGGGAGAGATATAGCTCAATACATAATTGCTTGACCTCACTTAATTTATTAGAAAAGCCTATCTTTGGAGAATTGTTAGCTCTTAAAAAAGAATTCAACTAATCACTGGTCTTTGCCTCTAAATATCTCATTAGAGACACTGTTAATCTGAGCAGAACATTTCCTGGTGCAAGATTTAAAGGATAGAAAATCACTATTTTCCATTACCAGAGTTTTTGCCAGAAACAAGTGCCCAGTGGGAGACTCAAGGGGAAAAAAACCCTCACATTTCTATTTAATTGATCTTCACGACTTCCTGAAAGATGGATCATTAAATGGTTTCTTCCTTGGTGAGTTGGGGGCCTCAGGAGTCTCCGGTGCTATCAGGGTCCCTGCCTTTCTCTTTTGGTTCTGATCTTTTTGCCTTTTCTGAGTGTTTGCAGTTAGCTCTTCCTTGGGTGTAACTTTTCCCATTAAGCCTTTTACCTGCGTAGCCAGTGGAGGTCTGCAGTCAAACCCAAAGTAAATGATGCCAACTTGAGGATTTTTGTTTTAAAGATGGACCTTTGCTTTGTGATGAATATCTTGACATTCTTCCTGCTAGTTCCTCTCAGCTAGCATTTCTGACTTCAGTCATGTGCAGGGGCCAGCAGAACAACAAACGCTATTCTGATGGTGAGGACAGGACATGCCATGTGCCAGGCATTGCTCTGACTGCTTTACATTTGTCGCCTGCTTACTCTTTATACCGTATCTTGGAGGTAGGTGCCATTTTCACCTTCGTTTTGCAGAATCCGACAGACGTGGATCCCGTGGTTTCCTATTTCTGTGTTCTGGTCCCAGCTCAAGTTTCAGCAAACCTTTTCTGTACGAGGCCAGCTATCATAGTAAATATTTTAAGCTTTGCAGAACACGCAGTCTAAGTGGCGACTACTCAATTTTGCCACTGTGGATGACGGCATCCATAGACAACACGCAGACAAATGGGTGTGACTGTGCTCCTTACAATTTTATTTGTGGACAGTGAAATTTGAATGTCATATAATTTTCATGGGTCATGAAATATTATTCTTTCGATTGCTTTAAACCATGTACAAATGTAAAAACCATTCTTAGCTTGAGGGCTGTACAAAATCAGGCAGCAGCCCAGATTTGACCTGCAGGCTTTAGTTTTAGATTTAAATGCAGACATCTCTGCTCTCTTATCAGATCTAAATATCAGTCACTCAGAATGAATGGCTTTAATAAAGATGCAATTTTTAGAGTTTGAAAAAGTTTTCTTTTTTTAAATAAGAAAAAGATAGAAACCATGTCATTTTGAAATGCTGTGCCGTGGTATCCAGGAGAGCAGGCTCTTGACCATAAAATGTTGGTAATGATGTTGGTACAAGCCCTGAAAAGCACTTTGGAACCAGATCAACTTGCATTTGCACTTACTAGCCATGTAACCTTGAGCAAGTTATTTTTGTCTTTGAGTGTCAGAATCCTCACTTTAAAATGAAGATAAGAATTCTTCCTTTATGAATAGTAAATGAAAAAAATATGTATATTGCTTGGCAGTCTAAAAACTCATCTGCTGCTTGGGTCTAGTAAAAGATACCTCTGCATGTGTATCTGTTATGTTCCTGACCAATATTTTTACTTCAGGGGTCCTTTTAGACTGTATCATATTTCTTCCAGTGAAATATTAAAAAGGCAAAAATTGTTTCTTTTTAATCATTACAAAATATATAATACATGAAAGAGAATAGCATCTGGATTATTTTGTTTAATTTTATTTTTTGTGATATTCATACATCCTGTTGTATATAGCTTTAATTCATTTATTTTTATGGCTGAGATACCCCTGGAAGATAAGAAACAGAGGTGATCCAGGCCAAACACATACACAGGGTAGGAGTGGTTCTGGGTGCTTCAGGCAATGGATAAAATTGGGCAACTGCATTTGGAGCAATTGGGCAACTTTGCCCCCTTCCTCTGGTTTCCTTGTCCTGAGTCATGGGCAGCAGCAGGCTTAAGCTGGAGGTACCCTGCATGTGGGCAACACCCAGAAAGAACTAGAACTTCAGCCCCAAAGCAAGTTACTGATACACACTCTTTCCACGTGGCACATCCCACCCTTCCCTACAACCTCTGGGGGCTGCTGTGTTAAACAGATACCTCAAACACAAAGATGAGTGTCCAACCAAGAATCACCAAACACTTAAGGAAGCAACAACTCCATGAATGAGAGACTCTCAGTGCACACAAGGACCTTCACCAAGGAGCAGCATGAATGGAGCCAGCAGGATTGGACCTTAATAGAAAGGATGTGGTTGTTCTCAGAGGGAGAAGAGGAATTTATGTTCATGAAATAAGAACAGGCTGCTATTTCAAGATCCACATAGATATTACATTGGAAATTAAATATTTGTATTTTAAAAAACTTATAAATGAGATGAAAAGCAGAATGCACACAGCTGATGAAGAAATTCGCAAGCTGCACAATTGAATGAAGAAATTATTCAGAATGTAGAACCAAAAGACAGAGATATAAAGAATGAAATAAAGATTAAAAGATATGGAGAACAGACCTAGAAGTTTCAAAATCTATTTACTAAGGCCTCTCAAAGGAGAGAAGAGAGAGTGGTTGGGGGTGAGGGAGGAGGTGGGGAAGGGAGGGAAGGAATCAAGAAATGATCAAAGAAAGACGTGAGTGGTTGGGTTAAAACGGTCCACACTGTGCTGATCATGGTGAATAAATAAAGATGCTCCGTAGACGTATCAGGGCAAAATTTCAGTGCACTAAGGGTAAAGAGAAGATCTTGAAAGGCTTTAGAGAGAAAGTAGATGGGATGCTGCTTTGATTTAGAGGCATGAGGACTCTTCCCTGTCTTGAGGGGTGGGGTGCCATCCGTCTCTGGGGAGGAGCTTGGGTGGAGGTCGATTTAATACTGCAATATAATTTTACATTTTGAAAATAAAAATGTATTTCTGTTGTTTCCCATAGCAAACTCTTCTTGCTTGTTAAAGTGATATAATTATCCTTGGGGAATGATTCAGATCCTCTAAAATACACGTGGGATATTGATGTTAGTCGAAGTGAGGTCTTTGAAAAGTTACACAATCCTGGTTTAGAAGTTAGCCCTGAGAGGGCTTCCTGGTCATCTATATTTGTAACCTTTTTCCCCTTGAAACCAAGACCTTGTTTGCCACCCTGGAGGACAGCGCTAGGACTAGTGGCTGAGATTTCCTTTAGAAATCCAGGGCTCTCCACGGAGGGGTCGACAATCCTTTTTGCGCAGATGGCTCGTTGACAGGGTAACAGGATCGCACATTTTCTACCCTGAGCAAGACGGCATGCCACTCACCCTGGATAATCTTTTTAAATGAGTAGGAAAGAACAGATGCTGAGTTTTATTTCATATTAAGGTGGAATTTGCAAGGGCCTACTTATAGGTTACTTGATAACCTTGATTAACTGTGTGGGTCACCAGAGTGTGTGTGGGTTTATTGTGGAACTCAGATTCCTTAGCAAAGGACTCCTCGTGGTGAGAAATAAGGCTTAGTGTCACTGACTACTGTTTATGTAAGGGTTTTTCTCTTTATTTAATTTAGAGTATTGTATTTTATTGAAGGAAGGGACTCCATGTTTCTATTATTTTCCATTTTAACTTCAGCTTTTCTTGTGTGATTTTAGAGGTCAGAGCCCACCGGTTGCTGAATTTAACTTACTCCTGAAAGCTCACACTTTGGAAACCTATGGGGTGGATCCTCACCCCTGCAAGGTAACTGTCCTTCACTGCGGGTCACTGTATAATGATTGTTTTGCCCAAAAGAGAGTCAATTGGTGTGCAGGCCTGGCAGAACCTGCTTAGGATTTTTCCACAGCCTGACCCCCAGCCCCTACTTGGGAGGGACAACAGGGGGCTTGAGTCACATGTTTTGGCAGCTGCTTTTCTCCACTACAGTCTTCCAATTGCTTGCTAATTGCTACGTGTAGCGACATTTTCCTAAATTAACATACATGAATTCACTCTCCAAAGTTGCAGGATCCTGACAGATTTGCTTTCAAGCCCACTGCCAGCAAGAATGCAGTCTTTAAAAATGGGAAAGTGGAAGAAAAAAAGAAAGATTCCAAATTACATTTTGGCATGAAGGGTACTTGTTTTTATGTTTTCCTTGACTCATATTATTTGACAGTATTTGTCTCAAGGGGGAAACGCAGACCACCTATATCAGCATCACCGGGGTCGCACCCAGAGCCACTGCATCAGATTTCTGGTGGTGCCACTGGGGAAGCTGCCTTTTTGTCAAGCTCCGAAGTGATGCTCATGTGCACATCTTCCAGAAATGTTTAATGGAAGCAATGCCTCCTTTCCACTTATTAAAACTAACCAGACACTAGCCCTCATCCTAAACTAAGCATTTGTATCAGCCAGGCTCTTCAAAGTAAGATTTTGAGTTTTACTGGGACATTTCTTTACTCAGATTGGACCAGCTAATAGCATCTGGCAAAGCACTAGGCCCGTAGCTCTCAGCACGGGATGCTCATCGGAAGCAACTCTGGACCTTCCTAAGCACCTGCTGCCCAGAACGTACCCCACAAATCGCATCGGCATCTGTGGGGGTGGAGAGCAGCCTCCCCTGGTGATTCCAACGTGCAGCCACGGTGGAGAGCCTGTGGTGCCTGTTCACGTTGGCGTTTGCACCCTCTTGTTCTGCCTACGCAATTGGTTTTGGAATATTTGCCAGCTGCCCCTTCCCAATAATGGCTTGTTTATTCCATTTAGTGAATGAGCTTTTACACAGAAATTTGAGCTTCTGTATTTATTTTATTTTCCTTAATCCAAACAGGTTTTTCCTTCTATTTTTTTCAGGATTCAACAGGCACAACAACATTTTTAGGATTCACTGCTGCAGGCTTTGTGGTATTCCAGGGAAATAAGAGAATCCATTTGATAAAATGGTGAGTACCTCTTTGGAGAACTAGCTTACCATTTTTCTTAATCTTCTTTCCCCTCTTCCCCTGTTTGGCTTTTTTGGGAATTCTCAGGTAGAATGCCTAGCCCTGGAGCTTCGTCATGAAGGGATTTATCATGGATAAATGAAACTCAGTCTAGCCTGCCTTTAGTGGGGAATTGCATTTGTCAAGCTGAGGGGTCAGCTCAGGAGACCTGAGCTCAGGGGCTGTGGCTTCAAAGAGAAGGCGTCAGTGTTACCAGTAGCTTCTACTGTGCTGGCCAAAGAGGGGACTCAGGGTGGGTCAGGGCAGGGTATAGATGTGAGTTCCCAGGAGCAGCTCAGGACCCACTCTCCCCTACTCACTTCTCTCCACCCTCCTCTTCTGTCGAACCCTTGGTGCAGACTCACCCTTTGTTATCCAGTGCATCAGCGGAGACGCTTTGGGCAAAAAGTAGTAGCAATGGCAATGGCTTGCAAATAAGAGTGATCAGCTCACAAAGCAAAAGTGAGCAGTTCCATGGTCTGTTAACTTAATTGCCCAAAAACACCGTGAAGGGTTTAGATTCCGTTTTCTTTTCTGCCAGCCCAGGGTGGTGGCTTTTGTCGCAGGCTTGTGTGCTCCCCACAGCAATGCCCAGAGCCTGGAGGAGAGCAGCTCCTTCCATGTGTCTCTTTTTATAACAAGGATAACTTTTTCAGAAGCCCGGTAGGAAACTTCCTATGTATCTAATTGGACAGAATTGGGTCACACGTGCCTACTTAAACCAGCCCTTGTGGAGAAGAATGGGAACTGCATGCCTGGGCTGGTCGGATCAAGACCCATCCCCCGAGGCTGGAAAGAGCATAATCTGCATGAACTCGTGACCTTGAAGAAGGATAAGGTTTAGGTTGTGTTGGTAAGAAAGTGGGAGGTTGGAGCTGGGTAGGTGACCAGCAGTGCTTGCTCTGTCTAATCAAGGGACAAAATGGCCTTGATAAAGAGTGAGGAAGGCTGAACATCGTAAGTGCAGAGGAATATTGTAAAGGCTTAGTCTTGTTCGTTCCTATAGCTTGACTCAGTTCCCTCTCTGGTGGCCCCTGACTGGCTTGTCACCCTTGTGGCTTACTGACTGGTGGGCTCACTCCGAAGACCCCTTTGGGTCTTCTTGATAGGCCAGTGGGCATCCTTGGTCCTGGGTGGGAAATGCCCTCTTGCACTTACCTGAACTGCAGTTTCATGGTCTGATAGCTTCCAGATATCTCCCAGCACCTGTTTATCAAATCTCTTCCCTTTCTCCGCACCTGCCTTCCTTTCAAACCTTTTCCACTAGGTTAGCATCAGCTGGCTAATGTATACTCCACCCCCTACATCTTCTGCTCTCTTTTAGGATCAGTCCTCCCTCCCTAAGACCCCAATTTTTCTAAATAGCTTCCTAGCTTCCTTTCCCTCCTATCATTGCCTTTCACTCAATTCATGCTTACTTTTTTTTTTTTTTTTTGAGACAGGGTCTTGTTCTGTCACCCAGGCTAGAGTGCCATGGCATCATCACAGTTCACTGCAACCTCGAACTCCTGGGTTCAAGTGATCCTCCTGTCTCAGCCTCCTGAGTAGCTGGGACTACAGGTGTGCACCGCCACACTTGGCTAATTTTTCTATATTTGGTAGAGACGGGGTCTCACTCTTGCTCTGGCTGCTCTCGAACTCATGGCCTCAAGTGATCCTCCCACTTCGGCCTCCTAGAGTGCTAGGGTTACAGGCGTGAGCCACTGCACCCAACCAAAATCAATTCATACTTTCAACCTCCCTATGTGCCCACTTGTTTTCTCCTTTCACAATTAACATCCTCAAAACTCTTATTTGCCTTTAATACATCATTGAACTTCTCAGAGTCTTAGTGTACAGATCTGTAAATTGGGGATCAGGTATATCTGGCTGCCTTGTCGGGGGTGGGGGAAGGAGAAGGGAGGAAACAAATGAAATAGTGTGTATGAGAGTGCTTTGTAAATCTGGTGTGATTTGTGAACTATAAAGTGTAATTTACATGGAGCGTGCTGGTGTTATCCAGTGTTCTCTGGATTTTCGGTACCTTGCAAGGAAGTGCCAATGCCAATCACCTTCAGTCCATTCCACGACACTTTCCCTGGGGATTCCTACTGACTTTGGGGAGTATGGGGTGATATGGAGACTTACCCATCCTACAGTAGGCCTGCAAAAGGCTTGGGGGTCCTGAAGGATGTTAGACCCTCAGGTTTTTGAGTTGGTTCAGCACTGGATTAGTTGGGTTAGAACTTGGTTAGTCTCAGTGCAGATTAATTGCAAGTCTCTCTCCTCATTAGGTCTCATTTTCTTCCTGGGTGCACTGAAGAGTGGAGCTGGATAATGTCTGGGCCATTTCTTTCTGGCTTCTGCATCTTGTCTGCATTTTGATATTCCTGGTGCAGTGCTGATGCATACTCCATCCTTCTCGGCTTTTGCTTAGGCATGTGTACTTGTAATAGTCTTGTTACTAAAACAAACTTAATCCTAGTTTTTGCTCTTTTAAAAAAATCCACTGAACTTTGTCACTCTCACAAATTCCCTACCTAGGTTAAAAGAGGCTAATGTGACCTTACTCTTCTTTTTCCCCGAGGAAAAGCACAGGGGCATGCATCACTCTGCTAGGAGTTAGATCAAAGGAATAAAAGTAGAATTCTCTCCTCTCTTTGTACATACCTTCCCATTGAGGAAGTGACCTGAGTCTACATTTCAGAAAGGTTATCATTGGGCAGCTCCTTATGTTGAAACCTAAAGTCACTATTTTGACCTCAATTTGTCATTCTTCAAGTTCTTCTCACAATTTTGAACATCTCAGTATATGAAAACAATTGTTTCGTTAACAGGGAGGACAGGAATGAAAATTTTGCAGGGTGGTGGATGTGCTTCCTGGAGACGGATGTGGAAGGACGAGAAAGTCAGATACTGTGAATCCATATCATTTCATTAACAGAATCTGAAATAACCACATTCTTCCTACCTTGCTAAGTGGTCTGGCTGCTTAATGCTGTTTTGGTCATTAATGTTCACGAACACTCTAGAGCTGTTTGGAAGAAAGATGCAGCGTAACTGTAAAAAATGGCATAAATAATTCTGAGCTGTCTATGGATCCTCTCTTGGGAAGAAAATTGCTGTATAATTCATTTGGGGCTTTTTGCTGCTCATTAGACCTTCACCGATGATAAGATAATATCTTGTTTCCTGCAGTCTGCTTGGCGTTTGTGAGTCAGTGGATTCCTATGGGAAAGCCAGGTACTTTGGTTTGCTGCCACTTTTTTTCTTCTCACCCAGAGATTTTCTTTTCTTAGGCCAGATGTCTACAAATTGAAGTTTGAAGGGAAGACATTCTATGTGATTGGCACCCAGAAGGAGGTCAGATACTGCTTTTCTAACTACCTCTTGTTGTGTGTGCATGAGAGAGGTTCAAGGTAAAATATGCCTTTAGTATTGTAGCACCCAAAGACTGTGACTTTGAAGTGTGTGATGATGATGGAAGCTATATGCTAAAAACGTTTTAGAGGTAAACACTGGTTTTGTGCATTTAAGAATAAAATCAGTGAGCAATGCTGACTGTACAAAATAGACTGGGATAGACTGGAGAATAAAAGATGGAACCTCTGCCTACATTTTTTTTTTTTTGGTCAAGATGCAGATATATGAAACAAATGAAGAATACTTACAGAGCTAAATATCAATCAGCGCTGGTTAGAGTGCTATGAACTGAGTCCATTAAGTCCTGAGAGTTACCAGATATAGGTCATGGGTTCACTAGGGAATGCATTTGGGAGGAAGCCGTTACCAAATGTTCAGCCTCAGAGCTCTAGAAGTTTTCACATTTTCTTGATCCTAGTTTTCAGTGAAAGTATTAGTCATTCAAGGATGGCAAACAAGTTTTTAGACTAATCCAAGTCTGGCAGAGAGGTAGATGATGCCAGGAGTGTTGAGGAGAGGGATTGTGAGGCTGCTTTTTATCAGAAACAGGACCTGGATAGGTTAGTGATGTCTGCAAAGGGTGAGAGAAGGGGAAATACCATTTCAACATCACTTTAAAGAACACAGTAATGTGTTCAGTTCCTTCAAATCTGTGTGGTTGGAGACAGGATACAAATAGGTAAATACCTGAGGAAAAAACATGAAAAACATAAACTGAATTTAACATACCCTTTCTGGTATTGTTATTTTTTTTTTAGAAAAAAGCCATGTTGGCGTTCCATACTTCAACACCAGCTGCCTGCAAACATCTTTGGAAATGTGGGGTGGAGAACCAGGCCTTTTATAAGTAAGTAGCTTTTATTCAGTTAATCATAGGTTTTAAAAGCACCCATGGAACTCCTTATGTATTGCAAATGGCTGCATTTTCATTTCTTTTAATATAGTCCTTTTTTACTATATTTAAGCAAATTACAAATTTGGCGCATTGTTCAGGGTGACTCCCAACCATAGACCAAGTGCTGAGCTCTATTGGGTGTTTCCCAAGGAGTTGCTGTGGGCAAGTGTATGTGTGTGTGTGTGTGTGTTTCAAATTGCTACTTCCATGAAATATGTCACAGGATCAGTTTCTGTTTGGGTACCCGCCCCCAGAAGCAGACCTTGAGATGGAGTTTAGTGCAAGTAGCTTATTTGAGATGCAGTCAGTGGATGTGCCAGCAGGGGAGTGAGTAAGCAGGGTGGGGAGGCATGCAAGACTGGCTGCGCTATTGAGCAGGTCACTGCCATGGGCAGCGGGGCTCAGCTGTGCTGGGGAGTCTGAGAGACTGTGTAACAGGCCTCAGAGTTCTCTCCCCGATGGGCAAAGTGGAGACGCCGTCTCCCTACCAATTCTCTACTCATTTTGGTTGAGGACTTCTTTGAAAGGCAGAGTTAATACTCTGGCACTTCTGACTTACTCTGAGTGTGTGTCGAATGTGCTCTCACAATCAGAGACAGAGACCTTTGGCAGAGACTCACCTATGTTCCTAGTAAGAAGGCTTCAGCAATAGAAAGGGTGGGACGCTGTCGGAGTCTAGGATCACAGAGAGTGGCTGCTGGACAGGACTTCAGAAACCTTCCTGAAAGATTTCAGGTTTCAAAAGAGGTTCAACGTGAGGGTCTGTCGTGGAGTCCCACCTTCTCTGCGAGACCCATTTGTTCACTGGGGGAGCAGTAGTGATGGGCGCAGTCAAGGACCTAACCCAGGTCACCAGCACTGTCCACCCCTGGACCTCATCCAGGGGCTTTTGCTCAGTTTCCCCTCTGCACTGAGATTCTTTGTTGCTCATCAGACTCGTCTCACTGAGAATGCTGAGTCTCTGAACTTCCTGGGCCATCAGGAGGATGATGGCTTGGATAATGATTTTTAAACCCATTTTCAGCCACAGAACACTTTCCCTTAAACTGAAGTATAGGCAAAGCCCAGTATGTAAAAGAGATAAAAACAGAGAAGTGGTCATAGATTGACTCCGGATGGGATTGGAAGTTGAAGATCTTTCACCCGTTGCTCGTTGCTCTTCAGGAGTTTGGGTGATCAGTTGTCCAGTTTGCACTGAGAGCTCCATGTCCCAGGAAACCCCTCAGTCCTGGGCAAACCCAGGAGCATAATTTGAAAACCCCTGGATCAGATGACCGGTGAAACGCTGTGCTTCTAGGAATGACAGGAAAAGGTGATGTGCATCAGTAGACCTTCCCCTGGCCATCACCACCTCAAGGCCTTGCGTGCCTCCTGCAATGGTTGGGTACTAGTAAAAAGGAGAACCAAGTGGCCTCTGAGAAATCAACGTGTCTAGAATGCTCCACCCACATGAGAATTCAGAGAGGGAAACGCAGTGTTTGATAATCTCAGTCTTCAGTTGGAACCTAAGTGGTTTTTGTTTTCCTAATTATTTAAAAAATGGAAATATAATTCACATACCATGAAGTTCACCCTTTCAAGGTATACAATTCACCCTATACAATTCAGTGGCTTTTAGTATAATTCGTAAAGTTATATGACCATCACCACTCTCTAATTCCAGAACATTTTTTTTTTTTTTTTTTTTTCAGCAAATTATGGGTGTACATACGTTTAGGTTAGGTGTGTTGCCCTTGGTTCCCCCCCCCCACCGAAGTCCGTGTTTCAAATATGTCCATCCTTCGGGTAGTGCACATTGCACTCCTTGTGTATACAAATACCCGTCCCCTCCTCCCTCCTCCCCTCTCCTCCCGCCGCCCTTCCCGTGGTACAGATGATTAGGTTCATCCCCAAAGGATACCTTGTGCCCATTAGTAGCCGCTCCCCAGTCCGCTATCCGGCCCCTGGCTACTACCCATCTACTTTATGTCTTTATGGATTTACTACTTCTGGACATTTTATATAAGTGAAGTCATAAACTGTGTGGCCTTTTGTTCCCGTCTTCTTTCACTTGGCATAATGTTTCCAAAGTTTATCTATGTTGTGGCATGTATTAATACTTGATTCCTTTTTATGATTGAATGATATTCTATTGTTTGGATAGACCACGTTTAGTTTATCTGTTCATCAGTTGATGTTCATTTGGTTCCCCCCTCTTTTTTTTAGCTGTTATGAATAATGCTTCTATGAACATTGTATACAAGTTTTTGTGTGGATAATTCCCTTGGGTTTATACCTATGCGTGGGATTGTTGGGTCATAAGATAACTGTATATATATATATAGATTTTTGAGGAACTGACATATTGTTTTTGGAACCTAAGTTTTTGGAACTCTTTTATTCCTCCTTTAATGAAACCATCTGGTTCCTATCAAAGCATAACTTAGAAATATTCAGTTAGTTGTTTTCAATGAATATTTTCTCAGAAATGTGGAGGTGATAAATGGAGTCAAGAAACAAGGCAACACCAAGATATATCGCATATCGTATATTACTGTTGATTTTACATACTTATCTGTGCTAGATCTGATCTCTATCTTACTGTAGATTTTACATACATATCTGCACTCAGTCTGATCTTTCTGAGGGCAGAAAGTAGGTTCTGCTTTTCTTTGTATTTCCTGAAGATCCTAGGCATAGAAAACGTAGTTACTGAATGAAATCGATAAGGCATGGTTCTTGTCCTCAGGAGATTTTTATTTCATGAAGAGACCCAGAGGGAAGTGAAAATAAAATGCTAGAGGGGACTCCAGAGGAGAGGGCGAGTCTTGCTGCTGTGGGAGCTAGGAGGTGGAAGACCCCTTTAGGCGGAGGAAGGACATCCCAGCCTGAGCAAGGCACCAAGGCAGCGAAGTGGAAGACACAGTGTGGGGAGCGTGAGGGTGGGTGAGGCAGGAAAAGAGGTGATGAGGGGCCAGACACAGGGGCTCAAACAGCATGAAAGGCAGCAGAGGTGCCCTAGGCGTGGTGATTGCTCTCGAAGGCCCACAGGCAGCCTGGGGAGGGGCGGCCAAGAACATGGACACACAGGCCTTTCTAGAGCCGCCTCCGTGAGTCCTACTTGGAAGGACTTTGGCACAGCCTTGAAGATCCTGTAGTGAAATCACAGGTCCCTATCAAGGAATAACTTAGGGACATTAATTCATTATCTTTCACACGTGCTATTTCATCATGTGCAAGGAAGTCAGTTGGTAGATGGAGCCAAATAAAGACAAAAACAGAATTGAAAAGAGGGGGAAGAGGGAGAGAAAAAAACTGCAATCTGGAAAATCTGTTTTACACATTTTGGGTTAAGCAGATTAGCTGGTAGCTAGCAAGATCAGTCTGATAATTCTCATCGCCTAGGTCGGCTAGGCAGGTCAAAGAAATCCCTTCCAGTCATTTGTGGATGCATCAGAAGACCCGGGGGGTTCAGCTGTGAGCACAGGCTGTATGCAGCTGACCGAGTCTTTGCACCAGCACCCCTACTGCAGTTAGGCCAGGCTACCCTGCCTCTCACCTGTGGAACGGAGGGGCCTGGAACTGACCTGTGCATCTGCTTGGGTCACTGTGGCATAGTGTGATGAGAGTGGGCTTCACATTTAAAGGGGCTTGGGACGGGATCTCACCTCTGTCACTTACTAGCAGTGTGACCTGGAACAAAGCCCTTAAACTCTTTGAGCCTCATCTTTATTTTTCATCTGTGAAATGCAGTTGGTAATACTTGCCTTGCAGCGTGCAGTTCTGCCAAGCACGTTAACCCAGCGATAAGTGGCAGCTGCTGCTGCGATGATTACTTCCCCCTCTGCTGATGGTGACAGTTTTTTTGAGCATCGGTCTGATGCAGAGCTCAATCCTTTGGTTTTGAAGGCTTCGATTCTGGTAGCCGCAGGGGTGGGGGTGCCTGCTTCCTCCGCAGCTCCCACCCTTTCCCAGGCAGAGGTCCTGGCCCCGCCTCCAGCTCTGTCCCACTGGCACTGTGTTTTAATGGTTTCAGCTGGCAGAGCAAGGCCCTGATCTTGTTTCTTGGGTTGGGAAGGATGGTTTGTTCCTTCCATTTTTACTTCACCTGCATGGGAGCAGGGAGGCCCTGTGGTTGCTGCCTATGAATTCCCCAGTGTGCTTTTAAGACACGAATGTGCTACTGGTTGTCACCTGGCCCACGGCCACCGATCTGTATTGAAAGCCCTGGCTCTGAGATCTGCTGCCTGGGAATGGAGCCCAGAAGCAGAAACTCTGATTTTCCTGCCTACTCTGGACCTCAGGGAATCTCCAACACAGACTTAGTCACCATTTAAGAGCTTCCTTTATATCATGTGTTGTCTGTCGAGGTGCTGCCACCCCCAGAGCACTGGAGCTCACCGTTTCTGGGTGCCGAAAGCACACTGGACGCATCGAAGGATTCAGGGGCTCACTGACGTTTTCATTCACCGAATCTTCATCTCTCACCTGCTTTATGTTGGGCACTGTGCTGGCACTGGGGACATGGTGGGAGCTGAAATGACACTCTCTGTCCCCAGCTTAGTATGGAATTGTCCCTGGGGATAAAAGCAGTTCCTAATCAATTCCTCATTTGGAATTTGGAGTGTGAGAGGAACTATAATATTGTAAAAAAGAACTCAGACTAGCTTCCTCAACTAGTGCCTCTCAAACTTCATTGAGCCCGTGAGTGACCTGGATTCTGGCTCAGGAGGTCTGGGGTGGGCATGAGATTCCATATGTCCAATAAGCTTCCAGGCCATGCTGTGCTGTAGGTCCATAGGCCACACTTTGAGGAAGGAGGTTCTAAACCAGTGGTTCTCAGTCTGGACTGTGCATCAGCATCATGTGGGGGTGCTTTTAAGAAAAACCAGTGGATCCTTGGATCCTAGCCCAGACCCGATTAAATCAGAGTCTGGGGCTTCACCAAAATGTGTGCACAAGTGTTCTTTGTAGCATTTTTCAGAATAGCCAAAAAGTAGAAATGACCCCAATATCTGTCACCTGATGAATGGATGAATGAAATGTGGTATATCCATATAGTGGGATATTATTTAGCCATAAAAAGGACTGAAGTAACGATACCTACTACAGGGTGGGTGGCCCTTGGAAATGGTGTGCTGAGGGAAAGAAGCCATTTACAAATACCACGTGCCGTATTCTCCCATTGATGTAAAATGTCCCAAATAGGCAAATGCATAGAGACAGAAAGTAGATTAGTAGTTGCTAGGGCTGTGGGTGAGGTGCGGAGGGGAAATGAGGAGTGACTGACAGTGGATACAGGGGGTTTCTTTCGGGAAGAATGAAAATATCTTAGTATTAGACAGTAGTGATTACATTTTTTGATCAATTTTTTTAAACTTTGAGAATTAAACTAAAAGCCACCGAAGTGTCTAATCTAAAAGCGTGAACTTTATAGTATGTGCATTATATCTCAATAAAGCTGTTATTTTAAGGAACCTGCATCTGGGATGAGGAATCTAGGAGTTGGTTATGCTAGAAGTTTCCCGGGTGGGGCTAACGTGCAGCTGAGGGTTGAAGACACTGCTCTACACAGTGATTCTCCCAGTAGGGTCCCTGGACCAGCATCAGCACCCTGGGAACTTGTCGAAATGCAGATTCTTGGGCTCTGCCTCAGACTTATTGAATCAGAAACTTGTGTTTTAAAAAGGCTTCCAGGTGATTCTGTTGCTCACTGAAGTTCAAGAACCTGTATGGCTAAAGCATTGTTTTTAAAATACTGAAATCAGACAGACTTGGGTTTGAAGCCTGGTCCCATCATGGGACCATGGTTAAGTGGCTGTCCCCTCTGTGCCTCAGTTTCCTTGTGTAAAAATGTGGATTGCTTCCTCCTAGGAGAGAGCTGTGAGCATAAAATGAATTAGTGTATTTAAGGTGCTTTGGATGGGGCTCAGTCTTGTTATTGTTACGATGACTCCAGGAGCTCTAAACCATGATTTCGATGTGAAATTGCGTTGTCGATTCTAGAGGAATCTCTTGGAGCATCACCCAGTGTCCCCCCAGCACTTATCCTGGCCTCCGTCCAAGTCCCTGGAATAGCAGGTGCCAGAGGAGAAATTGCAGGCCAGGGCCAGCGGAGCTGTGCTCCTGCAGAGACTGTCCGGATTTCCTTGTGCAGTCGGTGTTTGAGCACAGTCATGCCTGTGCTGAGCTTCTGATGCAGAGTTGGAGGTGGAAGTGGGAGAGGGCAAGAGGGAAAGAAGGCAGAAGGCTGGAGGAGAGCGAACTGCTCTTGTAACTAGGTTGTGAATTCATCGCTTTCTGTGGGAAGAAGACTCTTCCCCTGGGCTTGCTGTTGATGGGAGAGTCGGGTACACAAAGCGCCTGGAGCATTTCGGCTAGAGGCAGAGCTCTTTTATTTGCTTTTAGGGTGTCCGACACGGTTTTCTGGAATCTCCGTAATTGAGAGGATTGAGTTTGGTGGCTCCATAGTGAGAGAGCAAGGAAGAGGGGCCACCTTCATGCTGCCCTCTGGGGACTCCTGTCCTCTCGATGGGCGCGGCCTGGGAGGAAGCTGTGGCCAGCAGGCTGCGCTGCCATTTCCAGGTGTCAGGCCCCTCTGAGGTATGGCTCTCAGGTGGTCCTGTCTGTCCTCAGGGGCCCCATGCCGTCCCCTCTGGGCCCTGCCTGGACAGGCATCCCCCCTGCCCATCCCACTTTCCCTGCTTATCACTTGTTGCCGGTGCCCTCTTTGTCACCACTGGCTGTTCCCACGGGCACAAGGACAAGAGGCGTCTCTGCAAAGAATTGTTACTGCGGCTTCCACTGCTCTTTGGGTAAAGACCAAAATCCTTGGTCTTTAAGATCAGATCCTGCAAAATGGGACTCTGGCTACCTCTCCAGCTTTGCTTTATTTCACTCTGAGTATTGTACATTCACTTTTCTTTCTTTATTAGGAAAATAAAAAAATGATAACAACAATAATAATAACACAGGAAAATGCACATTGGGTCTTTTTGTTCCTCGGATGCTCAGGCGTTTGTGCCTGCTGGCCCTTCTGCTGGGTGTACCCACCTCCACTCCCCGCTGTCCCACCCCTGGATCTCAGCTCAGATGCCCCTTCCTGAGGCCCCCATCCCCCCTAGGCTAGATCAGCCACGTGTCTTCCCTACACTTACCTTGGTGTGCAGAGCAGGGTTGGCACTCAGTTAATAATTGCTGAGTGAATGAGGGGGCCCTGGGGTGGGGACCACTGCCTGCCCTGCATGTCCCCTGGCTCTGTGCACGTCTTTGCTCAGAATTCTATAGAGTTTATCTGTTGTGTGTGTGTGTGTGTGTGTGTGTGTGTGTGTGTTTAAGATTCTGTGACTATTGATATTTTAAATGATCCTTAACTCTAGGGTTCTTTCTAATTTGTTGAATTTAATTGCATAAGGCTTAAAGAGACTGCTGTAGAGCCATCCTCAGCTGTCACAGTAGTTTAGTGCCCTGTGTGCAGCCTCTGAGTAACCCAGGTTCTAGATTGCTTTTCAGAGTGTTTTGTTTTTATTTGTGAGCACGGCTCAGAGGTGCTGACCCAGGGCTTGGCTGGGCTTCCTGCTCCTCGTGTATCTTAGTCATCTACCAGTGTGGGTTCTTTTAAAGGGCACTGGGTCATTGGTGACACAGGAGGCAGTGGCCATTCCCGTGGTGACACGGGGCCCTTGTTCCCTAGCTGGATGATACACGGTAAGTGAATTCTTTGTAACACAGTGACTGACCTATGTTGCTGGGAAGCTGTTTTCTGTTGCAATGTGGCAAAGTCCTCAAAGTGTCCCCAACACCAGTAAACTTACCAGTGCCATGTCACAAAATTCCATACTCTCCATATCTTTCAAATAGAAATTGGGGAAGAATCCTTTCTGATCATCAATATTGCTTAGTCTTTTTTGCAGGTTGTGATACTGTAATGACTTGTGAAACCAAATATGTGGGTCATGACCAGAATTTTTTTTTTTTTTTTTATTTGAGGAAGAGTCTCACTCTGTTGCCCTGGCTAGAGTGCCGTGGCATCAGCCCAGCTCACAGCAACCTCAAACTCCTGGGCTCAAGCAATCCTTCTGCCTCCACCTCCTGAGTAGCTGGGACTACAGGCATGCACCACCAGCCCAGCTAATTTTTTCTAATTTTAGTAGAGACAGGGTCTCACTGCTGTTCAGGTTGGTCTTGAACTCCTGAGCTCAAGCAATCCTCCTGCCTCGGCCTCCCAGAGTGCTAGGATTACAGGTGAGCCACCAGGCCCGGCTCAATGACCAGAATTTAAAAAGAATGAAAAGCAACACTATAGAAAATACCAGATTGTAATACATATAGCAAAAATAACTATTCTTTTGTGAAACTTTTCTTTCAGTTCCTATGTGTGTGCATGCAGATGTCCACTGAGTCACAATATAAATGTATTCTTTTCTTGCAGCCAAAATATGCCATTAATATAGCCCTATAGCATGTCATACTTGGATTTTCCAATGTTATTACCACCTGTGTTGTTTTTTCTTAAAGGTATGCAAAATCCAGCCAGATCAAGACTGTGTCAAGCAGCAAGATATTTTTTAAAGGCAGTAGATTTCGATATAGGTGGGTACCAATGGTTCCATTTCCACGATGGGGTGGGGACAGCCATTTATTAATACATTTGAATGTTTCGCTTATAAATAAGTGCACTTTGGCGTGTGCCTTTGTTTTAGTCTTCCTTTTCCACTCATTGCTCTTATGCTCACGGGGAACCCTCAGACTGCACAGTAATTTTCTCCCATAGTTTTCTGTAGCTGGGTCAGACCACTGTGAAGTTAAAAAAAAAAATGACCCCTGTGCACACGTCTCCCCTTCTGCTCTGAGCGTCTGAGCCATACATTGTGTTTGTCTTCCTCAGTGGAAAAGTTGCCAAGGAGGTGGTGGAGGCCAGCTCCAAGATCCAGAGGGAGCCTCCTGAGGTGCACAGGTGAGCAGGTGGTCACTGTGGGTGCCGGGTGGCTTCTGGGATGGACGGGGGGTTTTAGTAGCTGGTGTTTCCAAATTCTCTCTTATATCCCTGTGTGTAGTGACATCAGGGTTAAATAAGGACACTCTCACTTCCCCAGAAATCTCCCTCAGACAGATTTGGCTGGACCGTGGTGCTAGGGCATCTGGGCTCCGTTTTGGGTTACTTGCTCTGTGGAGGGTCAATGATTAGGTCTAGAGTGTCACGTGGACAAGCAGGATGTGTGTCAGGTATGGCCGTACCACCTCCTTTCCAAACACTGTCATATCGTCCTCTTAGAACTGCTCTCCATTCCTGCCTGTGTCCCTCAGGCTTGGCCATTCCTACTGCCCAACTCTTTCTAGGCTTTCCCACGGGGGGAGAGGCTCACCTCTCACGGGGCTGGCTATTCCCCAGGGCCACTCAGAGCAGTCGTCATTGGTTCAAGGGTACATGTGTTTGTTAAGGTGACGATATTTGGTAATTCGCAGGAGTTAAATATTCACTTGGCCATGGCGGACTTCATGCTACCACAGTTTACACAAATCATTGTTCACCTTAAACCTCAAACATGCTAAATAACTAAAGCTGAGCATTTTCATCATGACATTTCCCCTTTTTTAAGGCAAGATCATCATAAACAAAATCTTTAGGAGGTTCCCCAGATGCTGTTGGTACCTGCCCTTCTTTCCCCGTCTTTGGAACCCAGAGGTGTTGCCTTTATGCTCGTGTTTGTCCCGTCTCCTCCTCTTCCAGGGTGGCCACATGATCTGGGTGCCTCACCACCTCGTTCTGGGGGCTTGTTGGGCAGGAGGTGGCTGCAATCCCACAGCAATGAGGCTACGCCAGCCTGGTGGGGGCACCCAGAGGGCGTTCTGTCCATGCAGGGTAGGAGAACCACAGGGTTCACCAGATCCCGTGCAGATGTGTGCAGAGGATAATTCGTTCCTGCTTTTGGGTGACCCAGTGGGGAGCTGTCACATGCAAGTCTACAAAAGCAGTCTCTCCTGCTTTAAGAAGCAGGAGAAAACTGCAGGGGAGGGAAGCCGGAGGCCCTTGGCTGCAGGTACCTTGGGGCAATACGTGAAAGTCTCGCAGCCTGCCCACCAGTGAGAAAAGTCTTTTTATGGCCCCCCTTTCCTGCCCCAAATTGTGGTTATTCAATGCAGCAGAAATGAAGAAGATGGGATGATAAAACATATCATTTCAACCCTTCCAGAATCTTTGGGCTGGAAATGATGTCAGAGGTTGCCTAGCTTGATGCTATTTTATAGACAAGGAAACTTGAGTCTCAGACAAGTTAAGTGATATATTCACAGTCCTAAACTTTTTTGGTGGCAGACCTAAGCCTAGAATGCCAGTGTCCTGCCTGTGTGTTCTGAACTCTTTTCTCTGGAGCACCCTCGAACCCTCTGGCATTCTTTTAGAAGCTGGTAGTAGAGGCAGAACTACCGCTCATGGCTCAGCTTGGGTTTTATTCTTCCAGCTTAAAACTCAAATATTCGACCTTAAATCCTGGATGCTGGGGAAGTTCTCCTGATGGTATAAATACAAAGCAGGGCACTGTTTATTTTTCGTTACCAATATACTTTCAGAGAAACGTATTCCAAAAATATAAGACTTTCCAAGAGTCTCAGAGTTACCATCTATGGGTAGTTCATGAGATCAGAAAAGAATTAAAAAAAAATGCTTTTCTTATAAATTGAGGTTTGCATAATTTACGGAACCAGGGTTTCCAGGCTCAGGGTTTCTCAAACCTCGACTTGCACAGGGGATCCTGTTAAGATCGGATTCTGATTCAAGAGGTCTGGAGCGATGCTTGAGTCTGCATTTCTGACAAGCTCCCAGGTGACGGCCGTGTGGCTGGGACACAGAGCGCACTGGGACTAGCGAGGTGCTCAGTGGCATATGGGGGCAGGGGGAAGGGCGCAGGCTGGCCGGAGAGAAGCACTTCTCCTGGCGCAGACTCCACCTCTGAGGAGGAGAGAAATGGACTACCAAAGTGAGAATATACATGTGCTGAGGCATCCAATAGTTTCCCTTTTCTGGAATCTTCTAAAATCTCTCAAGAGATTAATGCAGACAAGGAACTTGAAGCCGTTGGGACCTGGTTCGCATGTTCTTTTTTTTCCATCACCTCCTTTGTGGATATGTGAGAGACTGCTGAATTCACATCCTCAGGATGCCTCTGTGTTCCGTGGCTCTTTGGCAGCATCTCTCAAGGCGCTGCCAACCTCAGGAAGAATTCGGTTAAAGCATGACTACAAGGCAAGCTCTGGAAGGCAAGGCTGTGCCTGTCTTGGCCATCTCCACATTCCCCAGTGTCTAACACAGTGCTCGGCACACAGCAGAGGTTGAGACACAATTGTTGAATGAATGTGTGAACTAGGACTGTGGGATGACGGAAGCTCCTCTGTCGTGTTTGTAGGTTTGAGATCTGTCCAGGGTGCTGCCTTGGGGACCTTGACTTCCCTGGAGGCAGCACCGTGGCCGGAGCCCAGGTAGTGTGTGACACTTTCACACTGGCGCCTTCTCCTTCCTTCCCAGTAGCCAGTTGCACGGTAGGAAATTGTTTCTCTTGGACGATTATTTTATTTTCAAGTTATTTGGACTGTGTCGATGTGGCTGTCAAAAGTGAGAGTATAGTCATGAGCGCTCCTTTTCTGGTGGTAGGTGTGCAGAGGTGACTGTTAGTCTAGAATGGTGATGATAGGCTTTAATTAGCCATCTTTCCTCACGTCTGAGATTCTACTCTCAAATAATGGCAAGTGTATGGAATCCTACTTCTGCTGAGTTGTGTGTGTGTGTTTGCAGAGAGATAGAGACAGAAACAGACTGGGAACACTGCCATGGAATTTTCTCTGATGTTAGCTCACTGATCTTTATCAATGGCAAGATCCCCAAGCAAGTCCCCCAGGCTGGCTCCTGGGTTAGACTCATCGGCCCATCCTGGGGGCCCAGTGAGGCAGAGGGCTGAAGCTCCGTGAGCCCAGGGCTGGCTGTGGGAGCCACCTGCATAGCAGCCACCACCGGCAGACGCCCTGAGGCAGCATCTGTGCCTGAAACAAGCACCCATGTAGGAGTATGAGTGGGCTCTTACCTTGGCTGTGTTGCTTGCCATCTGTGTGGCCTTGGAGAAGTCACTTAACTTCTTGGATCATTGGTTCATTGTTTCGCGCAACTTCTAGGTTTTGTTGTGGGGATGAAAATAAAGTGCTTTAAAAATCACAAAGTGCCATACGAACGTGAGGTGGTGATGTTTTTACTACCATCTCCCCTCCAAAAATGGGAAGCAAGAATGTAATGGATACGTTCATATTAAAATCCCTTCAGATGGAGTTTTTAGAGGCTTGACAATAGGCCAGCCCTACTTTCTTTCATTTCCAGGAGTGAAGCCGGACCTCCATGAGCCTCGTTTTATTCATTTGATTTTATGCCACTGTTTTTGAGTTCTGAGTCTGCCCATATAAATGTCTTTACATAATGTCAGTTTCCTCATCTGTAAATATGGTATTTTTCTTGCCTATTGTATAAGCACATTGAGAAAAACAAATGGGGTAAAGTGTGTACAAACCACATTTGCCAATGTTAGAGTATACTTGGAATCCCCAAAGGAAACCTCTCTACCTCAACAGAGTTCTTAATGATAGTTTTATCTGGAGACTGTTCTGTGCTAGTAATACACGACTGAGTGGGCTGCAAAGTGGGCCAGGCGTTTTTGCAGAGTCAGCGGATGGATGGATTCTGAGAGCGGGGAAACATGGCACGCATCCTAGGCTGGCCTGGGGAGACCCCAACCACAGAAGTGGTTACCTCAAGAACACAGGTGGAAGGGCAGGGTGGAAGTGATTGGGACATTTGCACATACTTTAGAAAAGTGCCTGACATAGTAGGACCTCATGTAGCCAGAAACAGCGGGATAGTGGGGACAGTGAACAGAGTCCCCTTTGGGACATTGCAGGCTACTTCATGCAGAAAGGCCATGTGGAGCTTAGCAAAGGCAATGGACTAGGAATCAGGTGATGTGTCTTTGAGTCCTGGGTCTGCCTATACAAGTGTCTCTAGTCAGGTTACATAAGCTCCCTGCGTCTCAGTTTCCTCATCTATAAACATGGTATTCACCTTGCCTGGCTATAGACACACCGAGAAAAAAAGATGAGGAAAAGTGTCTGCAAACCACTTTGTAAACTAAAAAAGGGCCATTCCGACCCTGGGATTCTGTTTGTCATTAGAACAACTGTGCTGACGGACTCTTGCTTTAAATGACACCTGGATCCGTTGGCACCTTTAAAAAGGTTTCAAGGGGAGAATTAGATAAAAAGGCGTAATCTTTAGTCTAAAGGGGTTGGTAGATGTATTAGTCCATTCGGGCTGCTATAACAAAATATCACAGGACTGGGTGGCTTACAAACAGAAATTTATCTCTCACTGTTCTGGAGGCTGAAGTCCAAGATTGAGGAGCCGGCAGATTCTGTGTCTGACGAGGGCCCACTTTCTCACAGATGGTGCCTTCTGGCTGTGTCCTTTCCTAGTGGAAGGGGAAATAAGCTCCTTTGGACCTCTTTTATAAGGACGCTAATTCTATTCAGGGTGATTGTGACCTCTAATCACCTCCTGAAGGCCCCACTCTTAATACCATCATACTGGGGATTAGGTTTTAACAGATGAAATTGGGGGGACAAAAAGCATACAGACCATAGCGTTAGGAAAAGGTGGGAGACTTGCATCTTTTTCCTTATTTTTTCTTACTCTTTCCCCAGGCTGCCTGACACCAGGCCTTGGGGCCCTGCGTTCTTTGTGCTCCAGGGAAATCCCTAGCTGTATACACCTTTGTGTTTATCCGAGTCTCATGTTATCAGGGACATAATGTTCCTCTCTGAATCATGTTATTGGAGACTCGCAGGGTTGTAACCCACTATGGTAGTCATCCCGTATAATCCTAGGTGGGCACTGTATGCCCTGTCCATGGGCCGTGGGCGTCTATTACCAGAGAGCAGCAGCAGCCTGTGAGTGTGGGCCTGAGTCAGCATCATCCTGACCATCCAAGGCCAAGGCAGGCCCGTACCTGGGAGGTCAGCCTGTCCTAGGACCATGCAGTTGCTGGGACATGCATGTTGCGGGGTGGGGGCAGCAGGACGTTGAAACCTCCAGCTGGAAAGGATTGGAAGGAGGGCTGGTGGGGAGCAGAGGACCCTCATGAAGGCTAGCCAAGGGCCCATCATTGTAGCATAAGCAGTGGTTCCTGGGGGATAGGAAGAGCTGCCAGATCAGCTGGCATGGACCCAGAGATGGGGTAGAGCAATTCAGAGTCTCTTTGTGCAAGAACAGATGGAGGGGCTTTTCAGAAGTCAGAACACTACGTAGTCCACACAAGCATGACAATATGTTGTGCTTTGCAGAGCTGGAATCATGGTCATGAACAGCCATAGGGCCACAGGAAATTCCAGAAGAGCTCAAAAAGTGAGAACCCTTTACAATAAAAGAAGGAACTGCTCATGGCAAATTTTAATCAATTCCTTCCTTCCTTCCTTCCTTTTTCTGCAAAGGTTTCCCTATTCCCAATTCTTCCCCTGTCAAATCCACTATGCTCACCAGAACCTGCTGCAGGCGTCACTCCCTGGGAGGTCACCCTGGCCCTCCCCTCACTCACATGGGTTCGGGTGCCCCTCCTTAATGCTCCCGCGGGACCCTTGGCCATCAGTCACCTTCATGACAGGCATATTTTCCCAACTGTGGCTGTAGCACATTAATGAGTCGCGAAGTGAAGTAGTGGTCAACACCAGCATTTTAAATAAAATCAAGTCAAATTTTTAAAAAGTAGTGAACTACACATAGCTACAGTTACTGTTGTTGCATAAAACATTCATTTAGTTGTGTGTCTTCCTGTGCGTGTGTGGGTACAGGGCGATGATATAAAATGTGGGTCTTAATGTGGGTCTCAGACAAAAAATTTTGCAAATCATGGCTCTAGACAGTGAGTCACTTAAGGCAAGGACTATGGTTCCGCAGAACAAGGCAGAGTGTCTGATACATACATACTGTCTGCAAAGTAAGACATTTCATTCATTGTAGGATGAAATGTTGAAGCAAAGGACACTCTGGTTAAGGAGGTCCTCATATATTGCCTTTCCAGCAAGTGCCAGCCATGAGATGCCAGCAGGACCTTCTCTCCTTCCCCTGCCTCCCGCAGCAGAAGTGCGTAGGCCGGAAGGCTGGCCCGTCAGCGGCCTGGGGAACACTCTGGTCAGTCTGAAATGGCAGCGTACAGAGCCAGGATCACGTTCAGTTAACTTCAGTTTCGAACCCGAGCACGCTTTGACAAGATGCCAAGTGAGGTGCTGTAGGGGGGCAGGAGAATGGCGAGGTCAGCCTCGGCCCTGCAGGTGCTTCTCAAGGTGGGGCTGATCAGTAAGCCAGTGACTAGAGAGACGGAGGTGACAAATGTGGTGAGCTGTGAAAGAATAGGGAGTAGTGAGAGAAAGAGAGAGTGCGTCAGTCTGCGTGTGTTCTAAGGAGAAATCCAGGAGGGCTTCAAGGGGAAGGAGACATTTGATGCTATCTTTGAAGGATGGGTTGGTTTTGGTTTTGACAGCAACCATGGGAAGGCGGAAGGGGGCTCAAACGTCTAGCTGCAGGGCAGGGCAGGCAGCTGGGCTCCCTGCGGCAGGCGGTGCGAATAGGCCTCCCAGCTGTGCCAGTGGTCTTAAGGAGACACCCGCACAGTTTCCTCGCAATCTGTTGCCAGTCGCAGCCGCTGTCCCACCTGCACGCTCCTAACACAGAAGAAAACAGAGCCATGGTCGGTTGGTGAGTAGGGTGTAACTTTGAGAATATTAAATACTGATATTAAACATTGGACGTCCAGCGACACAAAGATAGCTCTTAGCTGTAGAGCACCTGTGTCATCTGTCTGGCAGCGTTTTTGGGGTTTTGTGTTTGTTTTGTGGTGGTTGTTAAATTTCTCTGAGCCATGCCCTTCCTTCACCTTTCTGCTGTCTCGTTCAGTGACAGCTGCCTCCATGTCTTTTTGTTTCCTATGTCTTTTTAAAGTACCTGTGTTGTCACCTAGCATGCTCAGGCCTGATGACAGATAGGGAAGTACATTTTCTTTTGCTGGGTTGCATTAGAACATGTGGACATTTTGTCAGGACCTTAAGGACAGAAAGGGCCATGTGTCTTGAGTGTTACGTCATCTTTACCGCCGGCCTAATCTGCCGCATGTGTCTAGAGGTGGTCCCCAGCTTGGGTAGCCCACAGAGATGGAGGGGCCCGCGTTCACACTGGAAACCAACTCCCTCTGGCTTGTGTCTGTTTTCAGAGCCAGCATTGCTCAGAGCCGCAGTTCCCACTCCTTGAACAAACAGCTCATCATCAACATGGAGCCCCTGCAGCCCCTGCTTCCTTCTCCCAGCGAGCAAGAAGAGGAACTTCCGCTGGGTGAGGGTAAGTCAGCCTCTGCATCCCAAAGGCCGGCATTGCAGGCTCGCTCTGGGGGAACCAGGGAGGCACCGACTCTGTGTATGTTGGGTAATGGGTTGGAGTGGGGTCAGGGTGAGTCATAAACCGTGTTTTTAGTAAATAGGCTTTTTGCAGCTGGAAGGCTGTGTTATAGTGGGCGTCCTATTGGTTTCTCCTGGAGAGAGTTCACTGGTACAAAGTATTTCTAGAATTACATGTGAAAACACTACCAGTGTTAGATCCTCACTGTCCAATATGGTAACCACTAGCCATGTGTGGCTATTAGAAACTAAGTTTAAACTCATTAAAATGCGAACTCCAGTTCCTTGGTTACACTAGCCAGATTTCCAGTGCTTGATGGCCATATGTGGCTGATGGCTACCATCCTGCACTCTGAGACTGAGAACATTTCCTATCTCACGGTGATGGTTTCCGCTGAAACTGCAATTAAATGGGTGGTTATAAGAATTCTCCACGAGTGTCTCTACACCAGTAATCCTCTTTCTGCCTCAGTATTTCCCCAGCCTCTTGTTTCCTTTTCCTCAGTTACATTGCCTGACAGTTTTGATACAAGCTAAAATAAATGAAGTGTCCATTCAGCCTAAAATTTGTTGTATTTTTAAAGACAATCATATATGTGTTTCTAGACTTCTTTGTTTTTAAGGACTTTGCTTAGTTCAGGGAAGAATCTCACCACACTGCTTGCTACAGACGCCTGGTGAGGCAAATCTCAGACTCTTATTAATTTCGAAGGAAATTGAAAACAGGTGCACACAAAGTAAATTTATTGGAATCCTTGAATGCAAACATGCTTTTTCTTAACTTTATGTGATTTTGGTTTCATCACTGAAATCTGATATTGGGCAGTTTCAAGGGGGCAGGTCACCCTCTCCCTGAAAGATCACGTTCACCTCCAGCTTCAAGTCAAGAATGCCTTTCATAGAACACTCTTCAGTTCATAATAATAATATAGCTTGGAATGCAGATGCCCTTGAGAGAGGTAGCAGCAACCAATTCACACTGACATATACATATAAAGAATTTTAACAAAAATTTTTCTAAAAGGAAGCTTTGGTGGTTAGGAGAACTGGGCAACTGGTTACCAAAAATTCCATGGGTAGAGGGAAGTGTGAAAATACAGAAGATGGGGTCTTAGAAGGCACCTTCTATCCCCAGCTGGGCCATGAGAGATGATGATAAAAGAACAATCTTGTTATTATGGCCTTCGATATCTGCCTTAACAACCAACTCTGTAAGTTCCATGCTAAATTAATTTTCTTAGCCTAAGGGTCTCTGAGTCCATGTTGCTTCTCTATGCATTTCAGCAGATTGTGTGTTTTTGTTTGTTTGACAAATGAAAGAAAAGCAGCTTTCATTTCTGGTGACTGATGGCTTTCTGGGCTTCCTGTCATATGCTTGGAATATTGCTTTGAGTGAAAATCACTTTTTCTGAAGGTCATGATTATCCCATGGTTGAATGAAGAAGGGTATGACTAATGGAGAAGAGGAGAGAAAGGACAGCTAATGACTGGAAGGATGGAACATACGCAGGAATAAAATTTGAAAGTCCAGACTGGTTGAATGGTTATTATGGGGAATAAGGAAGCCTCGGCCATTGCTGCCTTGGTCTCTGCCACATGTGAAGGGGAGCTCATGCAAGATTTCCTCTGGACCCTATACCCCATTCAATTAGAAACTTCCATTTTGCTCCATTTTCTATAATGAGGTTACACTGCTAAATATTGGAAGTGTCTTTGACATAGCAACTGTAAGAACAATAGACAAACTACTATTAAATATGTTCATTAAATATGAAATGTCCAATTTCAAATCAAAAGCTTAGTTTATTATATTTCAAACAAGAAGCAGAACAACTAATCAAGCAGTACAACTCTCAAACCATCGTCGTACTGTGTGTTCATTAGCCACATCCTTCCCAAACAGTCTGTTGATATTTCAAGCTGTCTGAGCTGCATTGGTTCTACAACGGAACTCGTATTCAAAAGTATGAATTTTTGACTTGTCCATGGTTTCAAAAAAATTTCTCTAAAATTTTTTTGAAAGATAATCACAAGCCAAAATGTGCATTTGAAAGTATGTGGATGTACCTTCATAATAAAAAACAAACAAACAAACAAACAAGAAATGTCAACGTGAAATGTCAGAGATATCAACTGTCAAGCTTAGTACTTAAGAAAATCGGACATTCTATACTTAATAACCTATAATTAACTGCAAAAAAATTAAATATCTCATGATATTGGATAGGAAGGTATAAGCTACCATCTCAATTTTCCCTGTTGTTTTGAAGAACCATTTTAAATTTCTTTCATCAGATGTAAAACCAAACTGATAGGTCTCTCTCTTAAAAAGTCCATAACAGCTCTAGCAATGTCTAAAATAATTATTTTCCAGGAGCCCTGTCCCCTTATAAGACATCTTTGTGGGTTTTAAAGCTCAGGCAAATCATAACCACCTCCAGGATATAGACTCAATTAATTTAAAAGGAAGATAAGTAAAAATAACAATATTATTAATCATTTGATAAACAGAATAATCCTCCCAATCTAGAGTAGGAGCAAAATCATCTTAAGTGCCATGAAATTCAAAGTATGATTCCCACAGTGGACATAGCTTTCTGTTCCTGCTACCATATGTCCCAGTGACTAGTCACATTCTGCTCCATGTGTCTTGGCTTTGAATGGCAGGCAATGGGATCCAGACATTCCATAGATGAAACTTATTTTATAGATTTACACTTCTCTGATATACAAAAGAAAAGAGAAACAGAATACAGCTCTAAACAAAGATGATGTTTCTGCCTTCGTGGACCCGCACTATGGCTGGGCTTTTGAGCACATACCGTATGATGAATTTTGTTTCCTTCTTATATTTTAATATTTCATGACTTTTTATGTGTGTGGAAGAGCCAAATTTAAAGAGGCCAGGAATTCATTCATTTCTTAATGCAACAACTACAACACACACAGCTTATAGACCACACTTACCCTGCACAAGCTGCTGTGGGCTGTAAAGATGGAGACACCCTCTCTTCCTGGATGCTCACGCCTGTTGGGCTGACGGCGGGGGGATTCCAGAGGCGATGAACAAGTTGTCCCTCTGCTGATCGAATTGTGTGCCCACGTTTCTGTATGCCCTGCTGAATATCACTGCCTTGAGTTGACTGGAGAGCGCCTTGTTCCTTCTTAGTCACATTTAAGTGTCAGACGTGAAATAGGCGGGCATAGGAATAGATGGGCGAGACTGCAAGAAGAAGGAGTTGCAAGTGGTCTGTTCCACCTGCATCGGCTGCGTGTGAGGTTTCGGGCAAGAAGGGTTCGGGATGGTGAAGGTGAGGCAGACGATGAGGACAGGGGCAGATCACGATGGGTCTAATACGACTTGCTGGAGAGGTTAGACTTTGACCTGAGAGCAACCTGGAGGCACTACAGGATTTGAAACATGAGAATGACCTCAGTGGAGTTGTATTTTGTATCACTCTGGTGGTGCGTAGGGGAGAGATTAGGGCCAGATGTGGCTGGAGCAGAGTTTCTTAACCTCAGCACCGCTAACCTTTTGAGCTGGGCAATTCTTCGTTGGGCCTGGGGAGGGGCTGTCTTGTGCACTATAGGCTGTTTAGCAGCATCTCTGGCTTCTACCCAGTAGATGCCAGTAACACCTGACCAGTCTTGACGATCAAAAATGTCTCCAGATATTGCCAAATGTCCCCTGGGGAGCAAAATGCCTCTCTGGTTAAGAACCACTGGGTTAGAGGCACAGAGACCACACAGGAACCACTGGAAGAGCCCAGAGACTAGACACACAAGGGCTACAGTAGGCGGAGAGAACGAAACCAGGGAGGTGGGTTCGAGATACGGTGAGAGGGAGCGTTGTGGAGACAGGGCCACTGGTTACACAGCAGGTCCACAGCCCGTGGACTCCCACTGTCCAGGTGCTGCCCTTGTCTTGGAGACGTTGGGTAAGAGTAAAAAAACTTCAGCCTCTTTATTTTAAAGATGAGACTACAAAGACACAAGAAGGTTTAAATAGCATGTCAGCACCATACAGGGAGTCCATGGGAAACATGATTTCATGTAGATGTTGGAACTATCGAGAGAGTTAGGTGCTGCCATTGCTTCTCTGGGCTTCGAACACAGAGTGGGTGGTGGAGACTCAGATGTCAACACTTACCTTTGATGTCACTGCTCCCCGTCTCGATATAATGACTCAGATCCTTGTTTGGGGGAGTTTCAAATCAGATGTTTTGGAACTGCATTTTTGAACAGGTCAAGATCAGCAGTCTGAGCCCTGTTAAAAGAGTTGTCTAATTAGGAGCTTTTAAAAAATTAGGTTGGGAGAAGAAAGATGTCTTAACCCTGATCCTTGGAAGCTCCATCTCTGGTAGGTGATGGGAAGGTCCTGGCACCTGTCCCAATGGTGTGGTTTGTGGGGACATCTCTGCTGCGGCTGTGGCTCTCTGGGGTCATGACCACCCATTTGTTTGACAAACTCTTTCCATTCTTTCCAGAATGTCAAGTTTCTCAAAGACAGCTGGACAGAATATTATTGCCCAGATTAGTCCAGTGGTGTTCTGGGGGAAATATGTGACCCTGTTCACCTACATGACAGCTGGAGGATTAGGTCTGAAGTTGGCTGTGTCTGGGTAGAGAAAAAACAAAATCAGTTTCTAGGCACCACTAGGCAACAAGAATGTTTTCAGTGCTCACCCAAAAGTTGCTTGGTTACAAGATCTGAGAGAACCAGTGCTGTGGACAGCTTTAGCTGATGTGGCAAACCATTTGAAAAGAACCACTTAGAGTTTATGAGAATTTTGGGAGAAGAAAAGTTGAGAGTGAGAATTGTTCTGGGTGAAAATGACCTTTTAAGGAGTCATTAATCTGAATAAATTCACATGCAAAATGGAGCAGGTTCTCCATAGTGCAGATTGTAAAATGCTCATGTGTTTTATTGGTGGAATATATTTCTTGTTATGGAAGAATGCTGGATTATGGTAGAGAAGGGGAATGAAATTAATCATGTGAGCCTTGGTAACTGGCAGTTAGTAACTGTGTTACTAACACACAACCAGGATCATTCTTGTCTGCCGTAGCCATGGTGCAGGCTGGTATAATTTTTTTTTTATTTCAGCGTATTATGGGGGTACAAATGTTTAGGTTACATATATTGGCCCTTGCCCCATCCAAGTCAGAGCTTCAAGTATGTCCATCCCCCACACGGTGCGCACCGCACCCATTAGGTGTGTATATACCCGTCCCCTCCTACCCCTCCCATCTGCCCGACACCCGATGAATGTTATTACTACATGTGCATTTAAGTGTTGATCAGTTAAAACCAATTTGATGGTGAATATATGTGGTGCTTGTTTCTCCATGCTTGGGATACTTCACTTAGTAGAATGAGTTCCAGCTCTATCCAGGATAATACAAGAGGTGCTAGATCACCATTGTTTTTTGTGGCTGAATAATACTCCATGGTATACATATAACACATTTTATTAATCCACTCATGTATTGATGGGTACTTGGGTTGTTTCCACATCTTTGCAATTGTGAATTGTGCTGCTATAAACATTCAAGTGCAGATGTCGTTTTTATAGAATGTCTTTTGTTCTTTTGGGTAGCTGTCCAGCAATGGGATTGCTGGATCAAATGGTAGTTCTGCCTGTAGCTCTTTGAGGTATCTCCATATTACTTTTCACAGAGGTTGCACTAGTTTGCAGTCCCACCAGCAGTGTATGAGTGTTCCTGTCTCTCCACGTCCACGCCAACATTTATTGCTTTGGGACTTTTTTATAA
Organism: Propithecus coquereli; assembly: GCF_000956105.1. Lineage (NCBI taxonomy): Eukaryota > Metazoa > Chordata > Mammalia > Primates > Indriidae > Propithecus > Propithecus coquereli. The sequence goes on along the minus strand of NW_012139080.1, from coordinate 3,781,530 downwards.
AGGCCATTCTCACTGGAGATAAGTGATATCTCATTGTGGTTTTGATTTGCATTCCCATAATTAGACATGGTAGAAAAGCCATACTTGATAGGTAAAACCAAATAAGAATGGAAAATGTTTGACTCCCCGCTGCTGGCAAAAGGAAAGCATAGTGGAAACACCAGAATTTCTATAAAGGAGGGTCTGGGGGTGGCAGTGTGGTTGGATTAAAGGATACTTTGAAGCTGCTTTGCCATATGATTGAGAAAGTGTCTTCATCAAAGAATAGATGGAAATTAAAGAGAATAGTCAAACTAACTCTCCCAAGCTGCCCTTACCACTGTCTCTATAAATGTTTGTGCATGTGTATGTGTTCGTGTCGTGCGTGTGTGAATGCATGCATGTATTGTGGCTGTGACAGGATGCATGTGGCAGGCGGTGGGAGGCGGGCGGGGAGTGGCAGGGGTGTTTAAAGTGTTGTTTATAGTGTCAGCCCTAACTGTAGACGGCTTGAGGTGGCTTCACTGAAATTCTAGAAAGTCTAGGATATAAAAAGAGTATTGTTCTTGTGCCTCAAGCATGCCACACTCTCGATCCCACCCACACTCCACCCCAACACATAACAGGTGACAGCAGGGCCTGCGGCACTGTCCATGTGTGTGTCTTTTGTGCACTGCACAGTTGCTCCAATACGTCACCGGTGGAGTCTCTGACAGCCCATGGCTGCCTTGGTTACGCTATGGTGACTTCCCTTTCTCACTCTCCACTGAGTCTGGTCTCCTCCCTGTCTGTCTGATGTGCACACTGTCCTCCTTTTCTCCCCTTCTGGAATTCCATGGTTATGGCTCAAACAGATTTACCCTCTTCTCACGGCAGCTTCTGTGTCTTCTTTCCCTACCATTTTTTCCCCCAGGTGCTAAGCCTTCCCTTTGGCTCAGGTGTGTCAGGACACATGCATTAGCAGTGATGCACTAGTGTTGTTTGAAATTTCTCTTATGTTATGTTCTATGAAACAGTAGGAACTGTTTATAAATTCTGTGGAACCCCCTTTCCCCTGTGGTTACCCCTACCTGGTGATGGCAGACCAACCAGCACCACCTCTAATTACACTGGCCCCTGCCCCGCAGGATCTTTTGATGGTTATTTGCTTTATTTTATCATTATAAGACTAGTATAACATTGTCTAGAAAATATAGAAAGTAGCAAAAAAGCATAAATGACCAGAAAAAAGTTACCTCCCCCTCCCAGATTGTTCCCCTCCTAGAGGCAATGAACGTTTAATGCATTGGCAATTTCCTTCCCTATGCATTTTAATGCAGTTGTGATCATCCTGTACATACAATTTTTCAAATTCCTGCTTTGTTTGGTTAATGTTTAAAATACTAGTGCATGAAAAGACATCATAAATCAAGCTATAGGTCAAATAATGACTTGGGAACATATTTAACACAAATGCAGACAAATGGGTTAATATTTTAAATGAGAAGGAATGCACGCAAAGCACTGTTCTGAGTATCATTTTAGCATCTCACATTCTTGGGCTGTCCTGAACGTTCCCATTTAGTGGCTCCACGGTCTCCGGCTGCTGACAGGCACAGGGCAGCCGGCAGCCGGACTTGCTTCTGCAGGTGCCAGGAGGCCTCCACCAAGCGGAGGGCAGCTTCTTCTTTTATTTATAATTGCAGTATTGGATTAGCAAAATCAAAATGCAAGATTCGTTATCATACCTATTGAATTCCAGAAGAAAGCGCTGCAGTTTGGGTTGGCAGCTCCTCTAGGGTAGGAGATGCCGAGAGCCTCTCAGAGGATGAAATAAAGGCCGGAGCAGGCTCCGCAGACTCACATCTTAGTCTCCTCAAAAGCTTTTCACCTTCCCTTTTGTGCTGTTCTTTGGGGCTGTTCTCATCTTTGGAACTCTGGTTTCTGATATTTACTGACAACTTAAGTACTCATAAGAAGTTTGTATCACTTGAAAGAGAGTCTTTGAAATTTTGAGTGTTTACTGTGTTGTAAAGAAGCTAAATGCCTCGTTCCTGACCCAAGTTCGGTGCATTTTATCTTGCAGAGATTTTGTATTTTACATCTTTAGATGCCAACAGTGTGCATCATTTCAGTTCTGTAGTTGGCTGATTCCCCACAAATAGTTCATTTTATGAAATATCATATTCCTCAAGTGTAAACACAGCAGTGGCTCAGGTGGCTGCTCTATTTCTGCATTAATGCCATGGGTGAACTCTGCTGTGGGCTCCAGTACCAAGCAGCTGGGTGACCACAGACAAGACTCTGCTCCTTTCAGAGCTTCATTGTCCCCGTCTATTAAACAAGAAGATTGGACTTGAGAACCACTTGGATGCTTTCTAGCTCTAAACTCTTGACTCTTTTGCTGAACATTACAGTCAAAAACCTAAGACTATGGCTGTGGTCTTTTTACAACAAGAATGGGAACTTGGGGACAAGAATATTTTTCATAGCTTTTGAAGGTTAGAGGGAATGTTGAGGAAGGCCTAGCCCAGGGGTCAGCAAAGTACTGCCCGTGGCCAGCCCAGTGCTTGTTTATTTCTGGGCTTTAATCTAACAAATACTTTTTATTTTTTATTTATTTTTTTTGAGACAGAGTCTTACCCTGTTGCCCGGGCTAGAGTGCTGTGGCATCAGCCTAGCTCACAGCAACCTCAAACTTCTGGGCTCAAGCAATCCTCCTGCCTCAGCCTCCTGAGTAGCTGGGACTACAGGCGTGCACCACCATGCCTGACTAATTTTTCTATATATATTTTTAGTTTTCCAGCTAATTTCTTTCTATTTTTAGTAGAGACGGGGTCTCGCTCTTGCTCAGGCTGATCTCAAACTCCTGAGCTCAAATGATCCGCTCGCTTTGGCCTCCCAGAGTGCTAGGATTATAGGCGTGAGCCACCATGCCCGGCCAAGTACTTTTTAAAATGATTATGTAAGTATCTATAAAATATCTTTGATTTTGCTTCTCTTAAACAAACTTCAACTTCTAACTTTATTTTTAACTTTGCCTGCAAAGCTTAATATTTGCAATCTAAGCCTTTATAGAAAAAGTTTGTCCACTCCTAATCTAGCACATACCCTCAGGATTCTTCTACAAATCAGAGACCTGGGGAGGTGAGACAATTTGACCTATGTCACATCCTCGGGTAAACACTGGGACTGGGATTACATCTGTCTCTCACATTCCCAGCCCAGATGTCTTAGATGACATTGAATACATCTAAAATAACTCAACTCCTTTTTTGCTAAAGCAGAACCAGTAACTAAGGAACTACATTAATTTTTCAATTATAGCAAATGAATTATCACAAGAGACAACTTGCTTTATATAAATGTGGGAAATCTCTGTGATTCAATAGCAAGAGCACCTGTGCATTTGGGGCAGTGTCAAGCCTTTGGTGTTCTATCTCAGCTTGCCAGGACTTAGTGACGCCTTGGAGACTTCCATCACCTGGGAATAAGTGGTCAGAAGGCTGGGGACCAAACGTGCTGCTGCAAACGCAAAATTCCTAGTAGAGCCGGGCTGCCGGGAAGACAGACTTCCCACAGGGAGCTCACTGCCTTCTGGGAATCACGTTCTGATTTTCAAGTTGAATTCATTAAATAAGGAATGACTCACTCCGGGGCTGGTTCTAATTACTTATTTGCTCACAGTCCGTGTTAAGGGTCGCTGTCTTATTAGCGGAAGCAGTTCGGTAGTGGAGCTTCCCGAGTCATTGCTCCCGCTCAGGTGAGCACTTTGGTGCTGCACTTAAGTATTAATAATTCATTGCTTTAAAGGATTCAGCTAGGGTGAAAAATATGCCAGTCAAGTGTCCTGAGAAGTAATCCAGTCACAGTCCTTGGGGGCTAGGATTTGAGCCAGAGGAGAGCACTGTCAGTGTGACCAGCTGTGACTGCCACAGCGTGACCTGCATTGGGGAAGACATTTTGCTTGGCACTTAGACAAGTAAACACTCCCACTGCTTCCCTAAGAAACCGCAGGAGAGGAAAAGTGAAAATATTACCAAACCCATTGTTACTAGAAAGCAGAAGCTAGGATTTTCTGAGTTTTAAATGCATTCCACAGTTGGTATGGGGTTCCATTTTCTCGAGTTTTTGTTAATGGGTTGGTAGTGAGTGTTAAGTAGATGTTTTTTGCTGCCCAGGCTTAAATTGAGGCAGAATCTCACAGCCTCTCTCTCCCTCTCTTCTCCTAAGACCTAATGTTTGCTTACACAGAAGGAAGTGTTGGGCCATGTGTACCAGTACTGTTCTTCTAGGTCAGCCCATAATGGTAGGTCCAAGGTAGTAGGGCAGGGTTCAGAAAAGAGGCTATGGTTAGTTGGCTCAAGGCTGGCTATTGGGGGTGTCCACTGGGGTGTACGCCCAATGCTGTATACAGAGGGGTGCAGCTTCCTGCTTGGCTTGGTGGATGGTGAATCGAAGACCCTAGAGCCATGGCTTCCGGAGTGGTGTGCCCGTGCAGGGGGTGCAAACAGTGATCCCCTAGGGTAGAGGAAGAAACTACTCAGACTTATTACCTCTTTATAAAAGTTGTACTGTGTAGGTTTTATAATGTGCATAACATGTAAAGACAGCTATACATGTGTCTAATTTATGAATAAATATGCAGTTATTCATTAAGTCTGCATAAACAATTTTTCCTGTAGAAGATTTGGATACAGCCACTGTAGATCTTACAGATGAATCTACCAAGAAGAAAAGGTTGGGCGTGCTTTTGAAACTCTGCTCATGCCAAAGCTCCAGATTCCAAAATAGATGGGAGATGTATTTGCTCTAGTTACGGTGGTGACATGCCATCTTACATGCTTTTGGTCTATCACTCCAGTAAGCCAGAATGAGTCACCCAAACACAGTCTAGGGTTTCCCCAAGCTATCTGGTAGGTGCTGTGTCACTCTCATGAAACATCCTATGGTGACCCCTGAGTCCCCAGTTTACAAGGTGCTGGACTCAACTTGAATGGACACAGGACACAACATCAGTGGGAAATCTGTGGTGGTGGGAAGAGAATTGGAACAAAACCAAGCTTTGTTCATTCATTCATTCACTTGTTAAACATTTACTTCTTGTCTGGCACATGCTGGACACCAAGAACACCTAGATCTTATTTTTGCTTCTGAAAAACAAGGTGTGATTATTTCTGAGTTTCCCTCCCACTTTGACTCATTCTTCTCCCAAATTGCTGCTGTTCTTATATATGCACTTTTGGATCATTGTTCATTGCCTTTGAAAGCAAACCGAATAGCCATCTGCTTTTTAAATGTGGTAAATGAAACAGTAAGCATGTGGCATCACGATCTCTGAAAGCAAGATTTAATTTTGTTCCTTTCTTTTTGTGAGTTGCAAATTTCCAGCATAAAAATTGAAAATTAATAACAGTGAACTTAAAAGGGAATATAAAATGAATATTTTTCCCCCTTGAAAGAACCCTTGCTCCCTTTAGAGGAGTCCAGTTGGGAACTTTTTTAACCACCATATCTCCACTTCATTAGAAATTTGAAAATGGGGGCAGGTGCTTTAGCTGAAAAATAAATAAATAGGCTTTTTAGGATAGCCCACTTGATAATCTGAGCATAAACTGGAAATTTTATGATTACAGAAAGGAGTATCCATACTCAAAAATAGAGCTTCCCTTGTGGTCTGTGGTCTTGCCAGTCCCTGCTGGTACCCTCAGCCACGGCTGCACAAATTGGCCCCTAAATACAGGCTTGCCCCTACCCTGGACCTAGGACCAATGTTTTGATTTTTAATGTGAAATCCAAAGCAATGCCATAGTCATTGTAGAAAATTTGGAAAATATAGAAAAACACAAATAAAAATTTAAAACCACCTGCAATCCCTGATGGTCAAACTGTGGTGTGCATGTGTATAATCCATTTATGTATTTTTACCGAAAACTTTTTAAAAATTTTAACAAAAATATACTAGAGATGCTATTTTATAATCTGCTTTTTCGCTTCACAATAGAACATAAATATTTCCCCATGGCATTAAATATTCTTCCACAATTATTATTGTTGATGGACATACATTATTCCACCACATAAATATATGAAAATCTTTCTCACCCCTCCCCCTACATTGCACCAAACTATTTTTGACAATGTCTCTCATTGTAGCCTTGCAAAAACTGGGTGTAGCAATTTTTTTAAAACCTTTGCCAATTTGAAAGGCAAAACCTAGAGTGGTTGGACATTTTTTTTTTTGTTTGCATTTATTGACCATTTGCTTTTTTACTTTTTGAGTCACAACTAGAATGCAAGAGAGAGACGCCCTTGGCTAGCGTGTTGGGTAGAGGATTGAGTCCTGCTACCCCTCACTTCTTGATTACAGAGCAGCAACACAAGGAGAGGAGCCTGGATTTTTCCACGGGAAGAAACAGATGCCCTGTTTCTTAATACCATCTGCAGAGCTGTCAAGAAATATGGAGAGAAAATTAGAGCTCCATTTATTTGTACAATCTAATTTAATTTCCTTTACTCAGAGAAAAATGGTTTATCTGTAATGGTGACTTGAGCCTGGAGGGAGTGAAATAATAAAGCGGAAGTGAGGGGAAGCAAATTCATCCTGTGTAGAGGCAAAGGAAGTAGATTCTTGCTTGAGAGTATTACAGACAAACCAAAAGAGGCCGTTCTACTTGGAGCGGTAAGCGCCACGTTGTCATGCATTTCTAATTCCAGGAAACTGGCGAGAGTCTACACTGGCATCTCACAAAACTTCACTGTCAATAGATTGCCTCGATGTATCCAAGTCATGGAACATTTTCAAGTGCCCTACATTCAACCAGGACAGAGGAAAAACACTTTGTATGGAGGGAAGAATCTGAATTACAGGGAGCCTTGGTCAGCGAGGTGGTTTAAATTCCACTCCAAGGGAATTCCTCATGCTTGTGTCTGAAGAATGCATGACAGTGGTGAAATTCGTAGTCCCTGTCTGATCTCTGTGGGAGATTTTCATCTGGTTCCATCTGTGGACAGCCACGGAAGGTTTCCCTGCATGTTACCACCACCCCTAGAGTGGGGGTAACCATAGGTATTCAGGCCCCTTCTTTAATTCATGGGAGTTTAGAGTGCTTTGGGCTGTTGAGTATGAGGGTGTTTTTCATAGTAGATAAATCAGAGAGCAGATGGACAGTTATCTTGCTAGACGATCTCTGGGTTGCTTGGTGAATAGTGATGTCCGTGAGCTTCCTCGGTGCTGCCAATATGTGGCTCTTGATTCTTAGAGGCTGCGGTCCCCTTCCACACCCTCTCCTCTGCTGTGGCCCCTTCACTTCTCCCTTTTCTCAGTGTATGAATTCTTTTATCCAGTCTGCAGGGGAGGGCGGAGAACTTTCTCTCATAGAGTGACAGCTTGTCAAATTAGTGGTCAGGTATTTGTGATCATGGTTTTATTGTTGGGTGGGCTGGTTTTGCTCTCTGGGCTGAAGATTGTGACATGGCCGCAGGAATTTTGTAAGTATGGGTGGAAGGAGAAGCCCCTCAATTAATATCTCAAAATATTATTTTTGTTATTCTTTGGTGTCTGGAGAAAGAGCAGGTGGAGAAGCGGAAAGAAGGAAGTCAGGATCCCAGGCTGAGTGTTTTCGTGGGGTTGCGGGGAGCCCAACCTCCTGTCCGCTATATTGACCTCCATGCAGACTGCTCAGTCCCACGCTGCCGCCCTGCACCTTCAGCTGCTTATGGGACATCTCCACCTGCATGGCACACACGGCTCACACTTTACACATCAAGCTTGATATGTATATAACTACACTCACAATCACTTCCTTCCCCCAAATCCAGTCCAAAACCTGCTTCTGCTCTGACTTGCTCAATGACTCACTACACATGCAAGTGTCCCAGCCAGACCTGGAAGCCACCCTTGCCTTGTCACCCACCTTCACTCAGACACCAGAGTTTTATCAATTCTGTCTCAGAAGTAACTCTGACATTTGTCCCCTGCTCTTCACTCCACTGACCCAGCTGTATTTCGGATCCCTTTTCTTCTCTGTCTTGGAATATTGCAGCATCTTCCTTATTGGTCTCCCTGTAACCTCGCCTCTGAACTCCACCTAGAGTCCTTGCTTGAAGTTTCTGGAACCTGCTCACTGACTGTGAGGAGAGTCCAGCTGCAGAGGGTTTTGTGGCTTCTCACACACTGGCCCCCATTCCCCCTCCAGGCTCCTGCCTTATTTCCACCCTTTCTTCCTGCCTCGACCCTCTCGCTGCCGTTCTCTGAAGAAAGCTTCCCCTTCCGGCGCTGCGTGTCTGTGCTGGTTCCTTCCTACACATGCTGGGTCCTTTGTTCAGGCTGCTCTATTTTCTTTCTCTGGCTCCCCCAGGAAAATCTAGACTGATTCCTGAAGTGTCTCCTGCTCTGTGACATTTCCTGGTTCTTGACGTGGCAGTAATAGCTTTTTTCCTCTGCTTGTGTTTGCACTGTGGTGTTTAAAACACCTCTATCTAACCGTCAGTTTACATGTCTGGCCTAACTGGGTGTCCCCTCCCAGGACAGGGCCTGGTAGCAGATGACTGAATCATTCTAGCTGGCTTTTCTGGTCCTGACCTGAGTGCTAAGATTAAATGTAAGTTCCTTATTATGGAGTAAAACACAAAATTCAGAATTCTAATTTGTGTCCATTGAAAACTCAGAATGAGTACGTTGTATATTTATAATGCATTAGGCATTTTATATTATTTAAAAAAAATGAGTGACTTTTTATATTCTTTGCTTCAACTTTATTTCTTAAAGTATTTGAACAGTACCCTATGGGAGCAGAGTATGATAATTTTAAACACTTCGTGCAGAAATCTCATAGTCAATTCTGTTGGGGGGATGAAGGGCTAAATATATTCTTTAGAACATGGAATCAGTGACTCAACAAAAACATCTACCTTGAGTCACAAGCATGGTTTTCGACTTCTCTCTCCTGAAGCTAACTTGTTGGAATGACAAGCTCTTTCTTGTTTATAAATGAGTTGGAGAGTCAGGAAAATACAAGGAACTCATGGTGAGGAGGTTCTTAGAGCCACTGAGAACAGTGGCATTGGAGCGAGCCTGGCCCGCGGTTTGAATTGTGCTCTGAGTGCAGCCATATTCTCCGCAGGGATTTTACTGGCCTTTCTCCCAACACTGCATAGTGATTCCTGGCCCCGCAGAGAAGTGCTCTCAATTTACAGGCAGGAAACACTCAATCTGATAACGGAAACCATAAGAAGAAGAGTTTTCAATATGCCAAAGCATCTTAAAGGTTTCCAGAAGTTTTTATATGTAAGTTATCCTAATTTGGTACTCATGACCATTTCTTTGAAATGAATGCGACAGATATTCTTGCCTTACTTTCTGAAGGAGGAAATTGAATTATACAGATGGTTGGTGATCTGGCTGTATGGTCCTGTCCCTCAGTGGTGTTGGGAACAGCCTCCATTTCTCCTTACTTACCAAGAATATATCCATCCTGTCACAAATATATTATTAAAATATTTTATATTTTATTATTAAATGAATAAAATATTAGAACAGTCCTCTGAGGTATGTGACAGTCCCAAAGATTCTTAATAATGGGTATTTAAAGACTAAATTTATTACAAAGAAATTTAATGAATATAATAATATTTTATTATCTCTCTACTTGGGGTTAGCAGTTAGCTAAAATTTCAGTGAATCACCATAATTATTTTATAACTAATATAATAACTAACGGCCAAGTCTACTACATCTGTGAAATCCGTTAGTTACCAGCTAATAAAGCACATGATGTTGACGATGATATAGTTACAGTTGAGGTTAAAAAGTGCCTATTCCTTATCAGGTACCTAGTCAGGTAAGCACCAATATTGTCACAGTTTTACAGATTTCAGCACACTTCCAGGACTTTCTCAAGGTAACAGGCAGGTCAGGTAAGCTCTTAACAACCAGCAATACTGCTTCCTGACTATCTGGGGAGAAGTAACTAGTAACGACATGTTAAAGAGACAGATGGTTGACAGAAGGAAGACAATACAGATTACTTAAATCCTCACTGTCTTCCTCTTAAGCAGTTAAAAGAGACCAAAAAAAAAAAGCATTTGTTGAAAAAAAATCACTAACATTTATGGAGTAATCGCTGTGCCAGGCACTGATCTGAACATGCTATACATATTAACTTGATTAATCCTCCCAGCAAACCTTGGAGTTACACACTGCCTGTACAACGCTCATTTTACAGACGTGGAAACTGAGGCTCAGAGATGATAAACGGTGCCCCCAGGACTGCCCCAGAGTCTGTGCTTTCTTTCTACAACCACTTAGTGGGTTCTCGGTCACCAGCTAGGAACCAGCATCTTGTTAGGCACTCGATGCGCGTTATCTCAGTCCTTTGTCATGACACTCTGGAGAGGTGTTACTGTCTCCACTGTACAGTCATGGCGTCAGGGCTCTAGGCTGTCTGGTAACTTCCAGTCATCCACCAAGTAGAGGCAAACATGTTGCCTTGCCCCAAATCCGTGTCAGGAGGTTCACTGCAGAGACAGATACGGAATTCAGGCCCATGAACAGCGCTTATCACTGAATGCTGTCCCTCCTCTTTGGCTGCTGCCTGATTTCTTCTGACATCTCATTATGGAAAATCGATTCTCCTCTTCACACATCCTCTGTTTTCTTTGACCTCCTGTCACTGCCCAGATGTGCATTCCCAATTCTTCAAACAAACAAATGAATCGAAACAGGAAAACTATTCAAGGGTGTCCAAATGCCGTGTCCAAATCCTGATACTGCTCTGTTGAGCCCGGCGCCCCGAACGAGAACAACACGCATGGTGCATTATTGAGCAGAGTTTTGGGGTTGACTCCGCTTCCCTGCTGACTTTTCTTCCTCCTCTGGAAAGGTAGCCACACCTGTGAGCAGAGTCCAACAAGGCAGAGAAAAATCGCTGGGCCAATATAGAATGCTGGTCCTGCTAGGGTCTCTTTCTCCAAATAAAAGCAAAAGAAAGAGAGTAAAGGAATTTACTTAGGATCTCTTGAAAAGTAGCATAGAGAGTGAGAGCAAATTTAAGAGAGGGGGAAAAATAAAAAAATGTATGAAATGTTAAGTATTGTGACAGACTGTAGTTAAAATAATAATCATAAAAATAATAAATAACAATTTAAAAAGAAAAGGTAGGAAGGAGGCATTTGAGACAATGGTGAGATTTTAAGCTTGAGAATTAAAGGAGAGTTAAATGTCCTGGTGGCAAAGGGTGGAAAGAAAGCACGGGGGTGGTTTTGTTGCAGGTTTTGTACTTGCTTTCTGTTTCGGTTTTGGAAGGTCTATTTGTTGCAAGTAAGCTATCAGATTGCATGTCGTTTTAGCACGATGACCGCAGGAAGATTTCTCTCTATCCCCTCCGAACAGGCCCAAGGGGTCCCCCAGTGTGGAGCCCTGGCCTGTCCCTGGCAAGTGAGGCCTCACTGACCTTTGCAATGCTTCCTCTGTGTTGTTACTGCAAAGCGGCGGTTCGTCTGGAACAGTGATTTTCAGATCTGTTCTTGAGCTTCCTAAAGATTTTCAGTAGTTCTTCAAGAACCACTGTTTGTGACTATTGAGGAAGGCCTAGTGGGTACTATTCCAGGGCCCCACCTCTGGGTCAGCCCATCTGTTTTATGTATGGGGACTCTGCTCAGAATTCTACCATAAGGGGAATTGCAAAGGGTTGAAGATTTTGTGAATTTTAGAGGCACCTTCCTTTCAAGCTTCAGGTTTGAAAATTGACAAACCTGGTGAGAGTGGGAACCGCTGTGCCATACCTGGGACTGTGGACCCATGAGAGGGGGGCGGGGCCCCTGCGAGGTCCCCGGAAGTGGTCTACCCACCTCAGGCCACAGTACGTGGCTGGCAGTGTCCTTCCTCTCTGCAGGGTTTACCGTCAGTCTTACTCTTTTTCCTGTGCGCATTTTTACATAGTTGAGGTCACATTGCTTATATAAATACGCTTTTTTCATTTAGAAGCATATTGCAAGCATTTCTCACATCATTAAATTCCTCTAAACATGACTTTTAATGTCTGTACGATATTCCATCACATGCGTTTAATCATTTTCCATTAGAAATTTAGATTGACTTTTTTTTTGCTATAATAAATGATATTCTAATGAACATCTTTGTCCAAAAATTTTTGTCATCATTTCTGATTATTTCCTCAGGAAAAATTCTTAAAGGTGGAGTTTCTGTGTCAAAGAATACCACACCTGTAAAACTCCATATATTTTGCTAAATTTCTTTCCAGAAATGGTAAATCAATTTATATTCCCAGAGTGAAGCATAACAATGCAGAATTTCAGCTGACTGCTCTGAATATAACCCTTTGTTTCATTGGGAAATAAAAAAGAATGTTTTTATTAGAAAAATCATCTTTTAGTGGCAGTAACTATTTAAAGCAGAAAAATGTATGCATGCATGATGAAAAAATTTTCTTCTGAAAATCAGGGTGAGGACAATGTACCAGCAAAGAAATATAACTGTAAGAGAGTATAAGAGGGCACTTATTAATGACTTGAAATAGTTTCAAATTTAGCATGTTGTAAAAGGGTTTGTTCCCTGAGCACTCATACTGGGACACAAGCACGTTTCTTTTTGCCTCATATATGTACGAGTACAAGAGTTTCAAAGTGCTAAGAGTCAAAATGCAATGGTTGGTTGGCTCGTGCATTTAAAACACTGACAGCTGTCATTCTGGGGCTGGATTTTTAGTCAACCCATCCTAGTTGGATGCCTAGGTTCAAATCATGACGTTGCCACGTACTACCTTTGTGACTTTGCTCAGGCCAATTGCTCTCTCTAAGCTGCTGTTTCCCTATCTGTAAGATGAAGAAAATAGTCGGGTTGTTGTGAAGATGGAGATAATGACACCGTGTGTGAGGAGCTCAGCACTTTGTCAAGAGCTAAACTATCCAGTAACCCTAAGGAGCTACTGAACACTTGGAATGTGGCTGGTCAGCACTGACATGTGCTATACATGTGCAATACACACCAATTTCAGATCTAGTCCCAAAAAGGAATGTAAACTATTTGATTAATGATTTTATATAGTTACATGTGGAGATACTATTTTGGATATCTTGGCTTCAAATAAAACACATTATTAAAATTCATTGTATTAATAATATATTTCTTTTACTTTTTGAATGCTTCTTTTTTTAAAAAAAATAAGTGGCTTGCATTATATTTTTACTGAACAGCACTGTTCTAGGACATAATAAAGGCTCAATAAATGTTTTTTAAAAGAAATCTAGGTGGATTTTTTTCTCCATTATGGAGTTACCCAGTTGTTGTCTTATCTTCTGGGGGCATTTGATTCTTAGGGAACTGCAAAACATTTGGGTGGGGTCCTCTGGTCTGGATGGTTTAGAAAAGGCTGGGGTGGGATGATGCATAATATTTCATTGTTAGAGGGGTGAGTGGAGAGTTTAAAAATAGCGTCCCCTCCCTCCTCCCTGCCCATGCTGATCTCACATGAGTTATTTCTGTTGGCGCATTAGGAAGCTGACATTTGATTCATTCAGTGGGTCCTGCCCAGGTCCTTAAAACAGAATGGACGGGTAGGGAAAGGCTGCCCCGGCCGTGACAGGCAGGGGAGACCTAGGGGGATTGGAATAACCAGTATGGCAAAATGCCTGGTCAAGATCCAGACTCGACGAAGTCTCCACCTGCACATGGTGAACCACTGCAGCAGTAAGGTGTTTGTCCGTCTGCTGAGACACGGCTCCAAGGTCACAGCTCGGAATGCGGGTACGTGCCATGCCCCGGGCTGTCATCCCGCGCCTGGAGAGGTGTGCAGGCTTCCACCTTCCTGCTCACCGATGGTCACTCTGGAGAGAAGCCAAGGGTGAACTCCGTGTCAGAGGTTTTTGATAAGGACGGGAAGAGAGAGAAAGTGAGGGAGGGGGAAGAGCAGAGACAGGCAGGAAAGAGAGTGAGCAGGGAGTGTGAAGGGAAACGGGAGGGCATGTTCCCTTGCTCAATGGAAATGATATAAAGTTGCGGTAAAGGCGAATTACTGCCTAGTCGGCAGCCAGTTAGGAGGGAGGCAGTGGTGGCCTGTTCCTCTGGATTGCTCAGTAATGAGAGAGGGTTGTGGGGAAGGCAGATTGGATGACCAAAACAGGCTCCCCCTCCTTTCATTGTTGCAAGGATCAAATCTCAGATCTGCTTGCTGCAGTGAGGAGAAGCTCCCTTTATCTACAAAACAGAGTTTCACTGAAATAAAATATCAGCTGAAGAACTAGGATCGAACTGACATTCTGCCATTTTTCTTTTCATTAGAAGTATCGTATTTTATGCCATTTTATGGCCCTTGGGGGAAATAGAAATTGAAATAGGAATTTAAACAGAGCTTACAGCATGAAAGAAGCCATAGTTATATGTGTATATGTGGTTTTCACCAATTGATTAAAATAAAATACATCCTGGGAAGTGTCTGGAATTGGCCATATCTCATGCACAAGTGTGGAACTGACTTCTGAGTGAACTGAGATGAAGTTAATTGTCTTTGTATGATGACATAAGTCATACATGATGTGTTCTTGTTGTAAAAGAGTTTTAAAAGCACAAATACATAGATGCTGTCTTTCACCCTAATACTTCCAATAGCCAATCTGTGACAATTGCCACATGGGATATAGGATTTTTTCATGAATGGGGTTGTTTGAGATATATAATTTTATAATTTATTTTTTTCATTTTATCATATGACTTTGAAGGACTTTCTGTATCAATAAGTATTAATATGCATCCTTTTAAAAATGGCTGAATAATATTATGTAATATGAAGATGGCACAATTCATTTATTTAGTTATCAAATTATTGTTGGAAATTGATATTTATTATTTTGGGCTGTAACAGATGGTGCTGCAATGAAAGTATACACACAGGCATTTCTGTATAATAAATTCTTAAAAGTGTAATTTGGGGGTTGAAGGAGATACAAATTTTAATTTCTGATGGAAATGGGCAAATCGTTCTCTAAAAGACAAATACTCACTGACAAGGGGAGTATGAGAATGTCTCTTCCCCCACATAATGACTAACTCTGATGTGATCAGTTTCTCAAAATTTCGCACAACGATTGAAAGAAAAAATGAGATTTCATTGTTTTAATACACATATCCCTTTGTACCAGTGAGGAAGAGCATCTTTTCAAATGATAGCTGCTCCGCTTTCATTTCTTCTTCTAGAGAATTGCCTATTTGTTTATTTTGCACATTTCTTTTGTGGTTTTTATCCTTTCCTTATAGATTGTAGGAATTCTTTTATAATCTTTTGTCTTCTAAAAATGTTAACTTTTTTCCTCCTAATTGGTTCTTGGCTTTCACCCTTTTTTTGCATGTCAAGTTTATGACAAGGGCACTTTTTATATATACAGACAACCTCTATATGTGCAGACCACTTAATTTTTGTGCATTTTAGATTTTATTTCTTTTTTAATGGCAGTTTTCCTCATGCCATGATTATAAGATCATAAAATTGTTTCCTGTGTTTCCTTCTTCATAATTAATACATTAGCTTGAACTATATGAAATCACTGATAATCAAATACTTTTGGCCTACAAAAATGGCAGTTTCAAGTGCTATCTAGTATTTATTTTAGTTTAACCTTTTAACTTCTTATGAATTTTTATATGTGTGCATGACATGATGTAGAGATATACCTCCCCCTGCCCACCAATTGATAAGCAAGTTTTTGCAAAACTATTTATCATAAACAAATTTCCATTATATTCAAAGTTATGTTTCTGAGTTGTGTCTTTTATTATTTCTGCTCCATTACTAACTTTTTAGCATAGTTTTGTTACCAGGTAGGTCAAGTTCCCCTGCATTGCTTTTTGTAAAAGAATTTATTTTTTTAGAGCAGTTTTTAGGTTTATAGTAAAATTAAGAGGAAGGTACAGAGTTCCCTTATCTCATCTGCCAGCCCCCCACAAGCACAGCGGCTTCCCCACCTTGCCAACACCCTGCACCAAGGTAGTGTGTTTGCTACAATTGATGAACCTACATTGACACATATGATTACCCAAAGTTCACAGCTTACATCAGGGTTCCCCTTGGTGTTGCACATTCTATTGGTTTGGACAATTATATATGACATGTGTCCACTATAGTATCACACAGAGTAGTTTCTCTGCCCTAAAAATCCTCTGTGCTCTGACTGTTCATCCGCCCCACCCTCTAGTCCCTGGCAACCACAGATCTTTTTACTGTCTCCATAGTTTTGCCTTTTCCAGAATGTCAGATAGTTGGAATCACACAGTATGTAGCCTTTGCAGACTGGCTTTTTTCACTTAGTAATATGCATTTAAGGTTCCTCCATGTCTTCTCATGGCTTAATAGCTCATTTCTTTCTTGTGCTAAATAATATTACAACGTCTGGATCAAGTCATGGCTTTTTTTATCTAGAATTTTTTGATTATTCATGTGCACTTTCTCCATTTGTCATTTTGGAAAATGTGTTGGAATTTGTATTGAAATTGTATCAAACTTTAATGAGAAGAGAGCTGAATTTTCAAAATATAATATCAAGGCCTCCTATTCAGAAGCACCATTATGTTTCTTCATTTATTGAGATTTTTCTTTTACGTTACTCAGTTATATGTTAACACTGTCATTACGCAAGTTTTGGACACTCGTTGTTATAGATATTCCTGGATTTTATGTGGCTATTTTAATTTGTGCATTTAGCTATTTTGAATGGGATTGTCCATTATCATATTTTTATATTGTCTTTGCTGGCGTGTAGTAAACCGTCTGCTTTAATATGTTGATCTTGCATTTGAACACATTACTGAATGCTTATTAATTTCCGTGGTTTATTTTAATCGCTTTTCTATGTATATAATTCTATCATCTGGGAATAATGAGAGTTTTGTGCCTTTCTTTCCAATGTTTACACTTATTCTTCTTGTCTTTATCATATCGCATTATCTAGAGCCATCAGAATAATACTGATGTGTGGTGAGAGTTTTTGGTCATGTTCCTGACTTTGGTGGGAATGCTAGTGTTTTGCTATTATATATGTTTGTCATCGTATGTGGTGATTTCTGCAATTCCCCAGTAGGTATCTCAAGTCCCTGCCTTTCAGGAGATCGAAGTCTGAAGGAAAGACTCATCATAAGTCTGCAGCACAGTGCCATGATTGACGGTGACGATAAAGAGATGCGCAAGGTGGTATGAGAGCTGCGCCAGTTAGGGTGACATCAGCAGCAAACGACAGAGAATCCTAATTAGCCCTGGTTTAAATAATAAGATGATTTATTATCCAAGATGAGTCCAGAGTCAGGGAGGATTCCAGGGTTGAGAACTAGTTTCATTTCATCTCTGCGCTGCTCTTGTCAGATGGCCAGGCTTCCCCTCGAGCAGTTGCCATCAACATCGTAGGATGGCTGCCAGAGTTTCTGCTGTCTCCTCCAGTTACAACAATGTCACGTGATGAAGAGTCTGTACCATTCCAGGATGATCTATTTAGAAGTAAAAACCTTTCTCAGAAGTCCTGCTCCCCAGCCTCGCTCTCTCTCTCCCCCTTCGATATTTATTTTCAGGATTGGTACATATGCCCATTTCTAAACCAAATGTAACCAGGAGACTAGAATTACCACGACTGGCTTAGACTAATCATTTGGGGAGAAAAGGACAACAAGGAGTCAACCATGAAAACTACCAGATAAGAAGCATCTGAATCAGCTGGGAGTCAGGGATAGGCGAGCCTTCCTAGAGGAGGTGATACGTGGGGTCTCACAGAATGAGTAAGGGCCATCTGGGTGCAGAGCACACTCCAGGAAGAGGCAGCAGTCTGTGCGAAGGCACAGAGGCATGACATAGCATGACACACGTGGGCCTCTCTCAATAGAGGGCATGAAGGAAGTGTGTGGGGTAGAGGAGAGCTTTTAGTACCAAGCTAAAGTTTAGTTTAATATTTAGGCTGAAAGCCTTTAGAGACCTTTCAAGAAGAGGATTGATATAACTAATTAGGCATTTAAAAATGATTGTTCTGGAAACAATTCACAAGGAACTAGACTGAAGTCAAGGAAACCAGATGCCGTTTTAAGATGCCGTTGCTATAATCCAGTTGAGAAGTTGTGAGAAAGGCAGGGACAGCCTTGAAAGTGAGTAAGGTGGCAGAGTTTGTAGAAGTTGACGACAGATGTGAGCAGTGAGTGAGAAGAAGTCTTGGACAACCCTTGGATTGCTGGTTTAAGAGAAGGTGGTGCTATTTACTATTTAGTGAGTGGTGGACACGGGAAAGACGTGACTGGGAAATGATGTGTTTGGTTTTGAATGTGTTGAGGTTGATGTTCCTATAGTTGCCTGGTAAGTCTGGAGCTCATCGGAGGGTTTTGAGTTGAGATGGACCAGAGATCCAGCAACATGTGTTTCCCAAACTAAGTTGTAGTCTAAGTTCTCTGGTAAAATAAGTTTGGGAAATATTGGGTTAAATAAAACTGATTTATTCTCTTCAGGACCTCCCAGATATTTTAATGTCCCAATAGTAATATTGAGTGCTTACCATGTGTCAGGCACTTTACATGCATGAACTCGTGTATCCTTCTTCACACAACATCCCCATGCACGATGTCCTGGAATTGTCCCCATTTTACCAATGAGGAAACTGGAACAGAGCAATGAAGTAACTTGTTTGTGGCAGTTAGTGCAAGGTCAGGACAGAAACCTGGAAAAGTGACTTCAGAGCTTGAACTCTTAAGTTTAGTGATAATATCCAAACATTGGATAGAGTGTGCACAGTTTCACACACTTCTCTGACCATAGAATACTCTTTTCAAGGACTGTCAGCACCTTAAGGGACACTGGTGACCTGCAGTATCAGGTTGAGCAAAGCTGCAGAAGCATATTGGAGCCACGAGTGTGGTTAAGACTCCAGGCAGAGAGTACAGAGTGAGAAGAGTGGGGAGCGGAGGCCTCCACAGGTGGAGGTGAAGAGACCGTGAAGACAGAGGTGGCCGAGAATTGTTGCCTGAAGACCAAGAGCGTGTAGAGTCTCAGAGATCAAGGGATCAGTAGGAGGATAGAAACACACACACATTGGTTTTAGCAATATGGTGGACACTGGAGACCCTGTGCGAGCGATTTCAGTGGGCTGGTAGGGGCAGCTGGCTGCAGAAATGCCAGGATAAGGATTGCAGGAATCATCCTCGTGAAATCTAGATACCGAAGTCACCCAAGATGATGGTAAGACTATGGGTGTGAAGACAATCAGTGAGGGAAGAGCCATAATCAGGATAACAGATAATGGCCACAAGGAGAAGGGAGTTTAGTCGGCAAGGAAGATGCAGAAAGGAGAGAAGGAAGAATGGCAGCCTGTGCTCCCAGCCCTGGGTGTATGGAGAAGACTGCCTGCATGGGAGGCAGCATTCCAGGTTTCAGCCGGGGGGGTAGTGATGGGGACATTAGGATTTGCTCTGTATGTGAGTTTGCACGTGCACGTGTCTGTGTGTTTAAGTTTCCATTCATACATACTTTCCTGCGTCAGAGGGATGGCTCTTCATAAGTTGTAAATAGAATGAATGGGCCGCTTCCCAGGGGTATTCAGAGGCACCAGGAGCATTTCTAGTAATTAGATATTCTTTAGTGTCCACACCTGAAAGAGAAAACCCTCATCGAGAAAAGTAAATGTCATTCTTGGGATTTTTTCCTTAAACCTACAGGACAGGTGTTTCACTTGAAGGATTAAACTTTATCTCCAACAAAGGGGAGATATAGGAGTCACGTGCGAGGTTAATGGCATACTGTCCCACTAAATTTTGGAAGTCTGCATGCTGCTTAATGTGAATAGGAAACGTTTTTGGGGACTGATAGCACATATTGAATATAGTAAATTTTAAAGTTTATTTTATTTCTGATTTCTGACCAAAACTGTTAATGTCCACAACAACAAGTGGGTGTGTGTGTGTGTGTCTCCTATTATCTTGATTATGATAAAAATTATAGGAGAGCTGACATATAATAAAGTGATCATAAAATTTATTATGTAAAACTTTTGAGAGTGAAAAGGGCATTTTAATAATGCTGCAAACACAACAGGCACAGAGTGGGACTGCTCCAGGCAGATGGGCACATCAGGATGCTGTGTTTAGCAAACGAAATGGGCCAATGGCAGAGAGGGCTCTTCCTGCTTAGCTAAAAGGAGGGTCTGTCTCTCTGGGCCTCTGGGGTCCCCTTCTTTTCAGGCAACATCATAGTCTGGAGAAAGCATGGGCTTTGGAGTCTGACAGGCTTGGGTACAAACCTCGGCTCTGTTACTTCTTAGCTTGGTGACCTTAACTTCCCTAGGCCTCAGTTTTCTCGTATCCTTTTCTGAATATCGCATGATTATGAACTTTAAAGTATCCAGCTATGTAGAAATTTATTTAAAACCTTAGTGCCCTTGTCTTCTTCTCCTCTCTTTTTACATACAACTTTAAGTGGGACAGTTTGACATAGTCTGAGATGGAACCACAGAATGCTGGGGCCGGAAGGGGTCCAGCAGGTGTAAAGTCCAAGACTGTAGAACTGCAGTGACACGTGTAATGTTGCTCAGATAGCAGGGCTCAGCTGGGGACCCTGCACCCCAGGCCACTGCTCTTTCCACTGCATCGGATTTAGCAGAAGTGGAGTGGTGGCCTGTTCCGTTTCACTCCCCCACTCTTCCTTCCCCTTCCTCTTTCGTACCTTCGCTTCAGGAGCACAGCACGCCTCCCAGAGTCAGTACTGCTGAGCTGGTCCACATAAGTAGACCCATCAGAGTTTAGCCCACCTCGAGAAGGGTGGTTCTGGTCCGTAAGCAACAAATGTGTGACGCCTGCGCAGACGTGACAATTTCCTGGGTGCCTGAGCAGGGGTTGTCAGCACTTTCAGATCCAGTGTCCCACCGTGAAAACAAAAATATGGTAATGTTCTCCCTACCGGCCTGAGATGCGACTTACAGAAAATACAGTCTACCCGCACTTCATTTAAAGTCAAAATAATGCTCTAACTGCAATATAAGGAAAAATTAGAAGAAAGTGATTTATAATAAAAATAAGAATTTCTAGAGGTTTTTCTCAAGCGTGACTCAGCAGGAAGCAGAATGAAGGAGTGAGATGCTTGGATCGGGGGAAACAGGCATCAGGGGACTCTCCCAGCATTCGCAGGGTGGGAGCGTGTGCTACCATGCAGGCCACTCGACACCTCAGACATCCCCGAGGGTGACGATGCGATGTTCTGAGCTGCTGGACAACTCCTAGCAAAAATCTTCCTTCAATTTACCCAGTGGTTACATTCTTGAAAATTTCAAAATGTTAAAATCACACCTCGAATGCTTTAAGTTCAAATGTAAAACAGAGGTAGATTCTAGATTCAGATCATTATAAATAGGTGTTTCATCTACATGGTTAATATCTGATAGTTGACATTTGAAAGTTGTGTGGGATGCAAAATAATTCTTCGTTGTGTGGGGCTGTCCTACACACTTCAGCATGTCTGGTGTCCCCGACCCCCACCTACTAAATGACAATCATTCCTTTAATCATTGTGATGTCTAAAAAAACCTTTATGATTTTTAAAGCATCCTCCTCCCAGCTGAGTGGCGGTATTGCTGTCTTTGTACCACTGTTCTGGAGGCTTAATGGGCATCCCATAGCTGGGTGTCTGCACAGGGTGCTTCGGGACGCCTCAGAGAGAACCAGTGCGGTGGTTCCCAGTGATGCTGTTCGCCAAAGCCTCCCAGCACAGAGAATGGCCTCATGCTCGCAGGGCCAGCGTCAGGTAGTAAGGCAGGAAGTAAAGCTGAAGGAATTTCCCCTGCATAGTGAGCCAGTGTGGGTTCAGCCAGATGACAGCAACAACCATAGCAGATTCCAAATGGGAAAGACACTGTCAAGTGGGTTTAGAGTTACCCCAAGGAATCCAGAGCCCGCAGTCTTTTCTAGGAGGTTAGTTAAATATGGAATGCAGGTGATCTATAATATTCTGATATCACCGTATTCTTCCCAAAGTGCTTTCTCACATTTTTCTTTTCTCCACACTCTGATCTTTTCCATTTCCTCGTGAGATAGTTAGGGGTTACTAGCATCCTCATTTTAGGGTGTGTGTTCTGGTGACAACAGTATTGCGTTGCTTCATTTGTAAAGATCATTGCGCGCGGGCAATCTGGACAAGGGCCATTAGCGAGGCTCTTTAGCTGTTTTGTGCACATGCAAGCCGCTGGAAACCTCGGCTCCAGCATTTGGATTCTGTCACAGATATGCTCAGCATGAACAGAGAGACTAGGTTGCTTCTCAATGTAAATGTGGGCACTGCTCACTCCATTTTCACCTGCCACTAATTTTGTCGTGCACTAAGCAGGTCTTATATTTTACCTTAAGCAATGAGATGAAGAACAACTTTTCTAATAACAGCATCTATCTGTAGCCTGCCAAGTAGGTTGTGTTATGATGCTTGGCATGTCTTTAGGGCATGCTGTCATATTGGAATCTATGTGAATAGTGAGGATGGGAATGGGCAGTGTGCAACCTGCTTGACTGTACATGGCAGGCCCTCTGCCGGTTTCTCATCAATGACTAGTCTTTTCCATCAGCTATTGCTATTCCATTATTACTATTTCACTTTATAAGGTATTTCTTTAAATAATGATGACAATAGTATAAAACATATAATTGTATTGCTATACTAAAAGGTAATAATAGTTAACATTTATTGAATGTTTCCTGTGTGTCAGAAACTGTATAGCTATTATCTAATTTTACTTGAGTTACATAATTATATAAATTTGAAAGCTATTTCCTTTACCTAAATCATTGTCATTTCACTTTGAAAACAAAAAACTTATCAACCTTAATTGAGCTTTGTGAATATATTCAGAAAGATTCTCAGATATGGATCAAGTAAAATAAATTTAACAAAGCAGTGTAGACAATCTTACTAATTCAGTATTTCTGGTCCCCTGGACATTCTTGTTTGAATTCACCAGGAAATACGTGTAGGAAACTTCAAGCAGCTATCATATAGATAAATTTCCTTATCATATATAAGGAAAATTAAGAAAATATGGATAACCAACTATAATAAAATTTACCTATGTTTTCTATATCATGGACTTGTTATGTGTGTTGATAAAATGATATTGTTTGATAATAAATAGATCAAATGTAGCCTGATGCTCTTTGTTGAGATAGTAACATTTAATTTCTGTAGTTATTGTTACTGCAGACAGCCCTTGGCACAACCATAATTTCATTTTGCCCTGACCCAAGCCTGATGAAGTAGGTGTTTTGTACTTAAAAAAACTGAGCTCCAAGAATATTAACTAACTTTTAGTTACTTAATAACTAAGTCTCATACTATAAGCAAATGACAGAGCTGAGATTTAAGCCCAGGTTTGTCCAGGCTTTCCCAGTCCCCTTCCCCTCTACCCCTGTTCCCTTACAGTGTGAGCACAGAGATGAGGGAGAAGTACACCCAACACTCGTAGGTAGAAAAACTATGAAAGGGAAGAAAGCATTTATTTCCCTGTCAACCTCTTCCTTTCCAGAAAAATAAGCGAATACTTCTGTCATTGAGGTCAAAGCACGAGAACACTTGAGTGACTTGAAATATGAGAACTCCAGCCAACTTTTATTACAGCAGCATTTATTATATTTCCCGGCAGCCTGTATGCCTAAAAAGACCCACAGGAGCATTTTGTGTAGACTGCACAGGTTTTTCTTAAAGTTTGAATTTTAAAACTTTTAGATGGAGCTCAAAGTGGTCAATTCTTCCCAGTCACCCTGACTCCTTGTTGTCCCACACCTGGCCCACACCCATGCCCATTAGGCACCTGCTTGGCCTGTGGAGGCCCTGGCCTTTGTGACCCCTGGATGAGTTACTGTGATGATGTCTTCCCCAGAAGCTTCACCCTTTGCTAGTGCTCTATTTTTCCTCCTTATATCCTGGACTTCTCAGAAGAAAAATAAATGAGGTTAGGGGAATAAGGATGCTGAGGATGAGGACTGAAATTTTACATAGCATGGCTGGGAAAGGCCTCACTAAGAAGGTGACACTTGATTAAAGACCTTCACAGAGGAAGAAGGTGTGAACATGTGTGAGGGGAGAGAGCTCCAAGCTGAGGGAGCAGCCAGTGCAAAGGCCCTGTGGTGGGAACCTGATTGGTGTGTTTGAGGGACAGCAGATGGTCTCTATGGCTGGAGTGGAGTGAGCACTCAGGAGAGAGCGTCACTTGGGAACAAGGTCAGAGTGGTTGAGAGGGAGTGGAGAGCACATTGAGTATGGCCTCAAATATCCCTGCCAGGACTCAGCTTTCACTCTGAGAAGGATGAAAAGCCATTAGAGAACATTGAGCAGAGAAGTGGCATGATCCCCCTCCTGTTTTCAAAGGTGCTCCAGCTGCTGTGTGGGCAGAAGCCCTTACATGGGCAAGGACTGAGGCAGGGAGACCAGATAAGATACGGTTGCCATAATCTAGATGAGAAGGGATGGCAGCTTGGACCAGGGTGGTAGCAGTGGACGTGGTAAGAAGCAGTCCGGTTCTGGATATGCTTTGAAGGTAGAGACATAGAAGGTGCCGAAGGGTCCAGTATGGGTGTGAATAGAGCAGAGTCAAGGTTTTTTGGTCGGAGCAACTGGAGGAATGGAGTTGGCATCAACAAAATACTAGAGTCTGGAAACTTGGTATTTCTCTTATCCTGTTGTTACAAGAGAGAAATATGGGAGGTGGAAGAGAGGGAGAATGTGTTGACTATTAGGAGACTTAAGGAGGAAAGGCCATGTGTGTGAGAAAATGCTGTTAGGCAAGAGCAAAGAGCATGGAAGGTCTGTGTGACCACAGGAGCAAAGAAAATAGCGAAAGAGGACGGAGGTGGTCTTAGCAGAGCAGGTACCCCTCAGGCACAATGCGTTACTTTCACTGCTTTCCTAAAGAGGCGAGTAGGGTGAGCCTCCCGCTGGGACCATGTCAAGATGTTAAGCATTCCAAACAGCCGTAACACTTTTCATCCTTCCCTGCGCTGTGAATATGTTCTCCCTTCAGGTTCCATGGAGTATTATATGGTAGTAGACAATTTAAAGCTTGTATTTATTTTTTACTTTTATCGAGGTGAAGTTATATAACATTGAAAAAATGTTTTGAAGAGAATAAGTTAGTGGCATTTAGGACATTCACAGGGTTGTGCAACTAACACCTCTATCCAATTCCAAAACATTTTCATCACCTCAAAAGGAAACTTGTACCCATTAAGAGTTGCTGCTCGTTTCCCCGTCTCCCCCAGTCCCTGGAAACCATCAATCTGCCTTCTGTCTCTAAGGATTTACCTATGCTGGATATTTCATAGAAATGGAATCATATATTATGACCTTTTGTGTCTGGCTTCTTTCACTTAACATATGATTTTGAAATTCATCCGTGTTGTAGCATGGATCAGTACTCCTTTGAATTCTGTGGGTGAATAATATTCCACTTGTATGGATGGACCACATTTTGTTTGTTCATTCATTCACTGATGAACATTTGGGTTGTTTTCACCTTTTGACAGTTGGAGTAGTGCTGCTGTGAACATTCATGTACAAATGTCTGTTTGAGTACCTGTTCTCAATTCTTTGGAGTATGTACCTAGGAGTGGAATTGCTAGGTCATACGGGAATTCTATCTTTGACTTTTTGAAGAACCACCAAATATTTTTCTGCCAGCGACTGAACCATTCTACATTTCTACTAACAATGTACAGGGTTCTAATGTCTCCACATCCTTACCAACACTCGATATTTTCAGTTTTTTAAAAAAATTATCACCATCCTAGTAGGCATGAAGTGGTATCTTATTGTGATTTTGATTTGCATTTCCATAATGATTAATGGTGTTGAGCATCTTTACGTGTGCTTGTATATGGCTTGCTTTTTAATGCTATTTTTCATTTAGACTGCTCAGTGATACCAGACTAGAGCTATCAGGAAATATCTGTTGATTTTTGAAAGATAAAACCAGTGATTCACTCCTACACATCTCAAAGAGAGAGAAATCCTGAATGTATTCATTAAAAACAGGTTCGGTTACTTAATGCACCTGGCTGCCAGTTTGGTGTTGTACTGTAGATCCATCCTGGAGGACACTTGTTTGATGCTGACTTTATTTCCTGCTAAGAACCCAAGACTCAAAATTAGCAGAGCTGGTCTGAGGCCTGACAGTAGGTAACTTGATTTCCCATCTGTAAAATGAAGCATTGAGAAACACCTCTGCCCCAACAAACTTAAAAAAAAAAAGTTCATATCCTTTGACTGAGCAATTTCCCTTCTAGACATATATCTATGGCAAATGAACTGAAAGAAGAGAGAAGAAAGGCTTTATATCTAAAGATGTCTCTTATAGCATTTTTTTTTTTTACAACTGCAAAGCAATCTAAATGTTTGCCAGTAGGAGACTTATTTATTAATTAACTCAATAGAAAATAATACCAATGGGAATTTATTTCAACATACAAAATGTTTATATTAAAATGTTAAATGAAAAGAGAAAGATGTAAACTTATGTATACAATATCATTGCAACAATATAAAACTAGACTACAAAATTGCACTCAGAATGAAGACTAGAAAGGAATACGTCAAATAATAAAGTGATTATTATTGGATGGCAGATTCCATAATTTTACTATAATACTATTATACATTGGATGATAGTGTTGACTTTTATAATAAAAGACACTGCTCATAATTATAATAGTCATTTATTTTCATTTTATTTTTGCAAACATGACCAAAGTTGGAGGTTTGCAGATCGGAATTGCATACCCTAAATGTTATAAATATTGCTAAGCATTTGAGAAGTGGGGGTTATTTTGAGTTTAGCATGTTGACCTTAGAACTTAGGGTACAGGGTCTGTTACTTAACAGGACTTTGTTAAAAGTCAGGATTCCACAGAATAATTTCAAAGATTCCTTGAATTCCATCGGTTGTTTTTCTTCACATGTGTTGTTTCTACCTGCACATTTTTTGTGGGAAAAAAAATCTGATTTTTAAAATTAAGGAAAAAATGTCTCTTTACAGGTGTTCCTTTGCCTAAAGAGGACAACATTTCTGCCCCCTTGATCTCCAGCTCTCCAGTGAAGGAAGCCCGGGAGTATGAAGATCCCCCAAGTGAAGAGGAAGATAAAATGAAAGAGGAGCCCTTAACCATCTCTGAACTAGCATACAACCCAAGTGCCAGCCTGCTCCCCACCCCTGTAGACGATGATGAGATCGACATGCTCTTTGACTGTCCATCCAGGCTTGAGCTGGAAAGAGAAGACACAGATTCGTTTGAGGAACTGGAAGCAGATGAAAACGCCTTTTTGATTGCCGAGGAAGAGGAGCTGAAGGAGGCTCACCGAGCTTTGTCGTGGAGCTATGACATTCTGACCGGCCATATCCGGGTGAACCCACTGGTCAAGAGTTTTTCCCGGCTCCTTGTGGTGGGCCTGGGACTGCTGCTCTTTGTATTTCCCCTGCTCCTCCTCCTTTTGGAGTCAGGTATTGATCTTTCCTTCTTGTGTGAAATCCGCCAGACACCAGAGTTTGAGCAGTTTCACTATGAATACTACTGTCCCCTCAAGGAGTGGGTGGCTGGGAAAGTCAACCTCATCCTTTACATGCTGGGTTGCTCCTGAAGTTAATATCGCATTTGACTAAGGGCTATATTCAATACTAGTGATTTTTTTTTCCCAGTAAAAGCCTGGTTCTGAATGGTCATGGGGCTGTCAACAGATGTTCCTTACTCATAACTGATTATTCAAACCCTTAAGTTAGCTTTCCATAATTCACTGCACTTAAATAAGTTTCAATCAAATACAGTTATTTTAGTTACAGGTCAGGAGGATGGCCTTTAAATAACCAAAACCAAGTTTATTTTTTATTATAGTGTAGACATACTCCTTATCTATTATATCATGATACACAATACCTTGGATCAAATTAGATTTTCCTGTTGCTAATAGTTGGCACCATTACAAGTCTTAAGGTTCAGAATCAGAGTTTTAGTAAAAATCCAAGAGAAGGTTTTTGAATATAATCCTTAGTGAAAACAATGTCCTCTAACCAATGCCTATACAACTAAATTTATGCTGGGTTTTTGTTTTTGTTTTTTTAAAAATATTTTTATGTGTTCAAACTATTTTGGTAAATTTTTATCAAAAAAAAAAAAAAAGAAGCCTCCTGGAGTTATTTACGTGTACAGATTGTAAGACTAATGCGCAAAGGGTATATCGGGAATTTTTTAATGTTTTAGCACTGGTTTGTTTCTAAAGATATTTTTGGCCAAATGATCCCATAATTTGTTATTATCTGCATATAAGATAGAAAATGGGTAGGAAGACACTGTAGTAAGTAAGGTCCTAAATGGAACAGGTGACGGAACTGGAGGATGTAGAAGCTGAGAGCATCAAGTGGACACAGGGTGGTCCATGTTTCAAAGTATTAATAATTGAACAAGAGGACTTGTTACATTCATTTGTATTTTGAAACTTTAAAGGCATAAGGTAAAAGATATGCTAGTTAATTGCATATTAACCAAGAGCAGGAGTAGATAGGAATTGGACAAACGGAAAGTAGCAAAAAGAGTCCGGTGAGGCTGGTGGGTAAGTGGTGCAGGTGAGCGGTCTGTGTACGAAAGTGCTGGTGATACGAGTGTCATTCGCCGACGTGGAGAGCAGTGCACTCACCGTCCGAGTTAACATCAACACATTTAAGTGGATCTAAATAAAAGTGGACAAATTTTAAGGTAAATTTTTTGGTCCCTTATGCCATTTGTTATGATTCTGTGGAAGAAATTTCAAAAGTGTGTTTGTATGCGAGTGTGTGTGTGTGTGTGTGTGTGTGTGTGTGAGAGAGAGAGAGAGAGAGAGAGAATGAATGGCTTTTTGATTAATGCCAATGATCATCCTTTGTGGTGGTCATTGTACTCCTTTTCTTCCCTAGTTTCTGTAAGATCCTCACCCAGTCGTAATTGGCACTTCCATTGAGAAAATGGAGGGGGCTCTATTCGATATAACAATTCAGCTCGGGTAAAGTAGTGGCATGACTCCCTACCCAGACAGTAGAGGGGACAAATGCTCTCGTACCTTCCTTCATACCATTAAGTCCCTGACAGAAAGGGTCTGATGCTTCCCGTGCAGAGCACTTACCAATACTGTGATATAAGGGAGAAGGAAACGAGGCCAGAGCCGATGGCATGGAGCACAGCATTTCTCTGGGGATTGAAAATGTTCCGTAGCCCTCATTTACAAAGATACAGGGCCTGTTTGTAGGCTGTTTCTAACTGTAATGACACTCCAACCCTATCATTGTTATAATTTCCCAATTGGGCATTCCAGTTTCACTTATTCAACGAAGCTCTGAGTGCTTTATTAGACAGTTAATTTTGAAAATAAGTTTTGAAAGTCAGTTCATGAAGCTGTCAGTTGAGCAAACTATATGTTTGCTATTAAGTTTGCAGGGTTTCATTTTTCATGTGCTTTCACAGATTTATTTTGCTTTTTAATAAAGAATGTTTAATACCTGAAATTTGATACTGATATAGAAATATATTTTCTATCATTGGAGCCTTCAACAATCTATTTTGGAAGTTGGCAGATGGCAAGCTTTGACATCGAAGTTTTTATTTTTCCCTTTCTTTTCTTTCATATGACTTCTAAGTCATCCCTTCTGACAAGGGTACTCCTGCAATCTGCACAAAACTACTTCCCTTATGATCGTGCAGCATATCACTTTCTTTGAAGTCTAGCCATGACAAATCATCTAGCCCTCACGCTTTAAAATAATATTAGATAACATTTTATAAATTATGGAAGTAATATATTTTCCATTGTGAAATATTTAAAAAATATGACAGGATAAATATCACATGTAATCCAACCATGCATATTTATATTAAGGAGTAGTAAATACATTATTTTAACATTTCCAGCTAACATTTCTTTTATGCAGAAATTTCATTGCTGACTAGAAATGTTTTTAAGTGAAAGAGTTGACAGAATAGGGTCAGCTGAATTTAAACAATAGCCACCAAAAGTTACACTGGGATCCTGAAATGCCATTTGCTCGGCATAGAATCAGAGCCTTTTAGAAATATCCATGTAAGTTTTGTTAGAAGACAGTCACCCGTTGCCTGAATCGAATGAGGAAAAGACTGCTTCCAAAGATGGACAGTATATAATATAGTGAGATACAGAGTTCAAAGCAAGCGTGTGAGTATATGTATATTCCATATTATTGGTGTATGTGTGTTTAGATATGAATCTGTATATATGTGTGTATTTGTATAAACACAACTGATAGGCCCTTCATACAAAATTGTACTTATTTTTCCCCAGCTGAGGGATTTGTGACGTGTTATTGTTCCTTTTCCTTCTCAGATATCATGGTGGGTAAAACCTACAGCCTCAAAGGTTTAAATTTTCCATGCAAACAACTGAATGTACATTTGTGGATATATAGACATATATATATACACACACACTTATATGGCAAATACATATACACACACAATCTTGTCTTTAGTGCTAATACGAGTTGGATCATGAAAACTGTAGGTAAAGTATGTATTTCTGTCTGTGCTTGAAACATTGTAAAATGTTATCTATTTGGAATACATTTTGTGGTTTGTCTAATATTTATAAACACAACTTGGGATGAATTCACAATGGGTTGATTTCATTGAAATGCTAGGGATATGGGGGCCACGTTACTGTGATTGGAGCCTTATCTTTGTATAGTGAAATTTGCATTTCTATGTCAGCATCCAGATTGTTTTATATGTTAATATGGTGGCAGGAATCCCTAATAAAAATACTCTGGGGTAAAATATTTTTGTAATCATTCAGTTTTATTTAAAGTAAAGTTGTGTAGTCAGACTGTTGGAAACTATAGAAGGGCACCTTCTAGGACCATGAAGCGGGGTCAACATATAATGGTGATAGTTCAAAAAAATCCTGCATACTGGATGAGATTAACCCTTTGTAGAAGTCACCCAGGCCCGAAGCAGGAATACTATTAATAGCATTGGAAATGCTCTAAACATAAAAGAAATCTATGATCTAATTGATGTATGAAGATAACTAGAGAAATAGAAAAGCATAGAAAAAATAGAAATGGAGTATTGTGACTGACAGGAAGAAGGGAGGATTTCAGAGTGCTAGAAATTAGCATGTCATTACCACTGGCCAGAAAAGGGTCCTTCCCATGCCAGGAAGAGCTACGTCAGATTCTTAACACTGCAACACTTGCCATTAAACATCTCTTTCTATCTGTCCATGGGCCCCGGAAGAATCCTAGTATTCCACTGCTGTCCTTCCTTTCGCACAACATAGCCTTGACAGGTGTCTGCTTAGGTTAGGCACAAAACTAACACCTCCACACCTGACCGTTAAGCGCCAGAAATTGTTGCTTTGAGTGAAACAAAAGTTTGCTCTCTTAACAGCAGCAATAACATAGATGTCAAACAGGATTGGTTCTCAGCTGTGGTGGCCTCTTAAGTCTGTCCAGTTCTTACTCAGTAGTCCTCAGAAGTGCAGGCTCCAGGGAACAGGCAAGAAAAAAATTCAGGTGTGAGATGGTTTAAGATCTTCGGTAGGTTTCGCCAGCACCTTTGTTTGGGTTAGTGTCCGCTGACCTGAAAGGCCCACATGAAATGGCTCTTGCCACTTATTCGTTGAGCAGTTCATTGAGCTCCTGACCCAACCTCACCTCTTAGGGGAAACCCTTTTCCGTTTTTCCTGCGTTTTCTGCTCAGCCAAATAGAGAAAGAATCTCCCACCCACCTTCCCGGCCTGGATAGAAAGTACACGAGAGAGGCTTCCACCTCTGGGGTGGCTTCTGGGATGGTTGTGGTTGACGGGGTTTGCGTCCCTTTGGGCCATCCTTCTCTACTGGGCGGAGACAGTGTGCTAAAGGTCCCTGCTTACCTGTCCTTCCTGCTTCTTCTCTCTCTCTCTCTTTCTCTTGGACCTGCTTTTGGGCTTCCAGTCTCCATGCAGTAAACAGACCCAGCAGGACCCGCCCGTGGTGGGCTCAGCCAGGACTCGGCTCCTCTCCAAGTTCCAGCGTTGGTCTGTGACTGGGTGGGTAAGTTCGGTGAGCCCCACCCAGTGTGCTATGCTGTCGTCACTTCAGAGAGGAAGAAAGGAACCTCACTTAGGCCTCGGATCCCAGCTATGCTCTCCAATCCATTAATAAAGCTGGTTTTAACCCTCTCTTGGCCACTGTGTCTGGTGTCTACTGGGAACAGGCCTGGTGGCAGGGGCAGGATGGTGGTGAATATTTGGGATCTCCAAGCATGGAAGGAATGGAGAAGGATGCCCCCGGCTCAACTTTGGGCATCAGAGGATGTCTGCCACCAACAATGGCCCTGACAGTCCTCACCAATGGGTGAGGGGACTTGGGAGTTGATATTAGTAAAGAACGAGGGTTGGTTGGAGTCACACATGCCCATTCACTACCTTTAGCTTTGCCTACCCCAAATATCTCTTTGGAAATGGAACTGAAGCCATTTTGCTGGTTACAAAGGAAAACTTCAAGCAGGACAAGGATATGCTTTCACTGAGTACCAAGTATTGAAACATGCCTTGCAAATTCCAGCAGCTTCTCCCGCTAACATTCATTGCCTTGATGCCTCTCAAACACAAAATTATGATTATGATCATTTGTTTTCTGAAGAGACTACCCTTTGAGGGAGAGAGCACACTAACAAACCAAAGTTAGTTTCTACTCTGAGAGGCAGCTACAGTCTTCATAAGAAGTTTAAAGACTTAGTGTTCTTGATTAAGCATCAGTACCTCGGAATTTCCTTGGTGGGAATCAGCCCCCCTCCCCCCCAATCAGCCTGAGTTTCCTGACATCCCTGAGCTTCTGGGTCTGCAAAGTTGTAAACCAGACCCTGAACTGCGGTGGCCCCATGCAGATAGTGCTCCCATATAATTTGTCATCCAAACCAGGACTCTTTTCAGAGTGAAAAGGGTGTTTTTAATAACGTCATAGCAACAGGCATTAACTAGGACTGTTGCAGACACTCTACCTGTAAGATTTTGCTTAATTAGCTAGATGCCTTCTTCTAACAAGTCTTTTATTGTGTTTCCCTATAGTACTGACAAGGTGAAAAAGGGAAGACTATTGCCCTGTAGTTGTAGCTCTCCTACTTGCCTTCAAGAATCAGAATAAAATCCACCAAAATTAATTATATCATGTTCTTTGGTGTGAGATTATAAATCACAGAGAAGATTATTTTAAATGAAGCTTCTGGCATCAAATATTTAATGCTACACACTCAATTTGTTTACTATTAATAATGCTTAATTTCTTGTTTAATGTGGCATAGGTAGAGGGTTAGAATGATCTCAGTGCTGCCTTTATCTCCGTACTCCTGAATTTGACATTTATTATCTGCACATACAGAGCATTAATGATCAGCTTGACTGTGAACAACTGAGTCACACTAAAGACACTCAGGAATGAATTTTATACAAAGCCAACTTGATCATTTATAATGAGAAGGGTCAGTCTTCTGGGCACCTGTTTGATGCTGGATGTACCACACATGCTTTTCCCTGGACATAAGCTGTAATGTGAACCAAACGCTACCAATGAGTACAAGGAATCACAACTAGAAAGCTGCCTCCCAGGGAAGTCTGCCCAACAGACCAGACGTTCTCACACCCCTGCCTGTCTCAGAAGGGCTGGAGATACATTGTCCATATTTCACTCCAAATCTTCCAGTTTTGCAAGTTTCTTGTGGCAGAGGATGGCAGCTAATGACTGGAAACCATTTTTTCTTCATCCTGGCGCAGAATTAGACTACATTTCCTAGCTTTTCCCACCCTCCACGTAGTTAGGAATGCTGTATCCCTGAATTCTGGCCAATGAAATTTAAATGAGAAGTGATCTAAATTGCTTCCAAGTCTTGGGCTAGGTGTGAACCTCTATTTGTCACTATGGAGATCTTTCTTTCAGCCACCAGTTGAGGACGGAAGAGCTGCCAGCCAGTTGGATCCTGGAATGACTTTGAGGAGCAGGGCACCTGAGTCCATCTGTGCTGCTGTAACAGAATACCCAAGACCAGGGAATTCATAAAGAACAGAAATTTACTGCCTCATGGGTCTGGAGGCAGGGAAGCCCTAAACTGAGGGGCCATATCTAGTGAGAGCCTTCTTGCTGTGTCATAACATGGCAGAAAGCATCACATACGTGTGTGCGTGTGTGTGTGTGTGTGTGTGTGTGTGTATGTGTGTGTGTGAGAGAGAGTGAGAGAGAGAGAAAGAGAGGAGGCTAAACTCCTTTTATCAGGAACCTACTCTCTTGATAAAGGATATTAATCCATTCATGAGAGCAGAGCCCTTATGACTTAATCACCCCTTAAAGGTCCTGCTTCTCAACACTGTTGCATTGGGGATTAAGAGAATAGAAAAGCATTACGTAAAATTTATAAACAAAAAGTTTGTTCTTTAAAAAATGCCAATAAAATTGACAAACCTTTACTTAGATTGACCAAGATAAAAAGAGAGTACTCAAATTACTAAAACCAGGAAAAAGAGAATGTCATTATAGACTTTACAGAAATAAAAAAAGAATGTAAGAAAATACTATGAACATTTGTGTATCAACAATTTAGCTAGCCTAGACAAATGGAAAAATTTCTTGAAACATGCTGACTAAACTAACTTAAGAAGAAATGGAAAATTCCATAGATCTGTAACACGTAAAAGATTGAATTTGTAATAAAAAATCTTCCCACAATGAAAAGTGCAGGTTCTGTTAGCCATGCTGGTGAATTCTACCAAACTTTTTAAAAACAAGCACCAATGCTTCATACATTCTTCCAGAAAACAGGAGATGTCAGGGAGAAAATTATCCAATTACTACGAGGTCAGTATTACCCTGATACCAAAACCAGACATTATAAGAAAGGAAAAATACAGACAAATATATTCTATGACTATAGATGAAAAAATCCTCAAAAATATACAAGTGAACTATATCCAGCAACATACGGAAAGAATTCTACACCATGATCAGGTGGGATTTATCCCCGAAATGAAAGGTTAACATGAAAATCAGTGAAATACACCATATTAGTAGAATAAAGGATAGAAACTGCATGATCATTTCAATAGATGTAGAGAATGCATTTGACCAAATCCAACACTCTTTTACAATAAAATAAAATAAAAAATGCTCAATGAACTGAGAATAAAAAAAAAAATGTTCTCAGTCTGATAAAGGCTGTGAAATCCCCACAGCTATCATACTTGGTAGCATGCCCCCTAGCGCTGGAATATGACAAGGACATCTCTCTTCACCACTTCTATTCAACGTTATATACTGCAAGTTGTGTCCAGGGCAATTAAGGAAGAAAAAGAGATAAAAATGCATCAAGACTGGAAAGGAATAAATAAAATTATCTCTATTTGCCCATGAAATAATGTTTTAAAAATTCAAAGTAGTGCAGCTACTCTGGAAAACTGGCAGTTTCTCAAAAAAAAAAAAAAATCCAAAGGAATCCACAAAAGTAATTTTAGAGCTATTAAACAAGTTCAATAAGGTTGGAGGATACAAGATTATTATATAAAAATCAATTACATTTTTATATACTGGCATGGAACAATCAAAAAATGAAATGAAAAAAACAATTCCATTTACAGTAACATCGGAAATAATAAAATACTTAGCAATAAATTTAACAAAAGAAGTGCAAGACTTGGACATTGTAAATAACAAAACTTAACTGAAAAATAATTAAAGAAGACCTAAATAAATGGAAAGTCATCCCTTATTCATGGATTAAGAGACTTAGTATTGTTAAGATGGCAATACTCTTCAAACTGATTTTCAGATTCAAGACAGTCCCTATCAAAATCTCAGCTTCTTGTTTCATAGAAATTGACAAGCTAGTTCTAAAATTTTATGGAAATGCAAAAGACTCAGAATAGCCACAGCAATTTTGAAAAAGAACAAGTTGGAGGACTCACATTCACCAATTTTAAAACTTAATGCAAAGCTACAGTAATCAAGATAGTGTGGTACCAGTATATGGATAGATATATAGATCAATGCAGTAGAACTGTGAGTTCAGAAATGAATCCATGGCTGGGTGTGGTGGCTCACATCTGTAATCCTAGCCCTCTGGGAGGCCGAGGCAGGAGGATTGCTCGAGGCCAGGAGTTTGAGACCAGCCCGAGCAAGAGTGAGACCCCGTCTCTACTAAAAATAGAAAGATTAGCTGGGTGTCTTGGTGCACGCCTGTTGTACCAGCTACTCAGGAGGCTGAGGCAGGAGGATCGCTTGAGCCCAGGAGTTTGAGATTGCTGTGAGCTAAGACGACGCTACTGCACTCTAGCTGGGTGGTAGAGCAAGAATCTGTCAAAAAAAGAAAAGAAAAAAGAAAGAAAAAGAAAGAAAAGAAAAGAAAGAAAGAAAAAGAAAGAAAGACATGCATTTGTGGACAATTATTTTCAACAAGGATGCCCAGACAAAGGGGAAAGAATAGTCCTTTCAACAACTGATATATACATACAACATAATGAAGTTGGATCCATTCCTCACAACATATGCAAAAATTAACTCGAAATGGATCATAGGCCTTGACGTAAGTGCTAAAATTACAAAACTCTTAGGAGAAACATCTTTGTGACCTTTGATTAGGAAATGGATTCTTGGATATGACAGCAAAGCAAAAGCACTAGTGATGAAAGACTAGATAAGTTAGGTAGTAATAGATAAATTAAAAACTTTTGTGCTTCAAAGGACACCATCAAGAAAGTGAAATGACAACCCACTGAAGGGGTTAAAATATTTTAAGTTATATATCTGATAAGGGCTTTGTACTTATAATATAAAAAGAATACTTACAAGTCAGTAATAAAAAGCACAAATAACCCAATTTTTACAATGCACAAAGTATCACAAATGTCTTTCTCTGAAGAAAATATACAAATGGCCAACAAGCACATGAAAAGATGCTCAATATGATTTGTCATTAAAGAAATGCAAATCAAAACCACAATTAGATACCACTTCATACCCACCAGAATGCTTATAATAAAAAAAGACAGATCATAAACAAATGTTGGTGAGGTTGTAGAGAAATTGGAACCCTCATGTATTGCTGGTAGGAATGTGAAATTGTGCAGCTACTTTGGAAAATTGGCAGTTTCTCAAAAAGTTAAACATAAAGATACCATATGAGCCAGTAATTCCACTGTTAGATGTATACTCAAGAAAACATAAAACATGTTCATCATTTTCATAGCAGCACTTTTCATAGGAGCACAAGAGTGGAAACAATTCAAATGTCCATCTACTCATAAATTGGGTAAACAAATGTGGTGTCTCCATGCCATAAAGATGAATAAAATACTGATAACATGCTACATCGTGGATGAATTTTGAAAACATTATGCTAAGTGAAAGACGCATAAGGTCATATACTGTATGATTTCATTTATATGAAATGTCCAAAATAGGCTAGTCTATAGAGCCAGAAAGTGGATTAGTGATTTACAGGGGCTAGGGGTGGGAAGAATGAGGAGTGACTGTTAATGGGTACAGAGTTTTTTTGGGGGTGCTAAAAATTTTCTGGAATTATTGTATATAGTGGTGGCGGTTGCATGACTCTGTGAACAGACTAAAAATCAATGAATTATGCACTTTAAAATGAGTAAATATTATGGCTGTGAATTGTATCTCAATAAAGTTATTATAAAAATTGTATTTGTTTATGGTTCACTGTGTTATTCTTATAACATATTTTATGGGGAGTACGTGAGTTGAGTGGCTTTGTTATAACAAAAAATCTTTCCATTTCCATCTATTTGTTGGCAAGTTTTGTGAGCACTGAATTCTAACAAAATGAAAAACAGGTGATACTGAATCCAGTTTCTTTTTAGCAATAAATAATATTTGTCCATGGATAAAGAATAAAGAATTCCATTTATACCATTTGCATGTCTTTTTAATAAAATTGTATCTTTTATGTTTAATAAACTATTAATATTTTATTATGAAGTGACTATTAATATTAGTATTTTAATAGTTTTTATAAAAACTATTAAAAACAAAAAAATTTCATTTTTTAACAAAAGATAATTTGGTGTGTGTCATTATTCTTATTATTACTTAGTGCTCCTGTAAAAATGACAAAAGGCCAGGGTATAAAAATGATGCCTAGAAGACACTGATACAGGCATAAAAGTGGCTGATGCACCTGGAGCAGAAAGTCAGTGTAGCATGATGCTGTATCTGAAGCCATGTAGGTAGCCTGGGCTCTAATCTCAGTTTTGCCGCTCTTAGGTGTGACTTTGGGTAGATCATTTAATCTCTTGGATTCTTGATATTCTCATCTTTAAAATGATGCTTAATTATAGTACTTAGAGCTGTTGTGAGACTTAAATAAATTAGTGTTTGCAAATCCCTCAGCAGAGTCCTGGACACATAGTAGCTACTTTAGAAATGTTGGGAGTTAAGGTGCATAGTCTCCCACCTCCAGGGCATTCTAGCCTCATGGTAATCATTTCACTTTTTGAGGATATCCTGTTCTACTGAAGTAATAGCATCTTGGAGGCAAGGAATAACAAAATTGGATTTGGAAGTTTCAGAAGATATAACAAGAACCAGAATTTGCTTTAAAAAAGCAACTGTTTTTCTTCTATATTTGTTTATTAACAAAGCATCTTGTGGCCTATATAATGGATATATATCCAAAATCTTAATATATCAGAAAATATAATACACTAAAACTTTTTTAAGGAGGAGATGGTATTTGTAAGAAAGAAATGCTTGGATAAGTTGTTCGGGATAGGGGGTATATTGCAAACGTGTAGTCAGGTTACAAATGCAAGATCTCTGGATCCCTTTCTCTGTGCAACTTCTATTTTTTGGTTCTGTGCTAGTTATCTTTTAATGAATGTTCCAGGCGAAAGTTGATTTGCAGAATCTTGCCCAAGAACTCTTGGCCTTTGGCACAACAGTCTCAGCTACATATGTTCATTTTAAGAGTGAGTTTATCACAGTTCAGAATTGTTAGATCTTGCTTTGAGTGCAGCTGAATCTCCAACTCCCGTGGTAAGACATACCATGTAGATTAGAAATAAACAACAATAGCACAGTGATTGTGAAGACGGAGAAACAGAATTTGAGTTCATTTAATTTCACCATTCAATGTGACCCAACTGTGTTTAAAATTTAAAACATTTGCAAACTATGAAGTGTAATTTTTGTTTCATAAGTGTATATTTTATTTCATACATGAAATATTTTTCTGAATAGGAATAACATTTTAAAATTGAAATTTATTGTTCTTAATTGTTAATTGCTTCTCTTAAAACAAAAGATTTTTTCTTAAAATAAGAAAATTAAACCTCACATTAGTAATTGCCTAAACTATATCTTTTGCAGATATTTTAGTTTTATCAAAACCCAGCTATTGGATTATCATTTCTATAAATATCAGTTTATCAGACAACAACCAAAGGATCAAAGTTCAGCCATTTAGGTAGATACAAAAACTACTGAAAAAATAGTTGTGTTTTTTCTTTTAATAATTTTTAAAAACATATGGGTTTATATATGTTGTATATTGTATTACAGAATTATACATATTTAGTTTAATAGAAGAAAATTTTCACTACTTTGTTTTTCTGAGCACTATTACATTTTTGTGTAAATAAATAATACTCAATTATATACAAATATGTATAATACACAATTACATATTATATTGTACATTATATACGATGAAGATATGATTGTCATATTCCTGACCATTATTGAAAATAATTTTGTTGTATAGAGAAAGGAAGTGTTGAAAAAAATGATTCGCTCTGAGGGTCTCATGTATTAGATACTACACAGGACCCAGTCCTGACATCACAATGGTTCCTGAGAAGACTTGGAGGCTTGGGGTAGGGTCAGATGGCGACTCAGTGATGGACAGAATTTGCTTAGAGTCAGAGTGGGGAGTGAAGCGTGACTTTGAAATGCCTAGTTTGGGTGAGCGGGAAAAGACCACGTCATTGGCCAGGCTTGGTTCCAGGAGGACCAGGATTTTTATTATTACTTATTTTAGTTTTTATTTTTAAAATATTTTATTTTGGTGAAAAGATAATGAGTTGGCCTTGGATACAGCAAACCTGAAGTACCCTGTGGGATGATTAGGTGGACCGAAAACTCAGGTGTGAAGTTGGGGCTGACCTCTGCAGTGTAGTCGCTTAGAGTATAGGTGCTCCTAACATCAGTGGCATGGACAGTATCAGCTGCGGGGAAAATGTTTTGGGGAGTAAAGAGGACAGATATTTAGGGATACCATAAGAGAAAGAGATTTTGAAGATGACAGAGATGAGCCTTTGCACTTCTCCTGAGTTTCCTGTATTTTTGCTGCACTCTGCACAGACACAAAGCAATAGCTATTTTGTCTGCAAAACAGAGACTCGAGATGGAAAAAATATGGAGAGATTTCTTTGTGCTAAGGTTCCATTTCCAGAAAGCATTATGACTTTTTAGAAGCCCAAGAAACTTCTCTCTCTTATGATTAGGTTCATAGCCAGAGAAAGGCTGAATCTCTAAAGAGAATGAATCAAAAGTTAAGAAAAATGGTAACATAAAGAGTCTGTGCATTGAGCCTGCTCTTGAGCATTTGCTACCATGGTGATTCTTGCAGAGCTCCGGTGGGAGGCCCATTTGGGCACAACAAAGATGCTTTCTGAGCTGGGGATGCTTTGAGGTCAGCTGGCGTGGGTTCCTGCTGCAGGGCTTCTCCTTTTACTGACAGACACATCTTTAGTCTGCAGAGCTGGCTCCGGGTTAGCCAGACTCAAAGCACACATGTCCTGAGAGAGGGAGTTCCTGGGCAATCAGTGTGGCTGCGTGAAGCTCAGTGAGAAGTACAAACAAAACGTGAGGATCAAACATCAGAAGCTGGGCAAGCCTCACCTTCTCAGCTGCTGAAAGAAAAAGGCCTGGGGCCCGCTGCTTTCATGTGGTTTCAAGGATTAACAAGCAAGTGTCGGAAAATATCTGACACCTCTTAGACTTGAATAAAACTCTTTAATGACAGGCAGTATCCAATGTTCAAAAAAGTTTATTCCGAAAGTCATTTGTAAGTCAGGTGTTTGAACCTGGAAATGCTTTCATTCTCAGGACAGGCACTCCAGATCCCTTTACCCCTGTGGGCATTCATTCATTCTGCAGTCACCAGCTGACATTTAATGAGTACCTACTTTGTGCCCAGGAGGGTGCAAAACGTATAGCAGTGAACAGCCAGACAAAAATCCTAGCTATCACGGAGCTTCAATCCTAGCGAGAGACAGACAATAACTGAATAAGAAGTACATAGGGGAAGCTAACATAAGAAAAGAATTAGATAATGATAAATGCAAAAGAGAAACAACAGTAAGGATGGGGAAGAGCAGTCCTGGGGCATTCGGTTGGGGAAGCCTCCCTGGAAAGGGGCCATTCAAGCAAGAACCTCAAGGAGCGCAGGAGTTAGCTGGGTGGGCATGTGGGGGTTGGCATCCGGGGCTGAGGGGGAGTGTGATGCATGTTGGAAGAGCAGAAAGGGGACCTGTGTGGCTGGAGTGGACTGAGCAGGCAGAGAGCCTACTGTTCACAGAGTGGTGAAGGGCAGGATGGACCCGGCGCAGAGGCAGGAGGGAGATAGGTGGTACTGGGGAAGCTGCAATGGCCACATAGGCCTTCCGTCCACAGAGTGAGGGGCAGGTGGGCAGTGGAGTATATGTGGGGGGCAGAGTAGCTCCTGCTACAGTGGCCACAGTGCTGCTGAGCACGTGGTCAGGACTGTTCCTGGAAGGCCGATGCTGGGTCCCAGAGGCTCAGTCACCTATGGGGCCTAGGAAAGATATTGCATAAAGGTCTGCCTGCCCCAAACAAGGAGCTTGGCAAAACACATCCTTGGGAAGAGGAAGTGGCCTTGAGTAGAAGGACTATAGGGAAGGCTTCAGAAACAGCAATACACCAAAGGGGGGAATTTAAGGGGATAAATTTAGCTTCCGTACCTTGGGTGTACGACTTCGTTTCCAAGTTGGAGAAGTGATATTGAAGACGATGGAAAGTGTAGTCAGTGCTATCTTCAAGTATTTCTCCCTATTGACACTTTTAGGAGGGTCCCAATAGCCCTGAAACTTTTTTCCTCTTCCTTGGGATAATTTCCTGGGGCAGTGCTAAGTCTTCCTGAAGCAGAATGTTCTTTGCCTCCCTGTTTTCTGTCTTTATAAAACAACCAAAAAGCAGACATTTCTATTGCTTATTCTCTAAAATTCATTTCATTTGGGTCTTTTGTTACAAAGGAAACTCTTTCCAATTAAAATAATTGATTATGAAAATAATCCTAATCTATAGCAGTAAGCCGGAAAAAGAAAGTTACAAAGAAATAAAAATCACCCATAACCCTTCTACCTAGAAATAACCAATGCTAACTTTGGATTTCTACTCTTTCATAATTGGAATAATGCTAATTCTTCAATCTGGGGCAAAGGGACTAAGCAGAGGGTCTCTCAGAGTGTTCTGCTGTATGATTTCTCACAATAAAAACACACCCATCTGTCTTTATCCTAGGCTTTCTGCCGCTACCATCTGTCTACTTCTAACTTTCCCCATGACAGCGTGGGCCTCTCATTTTGGGAAGACTCTATTTTCTCTGGCTGCCTGACTTTTCTTTCTTCTACTCTTTTATGCATCCTAGTTGGCTACAAGCATCCGATTCGTCTGATGCACAGCCTCGGATTCCTGTCCCCAACCAGATGTTGGCCATTCCCAAGGCCCCTTGGCATGGTGTGTTGCTTTGGCCCAACCACATCAAAAGCCAGTCTCTCTTTCAACTGTTGAGTTTTGGCTTCTTTAAGCAGCATGTCTCCCAGGTCTCTGGCCTCCAAACCACAGGTCCTGCCAGAGGATTAAATTTCCGAAAGTTTGGCCTGTCACGTCCAGATCAAATTTAGGCTGGGTGCAAACTGTTCCCTTTGTGGGAGTCCACAGGAGCTGCCCCTGCTCTTTCCCCAGCAGTAGATCAACTAGCCTTGGCTGAATCTTTTTGCGGACATGCTAATTCTAGCCTGAAGGAAAGAGCCTGTGTTCTTCAGGGGAGAACTCCACAAACACTGCCATCATCTGCTCCGAGGACAAGAGGAAGGCACATGCTCTAGCCTTCTCTCAGACATTTCTTTCTGTATAAGCAGGGCTGGCTTTCTTTGATCTCCGCCTCTTTGCTTGACTGAAGTTTCCCTTGACTGACATACTTCATTTCATTGTGCTTCACTTCACCATACTTCTCAGATACTGTGTTATTTACAAGCTGAAGGTTTGTAGCAACCCTGTGTCAAGCAAGTCTATCTGTGCCATTTTTCTAACAGCAGGTGCTCACTTCGTGTCTCTGGTCACATTTTGGTAATTCTCACAATATTTCAAACTTTTGCATTATTTTCATTTCATATCTGCCATGGTGATCTGTAATCAGTGATCTTCAATGTTACAATTATAATTTTTGGGGGGCACCATGAACTACATCCGTATGAGATGGTGAATTTAATCCATAAATATGTGTGTGTTCTGACTGCTCCACCAACCAGCCATTCCATCATCTCTCTCCCTCTCCTCAGGCCTCCCTCGTGTCTTCCATTAGACACAACAATATTGAAATTAGTGCAGTTAGTAACCCTACAATGGCCCGTAAGTGTTCAAGAGAAAGGAATAGGTGCACATCTCTTACTGTAAACCGAAAGCTGGAAAGGATTAAGCTTAGTAAGGAAGGCGTGTGGAAAGATGGGCGGAAAGCTAGACCTCTTGCCCCAGTTAGCCAAGCAAATACAAAGGAAAAGATCTTGAAGGAAAATAAAGTGCTACTCCAGTGAACACACAAATGGTAAGAAAGCAAAACAACCTTATAGCTGATACGAGGAAGATTTTAGTGGTCTCGACAGAAGATCAAATCAGACACAACATTCCCTGAGGCCAAAACCTAATCCAGAGTAAGGCCTGAGCTCTCTTCAATTCTATAAAAGCTGAGAGAGGTAAGAAAGCTTCAGAAGAAAAGTTTGAAGGTAGCAGAGGTCGGTTCATGAGGTTTAAGGAAAGAAGCCGTCTCCACAACATGAAAGTGCCAGGTGAAGCAGCAAGTGCTGACGCAGAGCTTCGGCGAGTTAGCCGGGAGATCTAGCTAAGGTCATTGATGGAGGTGACCACACTAAACAATAAATATTCAACGTAGACAAAACGCCTTCTGTTGGAAGCAGATGCCGCTTAGGACTTTCACAGCTAGTGAGGAGAATTCAATGCCTGGCTTTAGAGCTTCAAAGGACAGGCCGAATCTCTTGTCAGGGGCTAACGCAGCTGATGACTTTAAGTTGAAGCCAGCGCCCATTTACCATTCTGAAAATCCTAGGGCCCTTAAGAATTATGCTAAATCTACTCTGCCTGTGCTTTATAAATGGAACGACAAAGCCTGGATGACAGCACATCTATTTTCAGCATGGTTTAGTGAATATTTTAAGCCCACTATTACTGCTCAGGGGAAAAAAAAAAAAGATTT
Organism: Propithecus coquereli; assembly: GCF_000956105.1. Lineage (NCBI taxonomy): Eukaryota > Metazoa > Chordata > Mammalia > Primates > Indriidae > Propithecus > Propithecus coquereli. The sequence continues at coordinate 3,737,024 of NW_012139080.1, read as the reverse complement.
CTTTCAAAATACTACTGCTCATTGACTATGCACCTGGTCACCCAGGAGCTCTGATGCAGATGGACAAGGATATTAATGTTGTTCTCATGCATGTTAACATGATATCCATTGTGCTGCCCATGGATCAAGGAGTAATTTTGACTTTCAACTTTTATTATTTAAAAAATTTATTTCATAAGGCTATAGCTGACATATGCAGTGATTCCTCTGTCGGATCTGGGCAAAGTAAATCGAAAACTTTCTGGAAAGGATTCACCAGTCTAGATGCCATTAAGAACATTCACGATTCATGGGTGGATGTCAAAATAGCAATATTAACAGGAGTTTGGCAGAAGTTGATTTCAACTTTCTCATGGATGAGATGACTTTGAGAGGTTCAAGACTTTAGTGGAGTAAGGAACTGAAGATATGGTGGAAATAGCAAGAGAATCAGAATTAGAAGTGGAGCCTAAATATGTGACTGAATTGCCGAAATCCCATGATAAAACTTGAATGGATGAGGAGTTGCTTCTTAAGAATGAGAAAAGAAAGTGCATTCTTGAGATGGAATCTACTCCTGGTGAAGGTGCTGTGAACGTTGTTGAAATGACAAGAAAAGATTTAGAACATTACATAAAATTCGTTGATAAAGCAGTGGCAGGATTTGAGAGGATTGACTCCAATTTTCAAAGAAGTTCTACTGTGGGTACAATACTATCAAACAGAGAAATGTTTCGTGAAAGGAAGAGTCAATAGATGCAGCAAACTTCATTGTTGTCTTGTTTTAAGAAATGGCCACAGCCACCCCAACCATCAGCAACTGCCACCCTGATCAGTCAGCAGACTTCAACATTGAGTAAGGACCCTCCACCAGCAAAAATACTATAACTTGTTGAAGGCTCAGATGATTGTTAGCACTTTTGGCAATAAAGTATTTTTTAATTGAGGTTATGTATGTTTTTTCAGACATAATGCTATTGCACACTTAATAGACTACAGGATAGTATAAACATAGTATAGTATAAACATAACTTTTATATGCATTGGGCAACCAAAATATATGTGACTTGCTTTATTGTAATTTGCATTATTGTAATAATCTGGAATCTGAACCCATAATCTTTTTGAGGTATACCTGTATTTGCAACTGAGCTTCTAGCAAAACAAATTTCCCATTTTTTCCTGGCCATATATCTTTTGAAGGATTATCTCCTGCCCACCATCAAATGCCAACACTGGGGGCTTTCTTCTGCTGACATTTGAGTGTTGACTACCCCATCCTCCCACTCTTCATCACTCATTACTCAGGTCACCATAAAAAAAAAAATTCTTCTCCCTCAGTCCCTGCTGGCTGTCCTGATATTGGGCTTGGGTTCTTCGGTGTACTGTGCTAAAGAAGATCTGGCTCCAAACATCAGCCCTATGACTTCCTGGTTATGGGAGCTTGGATGTGGTATTTGAGAAATTCATGAGTGTCAGTTTCTTTGTCTATAAAATGGGGATAACCAATATCTGAGAGGGTGGTTCTGAAGATTAAATAACTAAAGACTGCCAAGTCTCTGAAACATAAACATAAATGTGTCCTCCCTGCCAAGTTAATTCTTTACCTTTTCTGTTTCAAAAGACCACTTCCATCCCCCTCCTGAAGAAGGTGGTCCAAATCTATTTTGCCACATTGAAAAGCCAGAAATGTCCAACAGTCTATACCATTCCTGCTTACAGAAACTTCATGGGGAGGCCGTTGCTACTCCAGTTTACTGTTTTCCAAAGCATGCCCTGCAGATAGTTGCTCTGTAAGTCACTGTAGAAAAAAGGTTTCATAGGAATAAACTTGAGAAATACTGCACATTGTGGCTTTAACTTGAAGAATCACATTGCATACTTGCTTGCTAAAGTTTCTGAAAAAAGTCCTGCAGTTAAGAAATACATTTAATCAAGCATTTTACATGCTTATTTGACTGTGGGCCCCTTTCTTATATAAAACATTTATTATATTAATACTAAAGGACATATTGTGGTCTGTTCACCTGCCCCTAACCATCTCAGCCCCACTCGGCCCCTTTTAGCAGTAATTCATGATTCAGAAGTTTGAATTGGAGGAAGTATATTTTAGGCTAATAGAGAACAATCTGCTCTTACTTTTTATATGCCAGGCACGCCATAACACAGAAGTCGGACCTATAAACAGGTTATCAAAATAAGGCATGGTAAATGTATAAGACGCTAGAAACTCGTAGATTATCCCATTCTATAGAGCTGAGCCTCCTCTAAACCTCTAAGAGAGGCTATGCAAATAGTACAGGTCCTGATTTTACAATCAGAAAGGACCATACTATGGGACTCCCCATTAGTGTATAAAGAGTCCCATCTCACCACCAACCTGCCTCCTAAAGGTGGTGAGATGAGGCTTATGGTTCCCTACGGTTGGGCCAGAGCTAGGGGTGGTCTGCATCGATCCTGAACTCCCGCCTGATTACCCAGTAAAGGATGAGGCTCAGGGGACTGAGAAATCTGTCCTCCAGTGCACTTGTATTAACCTCAAGGAGCGTGGATTCTTTGTTCTGAACCTAAGTGCAAACCAGGACCCGGGGCTGAGAGCTTCTTGCGTTTAAAGTCCTGAGCTCTGCTACTGCCCCATTCCTCCTAAGGAGCCACCTTTCTCTGCATCCGAACTCCGCTTTCCAGAAGTGCTCATATTAACCAGGCTGCAGCTAGAATCAGCTAGAATCCACACTCGGGCTACTGCTTTGCGGAATGAGTGGGAGCAAAGGACGAGGCTGCCCCCCAGTGGGAAACCCACGAAGAGCAGCGACGCTTCCATTCAGCTTACAACAGCATTTCAAGGCAGGCAATAGTCTCCACCATTTCCAGCTCCAAGGAGCCCCTTGAGAGCCGCTGGGGAGGAAATCGGGAATGCGGGTTCTTTTACCATGGGTGGGGGAGGGGGGTGTTGAGAAAAAAGAATAGGCTAACCGAGCATCTACCAACCTCCTGACCCTATAAATGTCCCCTGGTTAAATCCAGGTTCCAGGTCCTCTCCTGAGAGATTTTGATTAGCAAAATTTTAGCTGGTTTCTAACCAGCACGATCTGATCATCTGGCAAAATTTGAATATTCTGGAGTGGGTCGCGACTTTCTGTTTCCCTTTCCCAGACCCCGGGAAGGGGCCGAGCTCTTGCGGGTCAAGGGAATGCGGAAGTCACTCTCTTAGCTCCCCCGTTCGTGCGGCCCCCAACTATGTCTCCAGCGCCTCCAGGCAACCAGACCCCGGCCACCAGCCCGGTCCCCACCACGCGGTTTCCGTGGCGACCCTGCCGCACCGCGTTCCGCCTCCTGCGCTGTGTGAGAGGCCACTCCTCTGCCCAGGCACCCACCGCCAGACCTGCAAGGGGGCAGTCTCCTCCAGGACGTCGGGCTAAGGAGTAACTTTCATTATTATTATTATTTTCATCATCATCATTGCTTATTAGTTTGTGTACTTGTGACCATTATTAAAAATAAGCTTTAAGTGTTTTTGTTTGTTTTGGAGGGGAGGGGAATATGTGGACATGTGACATGTCTTTATAGTACTTATCCTTAACATTTTACTTTCAGATTCAAATGTTTTGGACAGACAGACTGACCCGCTGGCTGAAAGAATCCGGAAGTCTACCTGCCTGCCAATTTGCCTTTGCACAGTCCTGTGGGGAAGGAGGACGCAAAGGTATGTGGCTTATGTAACTGGTCACACTGAGGTGGTTTCCAGGCCTTGGACATTCTGTCTCTTTCTTGACTGTCCGGTTCTGTCTTCCTCTCCCAGGGCTGCTGCCTCAGCCCAATCCCGATGAGGGAGGTCAAGCTCTCAGGTAGCCCGTGGGGAATGCGCAGGCTGTGCTCTCAGATGCATCTGGGGTGAGCGTGGTGCTCAGAAGCTGGAACAACTATTCTAATTAACTTCCTTTATGAGAGACGCACTGACTGGAGATGCTGGTTTCTCTGCTTGTCAACCTTAGGCCTGGGCATACCTTAAAAGGTGCTTCAGGTAGCTTGGTCAGCGTGTTTCAGCTAGTCAGGGCCCACCCTACAGATCTGTTGGCTTTTCATTTTGGAATGGCCCGATGGACTGCCAGGACCCTGGATGACCTCTAATTCAGGGTGCTTTCTTTGGGACAGTTTGCTGTCCAAGCTGGCCAGCGGCTAAATGGAAATCTAGACATCTCAGAAAGCTGGTTCCTATTCTAGGTTGTGTTCACAGAGAAGAGGGGGTCCTAGGGAATCATGTTGCTCTACTTTTCACAGTAACCCAGTGGGAAACTGTTATCATTTCCATGTTGTAGAAGAGAAAAGGAAAGCACAGAGAATTTCAGAAACTTGTCCAGGGGTGGAGACCAGAGTCAAGCTCAGCAGGGTCTGGCTTCCAAGGTCACACCCAGTACTTTGAATTTAACTTGATTTTCTTTTGCCTAATGGAGTTTTTATTCATGCTCCACTCCTCTCTGCGCCATTAATTTAACCAAATTCATGCACTCATTTATTGGTGAGCTGTTTCATTTCTGCCCTCTCCCCCTGGACTTCAATTCCGTGGAAACGAGAACAATCACATTTGTTTTATTAAGTTCTGTTTCTGGCACACAGTAGTAGTTTGATGAATGAATAAAGAACAAAAACAGTGAGTGCTTCAGAGTTTTCACATTTGTTGTACAAATTAGAAGAAGAAGGAAACATAAGTGACATTTACAATGACCTTTTCTGGGCCAGGAACCTAAGTATATTTTGTACCTCATTTATTCCTGTACCATGAGGTAGGAAAATAGTTTAAGTCCCATTCTCCCCCCCCACTTTTTTTTTTTTTATGAATGAAGAAACAGAGGTTGAGTTACTTACCTAAAGACACACTGAAAGCTTGTAGTGGACCTAGGATTTAAACCCAGGATTGTTTGCCTGACTCCAGAATCCATACATTTTTCTATGTATGTATGTATTTATCTATGTATTAATTGACTGATTGGGATCTTGCTATATTGCTCAGGCTGGTCTCGAGCGATCCTCCCGCCTCAGCCTTCAGAGTAGCAGGGGCTACTTGTGCATGCCACCATGCTTGGCAGAATCCATACCTTTTCTGTGTGCTATACTGCCGGCTGAGGCATGCAGAATGTTGAAGTAGTGGACAAAGGGAAGTAGAATCCTTTTTTCCTAAGCAAAAAGTTAACAGTGAAAATTTGATTGTAGTTGTGTTACTCTTTAGCCAGTCAACAAGAGTGTGTTGAGGAGAGGGAAAGCACATGTATAATAATGAAATGCTGAGGCTGGGAGACTTCCTCATTTAAAGGAGACGGTTCTTTCACTAGGGTCTTGGCTTAGGGAACTTTGAAGCTCTGGCCTTAAATTAGGGGCTGGGAAAACTAGGAGAGTTTTATCCATCAGCTACTTCTGTTATAGGCTTGCCTGAGATAGAGTTTCAGGTTGTTGTGTTTTGCTATTTTAGATGACAAAGGTATGGTATAAGCACCAGAAACAGAACATTGGTGCCTGTTGGATTTGGGTGGGGAGAATCTTGCTGTGGAATATGTAGTGTTTTTTTAGAACCTGTGTTTCATCTGCTGGTTTATCTTCCTAGAGGAAGAATCTATGTTGTGTTCTAATCATTTACCAGCATGCATGTGGTTTGGCTTTCATAAGACAACCTCTGTTTCCAGTTTGTAAGTGATACACTCTCCTAGTTTTCCCAGCCCTTCATTTAATGTGATCACGCTTCTGTTTTCTTTCCTTCAATTCAGTTACCACTCTTGTCCCCACATTCTCTCAATGCTGTTGGTTTTTGTGCTAACCACCCACCTTGCCTCCGCCATGACTTCTGCTCTGCCTGGGACAACAGTCAGTTAAGCAATCCTGCTGGCTGCTCTGGAGAAAGCTAGCATCTTTTTTATGCCTGTAGGTGGCATGTACAGACTGCAGTCTGAGAAGGGGCTGGGCGATAAAGCTTAAATTAATTCTTGGAAGTTATCAGTGAATTGCAAGGAACAGCTATTGATGCAATGAAGTGCTGGGGTCCAAAAATAAATCTTGACATTCAAAAAAGAAAGAAATAAAGATTTATTAAGCAAATATCTGTTCATCTGCATATATGGACCCTGCCAGTTCTGTACCGTGCTCTTAAGCAATTGCAAACTATAATTTAAAAAAAATTTTTTTCTATTTAGCTTCAGATATTTTCTTTTCCATGGGCAGACTAGTTTATTTGTGTTTAAATGAATGGTTTGTAAATTTCAGATCTAAAAAACACAACTTGAGCTGTGCATTGGTTATGACAATGCAGAAGAAACAAAATAATGAAAAGTGAGAGTATATCTAAGAGTTAAGAGCAAGGCCTCTGGAACCAGTAGGCTTGGGCTAGAATTCTGGCTCTCCCACCTACAAGCTGTGTGACTTTGAGCAAGTTGCTTAACCTATCTGTGCCTCTGTTTTCAAAGCATTAGGTGCTTTGTGTTAGCAGTTATTGTACAGTAGTAAAATTCCTGACAGTGGGGCTTCATGCTTTTATTGTTTGTGGTCAGAAATCTGTGGACAGAACACCAGACTTTCAAAAGCCACAGGTTCCCTCATTGGCCCCTTACTGCCTGTGGTCCTAGTATCTCTGAATCTGAGTGTCTGTCTCTAACAAGTGACAGGCACAGTTGGTCTAGACCAAAGCCAAGTCATCTTTATCCCATCGTAACCCTAACAACACCCTTATCTGCAATCATGTTGGAGAATAAGGCCAGTTCAAGGCAATGTGCAATGTAATGAGAAACGGGTAAAAAGTTGAGACCATAGATGCCCTTCAGACTAATTCCCACAGTTCTGGTCTCTCACTCCTTGATGAATAAGCCTGGTCTGCTGAGACTGGTGGGCCAGCTGAGAATGAAATATCCTTGGCTTCAAAAGAGAAAAGGGACAAGTCAGGAACTGAGGAAAAGAGAGTCTTCCCATTCTTTGGCTTTGCTAGAGTGTGAAAACCAGGCTCGCTGGGAGTTTTATTGCTATTGAGAACAACCAATGCAATATCCTAGTGGAATCACGGCTACCTTTGCCAGCTGGCTGACTTCATGTGTGTTGGTCAGTTACTTATGGGACATCTTCTATGTGAATAAAAATGTTCTTGGTGCTCTAGAAGTACAAAAAACCCATAGCATACCATATGTGTCCTCAAGGAACTTGGACCCTAATCGGAGAGACTAGACGTGGCTACCTTAAAAGTTAGATAAAATCACTGAAGTCAAGGAAAGAGTGAGAATCTGTCCAGATTGAAGGAGACCAAAGAGACATGGCAACTAAATGCAACATGTGGATTGGAATAGAATTCTTTTGCTAGAAAGGACATTATTTGGACAGTTAGTGAACATGGAACGAGGTCCAAGGAATGATGTATCAATGTTACCTTCCTGGCTTTGTATAGTAAGTTATGAACGATAATGTCCTTGTTTATTGAAAATCTAAAGTATTCAGGGAGGATGGAGTATCAAGTTGTCAACTTATTCTGCCTGAAGCCTTCTTCCCTTGCTTTTCTTGGCTAGGCTAACTTTGGTACAGCCTTCGGCTCTCAGCCCAGGTGTCGCCCCTCCAGAAGTCTGTGGAGATGCCCCTCCAATGGGCACCTCCAGCATCCTGAGCTCCTACTGCCACACATGTCACACTGCACTATTTTTGCTCATCTAACGGGAAGAATGTTTATTATTACTCCCCTTCCCCCAGTTGTCCCTGTAGATGGAGTGGATTTCAGGAAGCAGAGGGACCTCCAGGCATGTGAGTGGGAAGGAGCTGGAACGGAGCCTGATTCTGCCACATAAGAAAAGTCTGAGAAGCTGGGGTGGTGTCCTGCGTGGGGAAGGAGAAACCCACTGATGGGAATCAGAGATATTTCAAAGGAAGTCATGTTGGGTGGGGGTTTATGAAGTCCTACACTCTAGAGTCATGCAGTCTACCATTTTTAGGAAGTCAGAAAGGCTAATATAAAATTATGAGTACTCGACATGCTTATATTTGTAGGAAAAAAATGAGCCAAGTCCGGTATGTTGATTGTTGTGTAGCCAAATCAGAATCAGCTGGCATGTTCAACACAGCAGCCATACGTTTTTTCCCTGCTCTAGACCCTAAGCATTTAAGCTGCATGCATCGATCCTCCCATGCATACCACATGGTAGATCCCCAATAAATGTTGGCTGAATTAAGAGCCTTGGTTCTAGACCAGAGCATGGAGTGGTTACCAAATGTTTTAAATAACCCTTTTGAAATTGGAACCATTTTGATGAGGCCAAATGGGCATTTAACAACATCAGGTGATGTCTGGGACAGATGCTCCCAATCCTTCTTAGGCTCATGTCAGGGCTGGGAAAGGGATGGAGAAAAGTTCAGACATGTCTGTTTCACACAGTTCTTGGTAACAAAACCACAGTGATTGTTTTTTAACCTCAGAAGAGCCCCTTCAAAATTTCCTGGTTCTCATGAAGCTTTGGGAAGAAAAGCTGGTCCTACCCCCTTAATGGGGAGTTCTTAACCATGGAGCACTCAGTGGGACCAGAAGTCACATTTCTGTACCTGAGATTCACAATGAAGTAGGAGAAAGAGCCTTGGATTTGGGACCAGAAATGTAATCCCTCACACCCTTAGAACCTCACTTATGGCATCTAAAACCCTCTTAGGGTCACTATGAAAATCAAAGGAGAGAACATATGGAAAATGGTCTCACATACAGGGTGTAAATCTCTAAGTTATTAGCATGAGTCATGCGTGCATTCATTATTTTCTTTATTCAGAAATTTCCAGCAGCTTACCGTGTATGGCAAAAATATACTGAATAATTCTATGCGTATAAGGGTATTTTTTTATATCAGTAATTTTCAATTGCTGGAGGTGCCTCAGGGGAGACTTGGGTGAATTAGGGGGAAGAGGAAGGAAGAAAGAGGAGCTTTGCTTTACAACATGTGGCCTGCATCAGGGATAAAGGGCTCTGGTGCGTTATTATTATTATTTTTCAAGTGCAGATTTGCCAGGGGACTAGTTTTGGTGAGTACTATATTAGAGTGGCAGGTGACCCTGAGGTCACTTTCTGCTTTCTGGATTCTTTCTGTCCATCTTCATCATCCTGTTCCTCCCTGTCCCGGCCTAGGTTGGCAGGAGATGCAGGAAGGATAAATTGGCATGAAATGGTTGCACTAAGTGGGTCCAAATACATTTTCCTGTCTTTTCCTCTTTCTCCTTCCTTCCCCTCTGAAGCTTTCTTCCTTTTGTGCTTGTATAATAAAATTCCAAGGCCATTTATAGAAATCAAAGTAACTTATATACTTGGTAAAAAAAAGAAAAGAAGTGGCAAAATCTTGAAATAAACCAGGTTTTAAAGTCCTTTATTTAAAGTTATCTACCTTATATTTACTTAATTGGCACATATTACCTGCAAAAGAAAAAAATTAACCTTTCTTATTCAATGACTAAGACCCGTAACGTGACTGAATGTGATAAAATACTAATGGTGAAGTTTTTCTTTTTGTTTCTTTCAGGACCTTACTTGCCTTGCTGTTGTTACAAAACTGCCCTCAAATACTTATGAAAATTTCGATATCTAATGTTGACATAGTAGGGCCACATCATAGCCAGAAGAATCGTCGATGAAGTGTTTTTAGAAAAAAGTCTCTTTCTTTTTATCTGCAGGTGAATCCCTTACCCTCTCACTGACTGGACATTCTCTACAGAATGAGGCAGACACTCCTCAAACCCGTGACCTGAAGCACTTCGGGCCAAGCGTGTGACTTACTGTGAAAGCTCTGGGATTCTACAGGGTGATTCTCCCAGTGACGGCAGCCAACCAGCGTCGACAGCTTCCCAGGACATCACAGTGAGCCCCAGGGGATGTCAGACCTTTCTGCTGGGAGGCGTCAGGTATCACCTCATCATGCAGCAGGTGGAAGGAAACCTCTGATCCACGAAGTGTCCAGAGTGGCTCCTGGAGAAGCGGAGCAATGTTGGGACCAGAGAGCCCAGAACAAGCCCAGAGGAAGAGCTGCCCGGCTGAACCCAATCTCCGTGTGCGGGCTGCTGCCTTGGTCCCTGAGACGCAGAAGCTGAGACACGGTATAAACCAGGCCAAGAAGTTCTTGTCCAACTCTCCTGAAGAGCATGGGTTGAAGAGTCCCAATATTTCTCTGGGACTCCCTCGGTGTAACCTTTGCCAAAGTTCAAAAGCTCTAGGAAGTAAGAGAAAGGCTCACCTGAGACCATCTAATCCTCTGCTCGGAGATCCACTCCAGTATCCAAATGCATAGTCATCACTTCTCTGTAAGCTCCCTTTAATGGCCTTGTCTTCAGAATTTTCCAATTCCTTCCCGAGGAAAGATTTTCCTGTTAATCAGTCTTGTGGGCGGCAAGAAACTGCGGTTAGGAATGAGAGAGAGAGGGGAGAGCTGCCGTGTCCTCTGCTGAGAATCTTAAGCAGGAAGATTCTGCTCAGAAAAAGTAGGGTGGAGCAGGAAATAGATATATTCAGAACCTCAGTGAGGACGAAATGTTTCCTGAGAGGCTGGGGGTTCAGCCACAGCTCAGACATGGGTATGAAAAAAGGGAGTCTTTAGAGGAGACTGGAAAGAACCAGCTTGGGAACGGTTACTTCTGGCCTCTACTGTCAGCTCAAAGGAGGAAGCTTTAGATGAACCTAGGGGAGGGAAGGGAGCCCTGAGAAGGGGTGTTCCAGGCAGGAAGTGCAGAGAAGTTTTAGGAATTTCCATATCTCCCACAAGTGACAGCACACTAGTGTCACAACCCACTGTGCTGGAAAGTGATGTTTCCTCCCCTGCAGAGACAAGGAGGCCAAGGTCAGGCAGAAGTTCAGAGGAGCAGAGCCCGTGGAGTCACCCAGGGATGTCGCAGCTGGGTGCAGGGTTGACAGCCCCAGAGGTGAGGACACATCCAGACTGCTTGAGGGCCAATGCACGCCTCCCGTGACAGCCACAACAGAAGGAGCCAGGAATCAGACAATGTGGGGTTCACTTTGGGGACCCTTCAAACCGATATTAACCATAAAAATGAGTGGACACGAGCCATCGCAAAGAGTGAAAGGGAGACTCTCATGGGGGAAGTCCAAGTGGCGGTCAGAACAGTCATGTGCAGAGTTCTGTTGAACGTGTCCTCCCTGCGATGACTCGGAGGCAGTTTGATGTAGCACAGCCTGAAACTTATTTGGCCTCTCAAGTTGTCCCCCTCTTGCTGACTGTGTTAGAGGACCCCTGGGAGAATGTTGCCTGTCACATACGTTCAGGCTCTGGCATCTGCCAGGAACCCACTGCAGATGCAGGTGGTGTGTGTGGCAGCACTTGGGTTGACCAATTGCCACCACCTGCACGGGACAGCGGATCAGTGCAGACACCCCAAATGGTGACTACAGAAACAATTCAAGAGAAAAAGGAAAAGCCTTCACCTTCAAGTCACCCCATTTCCAGAGACTTTTTTCAAAACTGCTTTGAAGGGATCCTTCCCACTTCGGGATGCTGGCGATAGCCTCTTTTGGAGTAATGACCTATCACGTATTCCAGAGCGAAGGGCCAGTGTACTGGAGATGTACTTTTAGTATTTGCATGTGTTGGACAAGATCAGGGGTCTCTATTAGAAGAGGGTAACCCCTCTTTGCCTTTCCAGAGGCCTGGACTGCCCAACTCAGAGTCAGTCATCACATCTCCAAGCGAAAGGCAGGTCTGGAGGGGCCGGCCCAGATGGGAGGGCCCAAGAGTGGAGAGATGGGAGCCAGAGCCATGCAGCTGAGGAAGGTGAGGGGGGCGCCACCCCTCAAGGGCGAGGCTGTGCCGAAGAGGCAGCTCCGTAAGAGAACAGCTTTTGGGAACCTCAAGGCAACTACGGTATGAAATCAGAGCTGGGCAAAAAGGTCTCATGAGCAGCAAATCTGTTGGCACTTGTATAATGTATCACATGGCCCTTGGGGGTGACACACAGGCTTCTGGCTTCATCGTGCACTCACTGTTCCACCTCTAGGCTTCATTTTCTGTAAACATAAAATGGGGATAATTATCAGAGTAAAGTATTGACTGTAAGATGCTATGCCAATTTTAGTTTTATTTTGGCGGACCAAAATCCATTAGCTAATTAAAAATAATCATACGAAATGGTTATTCTGAAAGGTAAAAGCTACAGCATTCTTCTGATTGAATATATCACTCTCTCAGGTGCTGGCATTTTCCATGAGCGTGAGAGTTCCATTCATATTGCTGTCTAGTAGTTTGCATGGAAATAAGCATTTTTATGCCTTTCATCTGAAATACATTTTAATAACCAAGCATTAGAAAATAGAATCTGCCTCTCCAATTTGAGTGCTGTGTAGATAGGAAATGATTAATTCATTTTTATTTCATAGAATAAACCCAGATTAGGAATATAAAACACCTTGCTGGATCTTTATGCAAAAAAAAAAATTATTATTTGAATTCATTCTCTTTCCTTATGTTTTGGAACTAGGTTACATGATGTATTATAAACATTAGTAAAATATAAAATTCCAAAGGTATTTTGAGAAACAGCTGAAATGGTAGAAGACACAGATTAAAGCATACTTATAATATTCTTATAAGATTTGGGAAGCTGAGGAACATGCCTTCCATCAGTGCAGTTAACAGAGTACATCTGCTAAATAAAATCTATGTGCTTGATATGGAATGTGCAGGAGTTGCAATTTTTTTATTTTATACTTTTATGTTCTGCTACCCCCAAAATAATATCCAGAACGACTGGCTATAGGGGTTACTGGGACATGTCTGATATTGTGTGTTCATCTAATACACATGGAGATAGGAAGCCAAGGTTTGACTACTGTTTTGTCATGTAATATTAACCTTTTAAATAGCTAAGCGTCAACATTGGCAATGTTCTGAGAAATTAGTTAATATTCTAGTTTATACAATGTGGTAAAATTACTTATGCATTGAAGGTCTACGGTGTGTAAGATACTGTACGGGGGAAGGAGAGACAGTTATTCCAGAGGATGAAGTTCTGTAAGAGAATGCAAATAACATGTTTGGGGAGCAAAAGAAAAAGAAGTGGTTGTACCGGTGGAATCAGGAAAGGCTTTATTTAACAGGTAGTAAGTGAGGGGGTGTTGAGGGATAGATAGGAGTTCAACAGGTGAGAAAAGGAGTATCAGTTGGTGAAAAGAGCATGAGCAGGCATGGAGTAGGACGTGTGGACTGTGTTGAGAGTCGTGAGCTGTTCAACGGCTTGGATCTATCAGGATTATTTAGATTGCAAGTGAGAGAATCACTACTCAAACCTGTGGGGCAACAGAAAAAATAGTTTGCTTATTTGGAAATTTGTTCAGGTTCCGTCTAGCACAGCACAGCGACGTCAGTACTCAACCTTTCCCCATCATTTTGCTTTGCTTCCGAGATGGCAAGAACCCTCATTTATCGTTTATGTTGTTTGGCCTCAAGGGACCTTCTGCAGATATATCTCCTAAAGCAACTCTTCCAAAGATTTCCTCACCTTTGTTTTTTGTTTCTTCTGGCATACTTTAACCAGTGCCGGAATTCAGAAAATGAAGTTAAAGGCTTGGGTAGGAGTCATGGCCCTGCCACTGGTTCACTGAGTGTCTTTGGTTGACATTCAACCAACACTCTCTGAGATTTAGTTTGGTCATTCGTAAAATGGGTGTAGTATTTGTCCCACCTGCTTTGAAGGATTATTTTGGAGATTTTATGAATACGATATATGGAAGGAAACCTGTGTAAGAGGATTCAGAAATGCACTGTGCTGGCGTGTCACTGATGGTGTTGGTGTCACTCACTGATGTTCTTGTGCTTCGTTTCTTCCTAAGTCTGTATTTGGTTCGCCTGGAATCCGAATGGGCCTCAACAGTCCTCTGCATGACAGTCTCATTCTGGCCTCTGGTGGATGGTGCTATTTCAACACGCAGGCTGGCTGTGTTAGCAACCCCTGCTCCAAACAGGCTGTGCTAGTGTGAGCACCTTGATGGCTACGGACACGCATCCTTTGGCTAAAAATATGTAACTCTCTACAGCAGATATCTAATAGGAAAAAAAAACCCTGACGTTGTCTTAATAGGTTTCTAAAGGTTAGGTACTTTTGTTTTTTTATTAGGTCTATCTAGACACCTTCGAAATATGTGGGGCAAATGATACCTTCTCAGCCTCCACCTTCCAAATGTGCAACCTAGTTTGTCTCCTGAACCCCCTGCCAAACTTTGAAAACGCATTACATCTTATTTCTCTTGTGGAAGGTCTTGGAGATGTTGGTGAAATGGCAATTAATAACAAAAGTAATTTGGGATGAAAGCATTCACTGCTTAGCACAGTCACATTGTCGCATTGTGTACGACTCTTGGTACGCAGAGTGGCTTTGGGGCAGTCCTTTTGCTCCTTTCATTGTCTAAATACTTAAGTTTTTCTTTCTATAGTAAAATGTTTTCTCTAGGTTTATCTCTCTCCCCTAACTGTAACTTTTTAAATTGCATGAGTGCAGAAAGCTACTCCTGCTGCCTTTTGCAGCCTTTTGGGCTGTTCTCCCTCCATCCCGCTTGCTCAGGAGGCTGCAGTGTGCTCTGTGCTGTGGCTCGCTGAGAGCAGAACTGGGTTTTGTTTTCCAGGCCCATTAGGGGGGACTCAGCCTGCCTGAAACACTGCCTGGCTAAGGCAAATGGCCTGTGTGAAGCGGTAGCAGGAAACCTGAGGTTGTTTGTTCTCTGAGAATCGACTCCCTTATCTCCATGTGGCGCTGCATTAGTCAGTCCAGTGGTTTAACAAAATGCTCCCTGGGGTCTGCCATCGGGGCAGCTGGCTTGGTGGTCCATCCACCAGGCCACTGTGAGGACATGCAGAGAGTGGAAGCGAGAGACATTGAATTATGCATAAGGAAAGAGATTTCTATGCAAAATAAAAGGGACAGTACAGTTGACGTTGCATTTTGTAGGCAGTAGAGAGAAAGGGGTGAAGTCTGTTGAGCAGTCTTTACCTAAATTGTGTGTTAGTTGTCTGTTTCCTTTTAGCATGAAGGTTGTGTAGTCATAGTTGTCAGGTGGCTCCTTATTTCCAAATTATATCAATATGTCATTGAGTAGGTTAACAAAGAAAACATTATTTGGGGACTCCTGATGTAGATATATAAAAGGGATGATGAACTGTGGTCACTTAGCTATAGTAAATAAAATAGTCCAAGAAGTCATTTTGTTCTAGGTACATCTCTCAGAACATAGAGAGATTTTGTGAGCCAGGTGTGGTTGCGATGGCATTGAGGAGATGTACGTGTGAGTTTCCAAAAGACGATTCTCTCTGATAAGCAAGTGCAAACCACTGCCGCCGTGAACAATTAAATCGTTTCCCTGTGCCTTCCTCACCATAGATCTCAAAGCATTTCAAGACCAGTCTCAGCTGATGGAGAGGAGACAACCTCCACTGAGATTTAGCCCAGCGCTTGTGCTGTTGGTAGGTGGCCAAGTCGTTAATAAGCCAAGTGGTCTAATCTGTCAGGCTGCCGGAAACAAAAAGGGAACAGTTGCATGTGCCAGATCCAATTAAAATGTAAAATCCAGGAGGAGCTGATAAGGAGGGGTGAAGAAAGAGGGCCTAGATCCATGCGTCTCCAACTGCTCAAATGTTAGCATCACTTTTGGATGAGCACTCATAACATCTGTGGTCTCAAGAGCAAGTTTTAAAACTTAACTTCTAAGTGCGCATACAGGAATAACATTCATCGGGTGTTGGGCAGGTGGGAGGGGGGAGGAGGGGATGAGTATATACATACATAATGAGTGTGATGCGTGATGTCTGGGGGATGGACATGCTTGAAGCTCTGACTCGGGTGGGGTGAGGGCAATATACATAACCTAAACATCTGTACCCCCATAATATGCTGAAATAAAAAACAAAAACTTGACTTCAAAAATTCCTTCTTTCAGAACCATGATTGAATGCCACCGGCATCACTTTTGATAATATGCTCTCACTTCTCTTCCTCTTGCCACCGCTTGAGGATGGAGGAAGTGTCAGGTTCAACCCCAGCAGCTCTGTGTGATAATGGACCAACAGACCCATCAGAACCTCAGCAAAGACCTCTCTGCAGATCCGTCTTTCTGTGGGTCCCATGGGCTGTGTTGACGCAGTGATGGAGGAGAGGCCTCGTGAAGTGGTTGGGCCACTCCTGTGACCATAACTGTTTTGCCCCTTGTGAGAGCACAGCCTTCCTCAGATAAGGTGGGACCTGGGTCCACTTACTGTGCATTGGCGCCTGCCATGGGCCATTGGGTCCAGTGTTTTCAGTGACCGCAGTCACAGAAGAAGAGCTCTTTCTTTCTGTTTAGGGAACCATACGCTCATCATCATCTCTAGCAGCGCTAGAGAAATTTTGTCATTCCAAGTGTTGGGTAAAGATTTAATTGATCTGACGGTGTTGGATTTTCATGTCTACAGTTAACTTCTTGCCTTCTGAGTTACTGTGAAGACTGATTTGCACAAATCACAGCCTGAAGGAATCTCTCACCCAGATGTCAGAAATTTAGGGAGCCAATAATTGTAATAGTACCTCTCTCTTTCCTTCCTAGTTATGAAATTAAAGAAGTCAGACAAGGAGAGATTAAAATATCCACTTTATTATGTAGCAGCACAGATGTGATTATGGGTTCAAATTGGCATCAGACTCATAAGATGCAAATAGGTTTTAATATTACGTTTAGATGGCTTTATAGCAGAATTCAAAACAGGGGGTATGGCAGGCACTGCATCTTCATCTTATGAAGAGGCCCGGTAGTGACCCACATACCGGCCCTTTTTGCCCTGTCTCCCTCTTGAGGTGTGCAAGGCTGCCGTGGATGAGAGCCAAGGTGCCTGGGGTCACCTTGACACAGAGAAGTCAAACCTGCTTTTCCTGTCAACGTTTTCTGTCATTCTAGTTATTTGCAGTTCCAAGATTTGCATGCCAGCCCACAGCCCCCCAACCCAAGTACACAATCCCTCCCCTGTTATCTTAATCTGCTGTTTCTAAGGAAGCAGTCTTGGGGGAGACCAGGTCTTTGGAGACCTGACATTCACCCTTTCGTTGCCGTTACTAACTTGGAATGTCTGGAATGGAATTCCTGATCCTTTCCACTCCAACCTGCTCCTCCCACAGTCTTCCCATCTCAGTCAAGTCCGACTCCGCCCACCAGTCACTCGGGCCAAACATCTTGGAGTAATCAGAGGCTTCTTCTCTTTCCTGTGCCATGTCTACTGCCACCACCTTGGTCCAAGCCACCATCATCTCTGGTTTAGATTCTTGCAAGAGCCACAAGCTGGTCATCTGTGTTCTCTCTTGCCTTTTCCCTTCCCACTGCCCACTACTCCCATCAACAGGCTATTTTAAACGTGGCAGTCAGAGTGATCCCTAAAAAGAGAGAAAGGAAAAGAAATATATTATTCTTCCGTTCAGAGTCATCAGTGACTTCCCGAATCGCTCACAGCTCGTGGCCTGCAGACCCAGCCCTCACCACACTCTGCACACCCCTGTGCTCTCTGCAGGTACGCCCCGCCTCTGCATGCCACTCGTAACCACGTGACCTTCACGTATTTATTTATTTATTTATTTTTAATTTATTTTTTTATTTCAACATATTATAGGGGTACAGATATTTAAGTAACGTATGTTGCCCTTGCCCCCCCACCAAGTCCGAGTTTCAAATATGTCCATCCTTCGGGTGGTGCACATTGCACTCTTTGTGTATGTATGCATATACCCATCCCCTCCTCCCTCCTCTCCCCTCCCCCCTCCCCCCTGCCCAACATCCAATACATGTTATTCTTATATGTACACTTATGTGTTGATCAGTTAATACCAATTTGATGGTGAGTACATGTGGTGCTTGTCTTTCCATTCTTGGGATACCTCACTTAATAGAATACGTTCCAGCTCTATCCAGGAGTATACAAGAGGTGCTATATCACCATTGTTTCTTAAAGCTGAATAGTACTCCATGGTATACATATACCGCATTTTATTAATCCACTCATGTATTGATGGACACTTGGGTTGTTTCCACATCTTTGCAATTGTGAATTGTGCTGCTATAAACATTTGGGTGCGGGTGTCTTTCTTATACAGTATCATTTGGTCTTTTGGGTAGATGCCCAGTAATGGGATTGCTGGATTGAATGGTACTTCTACTTGTATCTCTTTAAGGTATCTCCATATTGCTTTCCACAGAGGTTGCACTAGTTTGTAGTCCCACCAACAGTGCATGAGTGTTCCTATCTCTCCGCATCCACTCCAATATTTATTGTTTTGGGACATTTTGATAAAGGCCAGTCTCACTGGAGATAAGTGATATCTCATTGTGGTTTTGATTTGCATTTCCCTGATGATTAGAGATGTTGAGCATTTTTTCATGTTTTTGGGCCATTATTCTGTCTTCTTTTGAAAAGTTTCTGTTCATGCCCTTTGCCCACTTTTTGATAGGGTTGTTTGATTTTTTTCTTCTTGATTCTCCTGAGTTCTAAGTAGATTCTGGTTATCAACCCTTTATCGGATTTGTAGCATGCAAAAATTTTCTCCCATTCTGTAGGTTGTCTGTTTGCTCTTGTGACCGTTTCTTTGGTTGTGCAGAAGCTTTTTAATTTGATCAGGTCCCATTTATTCATTTTTGTTGTTGCTGTGATTGCCTTTGGGGTCTTCTTCATAAATTCTTTGCCTAGGCCAATGTCTAGAAGAGTATTTCCAACATCTTCCTGTAGAATTCTAATAGTTTCACTCCTTAGGTTTAAATCTGTTACCCAGCGTGGGTTGATTTTTGTGAGGGGTGAAAGGTGTGGATCCTGATTCAGTCTTCTACATGTGGCTATCCAGTTTTCCCAGCACCATTTATTGAATAAAGATTCTTTTCCCCAGTGTATGTTTTTGTCTGCTTTGTCAAAGATTAGATGGCTATATGAGGATGGTTTTATATCTGGGTTCTCAGTTCTGTTCCACTGGTCAATGGCTCTGTTTTTGTGCCAGTACCAAGCTGACTTTAATATTATAGCTTTGTAATACAGTTTGAAGTCTGGTAAATTGATACCTCCCATTTTGTTTTTATTGCCTAGAATTGTTTTTGCTATGCGGGGTCTTCTCTGGTTTCATACGAAGCGTATAATTAATTTTTCTACATCTGTGAAGAATGATGTTGGTATTTTAATAGAGATTGCACTGAATCTGTAGATCACTTTGGGTAGTATAGACATCTTAACGATGTTGATTCTGCCGACCCAAGAGCATGGTATGGTTTTCCACCTGTTTACATCTTCTGCTATTTCCTTCCTCAATGTTTCATAGTTCTCCCTGTAGAGGTCTTTTACCTCCTTAGT
>NW_012139080.1:3700443-3713284 GCF_000956105.1 Propithecus coquereli | reverse complement strand
TTGCCTTTAGATTTTTGTTTGGATAATGACATGCCCTGTTTAGTCTCTAAGCCAGTAGGTGGTGTTTGTGGGTGAGATTCGACCACACCCTTTATGGTGAATGAGTAGATGCAGTAAAAGTGTGTGCAGGATAACCTCCCTGTCAGTAGGTGGCACTTGCAGGGAGGAGCGAGCTGCAGTGCTATTTTTGGGTCCTGTAGCTAGTTCTTATTCCTCTAGAGAGGCCCTCTTGTGCCTCGGGTGGTGGATCGGGCCCTGGGATTTCCAGGTGTGTCCTCATTCTCCACCTCAGTGGGGGGAGTGAGTCTGGGTGGGGCTGGGTTGGGTAAGCCTGCCCTCAGGCTCCACAACTGTTGTTAGCAGGGTCAAAGGTCTACTTTTTGTTTTTGTGCAAAGCTGCCAGGAGGGGCTGAAATGGCTCCACTCAGCTGAAAGTCTGGGCTTGGGGGCTGGGGCTGTCCAAGACCTGCATTCTGGAGTATGTCTCGCTCCCCTCCACTCTCCCCCTCTCTGTGTCCTCTCCCAGGCCTCTGCCAGCAAGCAGGACCTCAGGGCAATAGATCTCCCCTGGCTGTGACATGGGCCGGGAGGTTCCCTACCCAGGATAGTAGCCTGAGATGGGTGCATAGCCCTCTTTTGGGAGGAGGGTTGCCGCTCTGGCACGCTGATCTGCCCCTGAAGGTGCACATTCCTCAGTAGGCTCTTTCACAGATCTCTCTTCTGTGTCCCGGGGCAGTGCAATCGTGACCTGGGTGTACGGGTTCTGGTCTGCAGGCCTGTCCCCTGGACCCTGGAGATCAATCCCTGACCCTGCCAGGGGGAGGGGTGCTGGTCTTGAATCACCTACAGGGTGACCAAGCTGGATTGATTTCACTCCACCTCAGGATTTGCCCCGCTCTCCTGGAGTCCCCAGGCAAGCAGCACCTGGGAGGGCTGGCGGATAGGGAACTCGCAGTCTGAGTGCCCCTCAGTCTGTTGTAGGGCCCCAGAAGGAAAGGTCCCGTTCCTTGGAGATGCCTCTGTGTGGTGGCTGAATTGTCTCTCTGGGCACGCACGGGTAGGGAGAGGGAAGGAGAGAATGGAGCACTGTGGCGTCTGCCGCTAGGCTCGGGTCTGCGTGCGGGGAGGTGCCCCAAAGGGGCTGGGAGTCCAGCGCTGAGTCCGCAAGAGGCCACTGCTCACTGGCGGCAGCCGTCTCTGGGCTGGTGTCGGCAGGTCTCTTCAGCCGCTCAGGAGCCACCCGCAGTCCTAGATGCAAGGGAGGGGGAAGTTAACCGCTCCACCTACCCTTGTCGCTGGTCTCCAAGCCTCTCGGGACCTTTCTCCTTTCAGTTCTCTTCCGCAACGTCTTCCTGTGGGGTCTTCTGTACTTTCAGGCACCCTTCCTTCCAACCCTCACCCGATCTATGTTTCTCTGCTAGCTTATTTTTTTCTCTTTCTTCTAAAATTCATCTTTTTTACAGAGACACTCTGACTGGCAGCTTTTCTCGTCTGCCATCTTGGCTCCTCCTCCACATATTTATTTTTGTTCATTTTCTTTATTCTCCTGCTAACGTGTTAGCTCCATGAGGGCAGGAAATCTGTTTTTTACTTGCCTATGTTTCCATTGCTCTGTCACTTGTGCCTAAAACAGTGCCTGGCATGTGTAGGAGGTAAATAAGCCCGTGTTAACTAAGGAACAAACAATTGAGTGAATGAGGGATGGACTTTGCAGCATGGCCATGGTTAGCCTCCTCATCCTCCACCCTAAATGAGATTGTTGGCTTGTTAGACACCCCAGCCCCTCCTGACTCTGACTACCATCCCTGCTCTTTTTTGGGGCACATTGGAAAGAGAGAGCTTTGAAGGGGTTGGGCAGACTTAGTTTCCTCTTTCAAAATCCCTAAAGAGATAATTTGCTCCATTCCTTTGAGGTGAGTGATGAGTGTAAGAGAGGGCAGGGAAATTACTCAAACTGAAGTCCCACCACGTAGAAGCATGAAGCCAGAGGCATAGAGGTCGCCTCTGACACAGGACAGCCTCAATTCAGTAAGCAAATGCTGGCAGACCAAGTGTATTTCCTGAACCAAGAGCATGATCCAGAGGAAGCCTAAGCCCCACATAGACAGTTCAATGTGTTCTCTGAGTGCAGAAAGTGAGGGGGCAACACCCAGTGCATGGGTCTTGTTTTCTGACTCTGTTTTCTCTTAAAGGAAACCAGGCCTCCTTGGAGAAACGGCCATTCTAGGGCTGGGACAGGGAATATACAAAATGAGCCTGGAATATCCTGTAGTACCAGAAAGTAAAGAATAGCTCAAAAAACAGCACAGGTCAAAGGGACACAGGAGTAATCCTGAAAGAGCTGATCAAAGCTGGAGCAATTTGAGCAACAAAATAAATAATGTAGGTTATAGTGGAAAGTGTAAAATAAATATCCATGAGCCACCCTGGAATAAATGAATGAGTGAATAAATAAGTGGTAGCAAAGAGATGGAACCTTCCCTACAGAAGAATCCTAAATAATTTTTGTAATAATTGTTAATTTATATAATAAGGAGGTGGAACTTAGTCCCTGTGCCCCCCGATTTGAGTGTGGCCATAGTCAGTGACATATTAGAGTAGGAAAGGAGAAAGAGAGTCACCTTCCAGTGCAGAAACCTGGCAGCCACTATCCCGGACAGGTGGTGGAGGCTGACATCCTCCATGGCAAGTCAGATTGACACCTTCTACCCACATGGAGGGGAAGGGAACTGCACCTCTGTGTGTTCTCCTTCCCCCCGACCCCAGTCTAACCAGGAGAAAAACACTGGACAAGCCAAAATTGAGGAACAGTTTGCAAAATACCTGATCATTACTCCTCAAAAGTGTCAAGCTCATGAAAAATGAGAAGAGTCCGAGACACTGTCCCCAATGAGAGGAACCTAGGGAGACATGATGACTAAATGTAATATTATATTCTATCTTGGATAGGACCCTGGAACAGAAAAAGGATATTAGTGGAAAAACTATTAAAATCTACATAAAACATGGAGTTTATTTAATTGTAATTTTTCCAACGTTGGTTTCTTAGTAGTGACAAATACACCCTGGTAATGTAAGATGGTAACAGGCAACATGGGGTGTGGGGGATACAGGACCTGTCTGTATTACCTTTAGAGCTTTCCTGCACAACCAAATTATTCTGTAACAAAAAGTTTATTACAAAATCTGAAGAATTAGTAAGCACTTCCATTTTTAGCCCACCCAGGCCCGTATACCCTAGAACTTCATAGGCTGACTCTTTTTGATGTTTGGAGGGTCTTTATTGACTGTGACTGAACAGACCTAATATAAAATACCTTTTCTGTCATCAGACTTTAGTCTAACTGTTTCACCTGTTTATGCAAATGCCATATTCCTCGGTCCCTGCTGGTTTGTCTTTAGCCATTTATTGCCTAATTTGTGTTCTTTATCTTTGCTTTTTAAAGATATATATGATTCTCCTTGTCTCAGTTATTACCACAAAGAAGCATGTATTTAGATTTTAATATATGGCTCCGTAGTCACGAGGCCACTTGGAGGAAGGAAACTGCCATTTAGTGGATACATGCTGTGTACCAAACACTGTGCTAGGCACTGCTTCGTTTGATCCAAATTGTGGAGAGGATCTGAATTCTGCCTACTCCAGGAATAGATTTTTCTCTCTAAATCTCATTGAAATACTAATTTTCTGCATAAAAGTTCATTTGTCATAGTGAGGCTGGAGAAATGATATTCATAGGGTAAGTGTCCACAGGACTTAAATTTTCTTCTTTCTCTGATTTTACATAGCTGCAGGTAGTTACACTTCAGACAGGGATATGAGCCCATTCTTCACTTTTCTAATCTTTCATTGCAGGGATGGGTTTCTGCATTGCCCTACTGCAGGTCTGATGTAGGGTGTGATGCTGGTTAAGGCACGTGAGGGCAGGCAGAGCAGGGACATGGCACCACGGCTGCCTGCTGGGAGCGTGGGAGCTCAGTCTGATGGACAAACACCTGGGCTTGGCAGTTCCTCTCTGTCTCATTTTCCCTTGTGGCCACTATTCCTCCTGCACTTGGATCCCAGAGGCAAAGAATTCCAACAGTTCTGCTCAGCAAACACATTCCATTCCGGACTTCAAATCTCTAAGAGGTCTAGCATAGGAGTGGATGTATTCATTAACTTCTGGAGCTTACAACCTCTTTCTCACTAGAATCCTCAACACATTGGCCAATACCCATTCTCATGGCTATTCAATGGTAAAGGCATTTTTGTAAGAAATTGTTATAATAAAATATCAGTTTGCATTTCACAATGAAATTGCTCTCTTCATTGCTTCAGCCAACACCGAGCAATTAGCTGTGCTTGTTCCTGCTGTGGTCAGCAATCTTTATCACTGTTGTCATTATCTACTTTGCTTTTTTAACTTTTTATTTTGAAATAATTTTATATTTACAGAAAATTTACAACAAGTCTACAAAGAGTTCTTGTATGCCATTCATCCAACTTTCCCTAACATTAATGGTGGTATATAATGTTTGAAGCCAAGTTATTGTAAAGAAAACATTCTTTGACAAGGGGTAAGGGAGGTGGGGGAAAGTGGACAGCAATTTGATACATTGATGCCAGTAATTCCTCCAAGGAAAAGAATGGTCAAGGTTAAGGCTTTTAACCTTTAAGCTTCCTGTTTCTCCAATGGTTGGTGTAGAGGGGTCTTTTAGGCTCCATGTAATCTCAGACTATGTGGTTCTTTCACAAAGATTATGAGTGTTTAAAAAATGATGCCTGAAAATTGTGACCAAAATATGCCTTACAATTGTCAGATGAAATTAGTAAATCCATCCAGTAGCTTTCCTGTTTTTATCACCCGATATCCTTTTATTCTTAAACTGTCAAGAAATAATAAAGGAATAGCTATTAAGTGGAAGGGACTGTCTCTTCAGGGGATTATAATTGGTGCTTGCTAGTTCATTGCTCTGTAATAGGAACATATAATCAAACTAAGATGAGCTCTGTCTGCTGAAAGGCCATGATCTTTTCTGGAGTCTTCGTTAGCAAATTGATTTTTTTAATGATTGAAAGTTTGAAATCCACAGAATTGTCACAACTTCCCTGGATAGGTTTTCCTTTCTTCGAATCGAATGTGGTTACTTACAGCCTCCTTGGAATAGCAGTGATATTTGCTCATTAGGCTAGAGGGATATGTCACTGTTTGGTTTCCTCCTGTCTTAAGTGCTAAATTTCTTTTCTTCTTCTAGGATCTGTTGAAAAATTCTTTTGCAAGAATGTGTCTCAAAATATGGAGAGAGAAAATGAGGTACCCAGGCTGTGTGCTGTGTGAATAATCAACATCCTTGTCTCATTGTTATTTGATTTTGAATCTCAGTGTTTCCGAAAGGGAAAAGCCTTGTTTGAGTAGGAAAGTTGTTTGGTAATTACATGGGCGTGGAATGTGGTGGGTGGGAGAGGCTGAGTCCCTGAACTGTGCTTTTTGCTGAAGACAGGTGAGGACTGCAGAGTTTTTCTCCATCAGTCATCACTTCAGCAGCATTGTGGCAATTGGAGTGAAAGCATCTTTTAAGTGGATCCTTGGCAATTATGTACATTAACAAGTGATTTAATGCAGGTGGGAACCTTGGCAAACAGCCATGCCTTTTTCAGGTGTTCCTGTTCTCTTACTTAGATACCCTTGCTTTCTTATTCTAATATGCAAAGTTAGTGTCATTAAGCGCCAAGATAAAAAGTGCAGCATTCGCAAAGTAAAACTGTTGACTATTGTGAAATCCATAACCGTAAGTAAAATGAAAAGTTAAAAATGTAAAGCTGAAGTCTCAAAGGCCGGAGGTAGCACATAAATGAGAGGCAAGCTCATCAAAGAGCAAGCGTTTTTCTTTTGTGTGTTGTGTGTGTGTTGATAAATGCCCATTGACCTATTAGAACTCAATGGAACTTAAAGTTCACTTTTATGATTTACAAATATATTTTTAAATGGTTTAGGTATTTAATAATGCGGTGTCCTTTCCCTGCTCTTTTAAACTGCACATTCTCCACGGGGCTTATAGTGAACATATAGTTAGGATGCAAATACTTCATGTAATAGGAACAACAAATTTAAATACAGCACTATTAACAGCCTTTGGAGCTTCTTGAATCCTACAAATTTATGTTGGTAATTATAACATTGTGGAAAAATGCTGTGGAATTGAAGGAAGCCCAATAGGTCACTGAGATTTTATCCTAGAAAGGAATAAAACTAGTAGAAGGAAATAATCAGAAGTGCAGGGGGCGGGAGTGGAACGGCTGGGAGAACATTTGGGGCAGCTCAGAGTGAGCAGCCAGTGCAGCCCAGGGGGCTACTGCAGAGTCTGAGGAAGTTTGAAAGAGAGAGAGAGAGAGGGAAGCAGGAGTTTAAGACATTTTATTGGAGTTAGGTCCCCTTTGGTATTTTTAGAAGGACTCTAGTAAATATTTTAATTGCTTCTTAAATTATGTTTGATGGTTGAGTTGATGTTTATTTGAATGAGACACACAGGGAAAAGCTCTAGAAAAGACTTAATCACAGTTTTGCTACATTAACATTCAGGATCCTGGATCAGATTTATTCCAGAATTGCACAAGAGCATGAGTTTGTAACGTTTGCCTTATTTATGCAATGTATGATATTATAGAGTGAGCAACAGTAAGACATATAAGACATGAAAGGTGATCATTCTCTGTCAATTACTCTGAAAGCTGGAAGGTCCTCATGCTGAAACTGGGATGCCAAGTTTTCAGGGAATATGTGGTTTAGGATGGGATGTTCCTGGTGGAGACCCAGTTCCATAAGATGTTATAAGGGTTCTCTAAAATGAGGAAATCTGAAACACTTTCTGATAAATGTCTGATCTGGAAAGTAGATTTTACTTCAACCTCAATAGTAACCCAATTTGTCAAGAAAATGGAATCAACCATGGAAGGAGCAAGAAGGCTGGTGACAAAGATGCTTTGACTGCTTAGAGGGTCCTTTCCGGCACCAAGAGTTGCCTCCCCTAATGTGGACTGGGCTATGGCTGAGGAATGCAGTCGAACAGGGAACCACAGAACTGTGGTCAGTGCACCTACCTGCCAGACACTAGTAGTATTTGTGGACAGTACCAGACGAGAGACTCAAGTAGAAGACCTTGAGCTGCGGTTAACTAATAGCAATGCGAAACCACAGAGTAGTGAACCCACAGGGGTTTAAAAATCTTCAGTTGGGTTTCTCTGTTGATGTTTTTCATTTTGATTTCCAACATTGGGGTGTGGACTTTGTGCTGTGGATGAGATGGGCCGGGGTAGGTGGAAGGAAAGAAAAGAGATGCCTGGTCTCTGTGGGGCATATGTGCTTTGCGCAAATGCAGTGCCTTTCTATTTCTTTTGTTTTGGAGATGTGTGACCTTTCCTTGCTGAGCTAGCCTTTTATTTCACGTTGTCTTTTGTTTCATTCCAGAAGCACAAAAAAGGTGCTGATTTCTCACCGTGGCTACTACTGCCTGATGCAAAATGGGGCTGCATGTTTTCCCTTCTGTCACACAAGGAGCTTGCTCAGGTTGCCCAAGCGTGTCACTATTTCCACCAACTTGCAAGTGACAAAAGCCTCTGTAAGCAGACAAAACCATATTTGAAATGAATGGGCCACAATTGAGAAAATGTTCATATGGCATGTTGTCAAGTTTGCTTTCTAATTTTTCCATTGTCTAAAGGAAGTCTTTGGGCAAATGCATTACACTTTCTTGGCCTTATCATGTTGGTTAGCACAGTGCTGCCCTTTATGGGTTCATCCATCCATCTAACTAAAATTAGGTGCTGTGGGGATGACAAGGAGAATGAGTCATTGGCCCCACCCTCAAAGTACTTTTATCCCATTTGTGAGACAGATCTATAGCCAACTAACTGAGACACAAGTATAATGACAATAATAATAATAATCACTAGAATCATTTATTGAGTGCTTACTGTATGCCACATATTATACTGTTTCACATACTTTATCTCATTTATTTCTTCCAATAATAATATGACTCAGGACTTGCTCCATCCCCACATTGTATATGATGGAAGTCAGTCTTAGAGGTTAAAGACGTGCTTACAGCGTCATGGCTCATAGATGGCAGAGCCCATTGTTGGGCTTCAGTACTGCTATTACACAGGCGGAAAGCAAAGCATTGAGTAGCCGTGGAAGAGGGAAGTGGCATTTGTGCCCAGTTTTGAAGACTGAGTAGTATTTTGAAAAGTGGAGAACTGGAAGGTAGAGGGAGGAAGGGCGTTTTGAAGAGGTTGAATAGCATGAGGAGAGCAAAGAGCCATTGTATCAGTTAGAGCTTACATTGGCTACTGGTTACAGATACCTGAAATAACTAGCTTTTAACTAGAGAGAGTTGGAGTTTTCTCTCACATAACATGAAATTCAGAGGTAGGTTGCTCAGGACTGATTTAACTACCTAGTGATGTCATCAAGGAGTTAGTTCCTTTTCTCTTTTTGTTTTGTCATCCTTAGGTCCTGGGTCCTATCGTCAGGGTCAGTTCATGATGAGCTCTAATCATCATGTCATAGTTCCAGAAACAAGAAGAAGGGGAAAAAAAAAGACAGGGAACAGCAATAGGGCAGCTACCATCTGAGTCAACCCTATATTTTGCATTTTTTTATGTGATGGGGTGTGCCCACAAGAAACAGAGAGAGAGAGGAAAGGTTGAGGAAAACAAAGCCTATTGTATTCACATACCCTAGAGTCAGAGGCAGGGCACACCACACAGGGCCACATGGGTGAGACAGGGGAGAGGAAAAGGTTCTGACCAGAGCCTTTACTGGGGGTTACTGGGAAAGGCAAGGCAAGGCAAGGCAGGGCGAACAGTTTAGGATTCATTAGTTTGAATAATTTTGCAGAGGGGACTCTAAGTTTTAGGAGTGGTGTCTAGTTGCCTGGTACCTGGCCCTGGGATGATTAAGGCAAAGCAATGTCATCTCCTAGTGTTACAGGCCAGAGGTGGGAAGGCTCTGGGTGGGTTAGTTTGCATATCAAAGGCATGCCTTTGCTTTCTCTAAGACTTGGCCAAGGTGTGGGGGGCAGTCTCTCCACCCTGGAAATGTTTTTTAAGAAGTAAAAACAAAACACCATCATATACAGAAAATAAAATGTGTGCAATATACCCTGTTTAAATATTTTTTCCCTTAAATTTAAGGAAAATTTTTTTTCTTTAAATAATTAAGTCGTTTAGTAGCCAATGACTTTCTGTATCACGTTGGCCACCCCTATGTATAAGGTCAGCTAGGAAATGCAGGCTTTTTGTGAGTCCATTGTCTTCCCCAACACTGGGGGAATTCTGTTAGGAAGAAGGGGAGCAGGATGCTGGGGAGGTAATTGGCAGTCCATGCAGCAGACAGGAGGGTGCTCGGAGAGTGAGCATGCGGGGTGTGCCAAGTGGTGCAGGAACACCCTGCAGGATGAGGCTGCATGGTGCAGGGGGTCCCTTACATGCCCTGCTAAAATTTTAGATTTTAGGTAACACAGAACAGGGAACATTTAGAGGGTTTTGAGCAGGGAGTGACAATTTCAAAAAGATCAGTCTGGAAGTAACATGAAACATGCATTAGACAGAGAAGACTCTGTAAATAGAAAGAAAACCCAATAGTTGGACTCTGGAAGTACCCTGGGCAGAAGAAGAGGATGGCAGGGTGCAAAGAGTGGGCATGGAGAAGAGGGGCACGTGTTGAATACTCTGCGGCCAGAATCTGCAGTCAGAACGAAGGTCTAGGTAGCTATTTGGAGGTGGGGATAGCGGATGACTTTGAGGTTTTCATCTGAGGGACAGGGAGAATCCAGTGACTTCCCTGTCTTATCCTGGCTTCATTTGATTGTTAGCGAAACAATGCTCAATAGTGTGTTGTAGAACTAATCCCAGCAGTCTAACTCTGACATTTCAAAGGCAAGGATGAATTTCTAACCAGGGACTGGGTGATTACTGAAGACGGAGTTTCCTAGTTTGGGTCACTTTGCTTTTTTAGATAGCTTACTCCTGGGTGTTTGCTGTAAGATGTCTCCCTAGGCAGCAGGAAAATTATAGGTTCCCAAAACTAGGGCCAAATTTGGAAGCTGTCTGTTTTTGTAAATAAAATTTTATTGGAACATGGCTGCTCTTATTCTTTTACCTGTTGTCTGGGGCTGCTTTCCTGCCACAACAGCAGAGTTGAGTAGTTTCCACAGAGACCAGATGGCCTGCAGAAGTTTCTTTTGTGAACTAAAATAAAATCTTAAACCTCTCAGCTGACTGACTGGACCCCTTCTTGGCCCCAGAGCCCCAGAAATTCCTAAAGCTGAGTTGCTGGCCAAGAGAAGGGAGGTCAGACATGCCTCATCGTGCCCCTCTTCCTTCTTGGAGATGTCCTTTGTAACTCATTAACAGGGCTAAGGCTGCACAAGACAAAGCTTAAACCACACCTGCAGTTCTTCAATTTACTTAACAGATCACTTAAATCTGGGTATATATCCCAGGGCTTACCTCTTATTAACTAACTTCCTTATCTTAAAACATTCCAAGCCTTTAAAAGCTTCATTTCTTTAACCAATTACAGATCAAAGAATCTTTAAACCCACCTATAACCTGTAATGCCCTGCTTTGAGATGTCCTACCTTTTGGGGCCAAACCAATGTACACCTTCCAGGTATTGACTTATGACTTTATGTGTAATTTCTGTCTCCCTGAAATGTATAAAACCAAACTGTAACCCAACCGCGGCA
This sequence comes from Propithecus coquereli, assembly GCF_000956105.1. Classification (NCBI taxonomy): domain Eukaryota; kingdom Metazoa; phylum Chordata; class Mammalia; order Primates; family Indriidae; genus Propithecus; species Propithecus coquereli. Next base: position 3,702,550 of record NW_012139080.1, on the reverse strand, counting down.
AGACCAGTTGCTCAAGGCTTCTTGAGTGTGGCTCTCCGGGCTATGGTTGCACATACTTGGCTCAGAATAAACCTCTTTAAATTATTTTACAGAGTTCGGGTCTTTAAAACTTTTAAAAAAATAGTTTGCTGACTCCTGACTGTAATATTAGACTCTACGTGATTCCTCTTCTTCCAGGGTAATTCCTATGGAAGAAGAACACTATGGATCCTTTTGCTTCTGGACCTGGGATTTAGGGGCTGAAGTAGTACTTTGTATAATGTTTAAGCTTTCTTGGAAAACAGGTTTTTAAAAATAAACATCGGCCGAGCGCAGTGGCTCACGCCTATAATCCCAGCACTCTGGGAGGCCGAGGCGGGCGGATTGTTTGAGCTCAGGAGTTCGAAACCAGCCTGAGCAAGAGCGAGACCCCGTCTCTACTAAAAATAGAAAGAAATTAATCGGACAAATAAAAATATATAGAAAAAATTAGCCGAGCATGGTGGCGCATGCCTGTAGTCCCAGCTACTCAGGAGGCTGAGGCAGAAGGATCGCTTGAGCCCAGGAAGTTTGAGGTTGCTGTGAGCTAAACTGACACCACGGCACTCTAGCCTGGGCAAAAGAGTGAGACTCTGTCTCAAAAAATAAAATAAAATAAAATAAAATAAAATAAACAACATCAAATAAAACAGAGAAATAAAATAAAATTTTGTTCTATTGTTTGCCCGCTCTTCCAGATGACCGTGCAAATTACGTAGCCATCAAATCCTATTAGAAATTAGTTATGAGCCCCAGGCTGGGCTTTTTAAATTTTCCATTTCCTATTTATTTTTGAGTGCAATTTCAGTGTGAATACTGAGTCTTCAAATTTAAATTTTCCTCCAGTGGAGCAAATAATAAAAGCGAACTTGTTAGTTTGCGGCTAACCTTAATTAAAGGTCATTTTCAGATTGTGATTTGAGATGTGGAGACAAATGGAATAACTCTTCTGTGTGGTGAAAGAATGATTCTTTCAGCAGACTTTTCCTATGCAAACAGTTGCTAAGACAGCCCCTCTAGTTAGCACTGTAGCTCACATTCACTCCACTGAGAGGGACACAATTCAGGAATACAGCAGACAGCCCCTGTGCTTTTGGGCACATGCAGCTATGTGGCTGCACCCCAGCGTTTAGCTGGCTGGAATCTGGGAGTTGCTGCTGATCCATGTCTGTCAGTAGCCCTGCTGGGAGAAAGGGGATTCATTGAGGAGTGGCTGAGGCTCTGCAGTACATCTGTTCTTCTGGGCACCCGGAAATATGTCCCCAGATTAAGTTCGGACCTTCGGGAGCTGCTTGGCTTCCTGTCCTTGCTGGGGAATTTCATCTGGACTTTGGCAGTCATTGGCTTATATTGAGAAACAGCCTTGGGAGACGCAGTTGTGCTTTTGGGAAGACTCTCGTGTGTTTTGCTTTTGAGAACATCAGACTCTATGTTACACGGTCATCTCCCTCCAACGACCCACTGGGAGGTCTCACTACCAGAAATAGTTGTACTTTGAAGTGACTCTTTTCTTTCATCTCGTGGCACTGAATTGTATAACTGACTGTGCTCCTTTGTGAAGCAGAGAGCCACGTTGATGGCTTACCTCCAACACATACAAAGGACTTTGCAGGTATTTCTTTTGTTGACCAAGCACAGCATTGGCTCTGTTAAGTTTTCCTACCCTTGCTTTCTCTTTGAATCATTTTTGTTATTATTCAAATTATTTTTAAAATTAACAATAATAACAAAAATTATCACTGTGTCCTTCTTCTGTATCTACAGACCCTTATAAACTGCTTAAACTTGTTTTGGGAGTCACGCTTCGTAGAAAGCAGTGGTTCCTAAACCTGACCGTGTGTCACAATCACCTGAGAGGCTTGTTTTAAAACACAGACTGCTGGCTCCGCCCCCCAGTTTGGGACTCCCTGGGTCTGGGGCAGGGCATGAGTCTGTGCCTTTCTTTTTTTTTTTTATTTCAGCATGTTATGGGGGTACAGATGATTAGGTTACGTATGATGCCCTTACCCTCCCTCCCCCCCAAGTCCGAGCTTCAAGTGTGTCCATTCCTCCGGAGGTGTGCATCGCACTCATTGTTTGTGCATATGCC
>NW_012139080.1:3693067-3698273 GCF_000956105.1 Propithecus coquereli | reverse complement strand
ACACTGGGGAAAAGAATCTTTATTCAATAAATGGTGCTGGGAAAACTGGATAGCCACATGTAGAAGACTGAATCTGGACCCACACCTCTCATCCCTCACAAAAATCAACTCACGCTGGGTCACAGATCTAAACCTAAGGAGTGAAACTATTAGAATTCTAGAGGAAGAAGTTGGAAATATTCTTCTAGAGTCTGTGCCTTTCTAACGCATTCCCAGGAGATGCTGATGCTGCAAGTTCAGCAACTACACTGCGTACCACTGTCACAAATAAAACAACAACTGTTAATTATTTGTTATATTAGTAAACTGCCAATCAAGCAGTGAGTTGGGTTTTTTTTTTTTCTTTTTTCTTATTGGGTAGCTGGCACCAAACTAGGCATTGCAGGATGATACAGTCCTTGTCCCGAGGGAATTTTTTGATTGACTACAGAGAAGAGAACAATAACACATATAACTCAGAGAAAAGGACAGTGTCTAACAAGGAGTAGATCAGGGGTGGGGCAGTTCAAGGTGAGTTTGGATCTTTAGGAAGAAACAGGGTGAGATAGAGCTTGAACTCATCTTTGAAGTGAGGGTAGGGTTTGAATGGTGGGATAAAGAATGGTGACAGTGGCCTTTCCACTAGAGGATGAACACGGGCGAAGGCCCAGCATTGGGAAAAACGCCCCATAAAACCACGGAGGGCTGCATCCTGCTGGAGACAGAACTTCTAATTCCAAGGGCAGTGTGCCATGGAGGGGGCTTCCCCACAAGCTGGCACCACCCTCTGATGTCATCTCCCACCTGCTTTTCATTTCATCAGACCCTTCATTGTCTCCCAATAACATTCTATATTTCCCAAGGCTGTTCCTTTGTCCTCACGTCTCCTTTATCTGATGTACACTTTTCTCCTGCCTTTACCAATCTCATAAGGTGCAGCTCAGATGCTACCAACCTCTTAATGAAAATGCCCCTGTACTCCCCAAACCCTATCTTAGTGCTTAGCTAATCACGTGCATTAACAAGGATACCATTCCTTCCCCCATTTACTTGTGTCCAAGTTTTACTCATTATCTGTCAGTGCTAGTTTCCCTGCCTTTCCTCTGTGACAACCCCTGTTCTCAAAGTGTGGCCCGAAGACCAGCAATATCAGCCTTATCTGGGAACTTGCTGGAAGTGCAGATACTCTCCACACTCCAGACCTGAATGGGAAACTCTGGGCTTTGGGCCCAGCAATCTGAATTTTAACAAACCCTGTAGGTGATTCTGATAAATGCTGCTTTATGAGGAAAGCTAATTATTGGCAAATGCCCAGCGAAGGCCTCCCATGCTTTCTGCTCTCTGATTACCAACAGTCCATTTCAAGAGTTCAGATATTTGCATTTCTTACAAGATGAATAGTTTTAATTTCCTCTGCAGTTTGCTTTAAAAATAAAATGAGGATGTTTTCTCCATAAGTTTAACATTTCATTGACTTTATTAGTAGTACAATTGCCCAGACTGCTTTTTTAAATGATTATAATTCAAACATAGATAATGAATGCTTTGGAGTACCGTAACAAATTGGATAATAACGATGATTTAATACAAGTCAAGTTATCTAACAGTAGGAAGAAAAACCCTGCTGATTAATTTAATTTTTCTGAAAATTATGTTCATTTAAAGTATACCATATTCATACCTAAAAACTCCTAATTCCTTGCTTAATCCAGGTCTAATTTATATACTTTCTTATTGGAAAAACTGGAAAAATAACTCTCATCTAGAAACACTGCAATGTTCAAAGATTTGCAATATATTGCTTATTCTCCAGTGAAATTATAACTACCTGGCCATTTATTATAGAGTATGTAAGAATGTTGCTTTCCACAAAAACAAAAATTTGTGTATATATACACAAATCTAAGTGAATCTATGTGATCTAATTGATGTTCTTTTTATTAATTTTTTTCTCTTTAAACTTTATTGAAGTATAATTCACAAAACAGAAATGCACCCATTTAAAGGTATAATTCGTTGAGTTTTGACAGCTACAGTCATGAAACCGCCATCACAATTAAGATCTAGAACATTTCTACTACTGTCCAAAATTTCCTTGTGTACCTTTGCAATCTATTCCTGCCTCTACCCCTGGTCTTGGGCAACTTTTTGTTACTATGGATTAATTATCAGTCTATAAATGGAGTCATAACAGTATGTACTCTTTTGTGTCTGTCTTCTTTCACTTGGTATAATGATTTTGAGATTCATCCTTTTTGTTGCGTATATTAGTAGTTCATTCCTTTTCATCACTAAGTAGTATTCAATGGTATGGATGTACCACATGTTCATTCACCTGTTGATTGATATTTTGAGTTTCCGGGTTTTGGCTGTTGCAAATAATGCTGCAATGAACATTCACGTACAAATTTTTGTGTGGATATATTTTTCTTTAATTTGCATCATGGTATCCTTATTTTTTAAATTTTAAATTCTTCAAAAAATTTAAATGGATTTGGGAGTACAGGTGGTTTTTTGTTACATGGCTGAATTGCATAGTGGAGAACTCTAGGCTTTTAATATATGCATCGCCTGAATAGTGTACATTGTACCCAATAGGTAATTTTTCTTCCTGTAGCCCCCTACTGCCCTCCCTGTTCTGAGCCTCCAATGTCCATTAAGTCACTCTGTGTGACCAAGCATACCCATTGCTTAGCTCCCACTTGTAAGTGAGAACATGTGATATTGGTTTTTTGATCCTGGGTTATTTCACTTAGAATATGGCCTCTAGTTCCATCCAAGTTGCTGCAAAAGACATTATTTCATTCTTTTTTAATAGGCTGAGTAGTATTCTATTACATAGATAGATGATAGATAGATAGATAGACACCAAATTTTCTTTATCCACTTATCGGTTGGCGGGTACTTAGGTTGGTTCTATATCTTTGCAATTGTGAATTATGCTGTGATAAACATATGGGTACAGGTGTATTTTTTATAAGATGACATCTTTTCCCTTGGGTGGATCCCCAGTAGTGTGATTGCTGGATCAAATGGTAGATCTACTTTTAGTTCTTTGAGAAATCTCCATACTGTTTTCCATAGAGGTTGTACTAGTCTACATTCCCACAACGGTGTATAAGCATTCTCTTTTCACTGCATCCATGCCAGTATCTATTGTTTTTTGACTTTTTAATAATAGCCATTCTGACAGGAGTAAGATGTGGTTTTAATTTACATTTCCCTAGTGATTAGTGATGTTGAGCATTTTTAAATACATTTGTTGGCTATTTATTTCTCTTCTTTTGAAAAATATTCATGCCCCACCCACTTTTTAATGGGGTTAGTTTTTTTTCTTGTTGACTTGTTTGAGTCCCTTATCGATTCTGGATATTAGACCTTTGTCAGATGTATAGCTTGAAAATATTTTCTCCCATTTCATAGGTTGTCTATTTACTCTGTTGATTATGTCTTTTCTTGTGCAGAAGCTTTTTAATTTAATTAAGTCTCATTTATTTTTGTTTCTGTTGTATTTGTTTTTGGGTCTTAGTCATAAATTCTTTACCTAGGCCAATGTGGAGGATAGTTTCTCTAAGTTTTCTTCTAGAATTTTTATGGTTTCAGGTCATATGTTTAAGTCTTTAATCTATCTTGAGTTAATTTTTCTATGTGGTGAGAGAAAGGGATCCAGTTTCAGTCTTTTGCATGAGGCTATCTGATTTTCCTGACACCGTTTATTGAATAGGGGATGCTTTCCCTAGTGTGTGCTTTTCTCTGCTTTGTTGAAGATCAGATGGTTGTAGGTATTTGGCTTTATTTCTGGGTTCTCTATTCTGTTCCATTGGTCTATGTGTCCATTTTTATACCAGTACCCTGCTGTTTTGATTACCACTGCCTTACAGTAAAATTTGAAGTTGGGTAATGTAATGCCTCCAGATTTGTTCTTTTTGCTTAGGATTTTTGACTATTCGTGCTCTTTTTTGGTTTCATATGAATTTTAGGGTTGTTTTTTCTAATTCTGTGAAAAATAACATTGGCATTTTAATAGAAATTATATTGAATCTGTAAATTATTTTAGACAGTATGGTAATTTTAACAATAATGTTTCTTCTATCCATGAGCATGGGGTGCTTTTCCATATGTTTGTGTCATCTACAATTTCTTTCATTAGTGTTTTGTAGTTCTCCTTCTAGAGATCTTTTACCTCATTAGTTAAGTATATTCCAAGGTGGGTTTTTTTTTTGCAGCTATTATAAATTGGATTGAGTTCTTGATTTGATTCTCGGCTTGGTTGTTATTAGTGTATTAGAAATACTACTGATTTGTGTACATTGATTTTGTAAACTGAGACTTTACTGAATTCATTTCTCAATTCTTGGAGTCTTTTGGAGGAATCCTTAGGGTTTTCTAGGTATAAGATTGTATTATCAACAGACGGTTTGAGGAAGGTTTGACTTCCTCTTTTCCAGTTTGGATGCCCTTTATTTCTTTCTCTTGCCTGATTGCTCTGGCTAGGACTTCCAGTATTATGTTGAATAGAAGTGGTGAAAGTGGACATCTTTGTCTTATTCCAGTTTTTAGGAGGAATGCTTTCAGCTCTACACCATTCAGTATGATGTTGGCTGTGGGTTTGTCATATATGGCTTTTATTATTTTGAGGTATGTTTCTTCTATGCCTAATTTTTTGAGAGTTTTTATCATGAAAGGGTGCTGGATTTTATTGAATGCTTTTTCTGTATAGAGATGATCATATGGTTTTTGTTTTTAATTGTGTTTATGTGGTGAATTGCATGTATCTATTTGCATTTGTTGAACTGTCCTTGTATTCATCAGATGAAACTCACTTGATTGTGGTGAGTTATTTTTTTAATATGCTATTGAATTCAGTTTTCTAGTATTTTATTGAGGATTTTTGCAACTATGTTCATGAGAGATAGTGTAGCTTTTTTTTGTTGTTGTGTCCTTTCCTGGTGTGTACTGACTTCATAGTTAAGGAGGCTTCTCTCCTTCTTGATGTTATGCAACAGTTTCTGTAAGATATTTACCTGTTCTTTGTAGGTCTGGTAGAATTCGGCTATGAATCTGTCTGGTTCGGGGCTCTTTTTTTGGGTGGGAGATTTTTTATTACGGATTCAATTTTGCTACTCAAGATTTCTATTTCTTCCAAATTCAAGCTTGGGAGGCTGTTTCCAAAAATTTATCCATTTCCTCTAGATCTTCTAGTTTGTGTGCATAGGAATGTTCCTAG
>NW_012139080.1:3691298-3692487 GCF_000956105.1 Propithecus coquereli | reverse complement strand
TTAAAAAAACCTGCCAAATAGTTTTCAAAACAGTTGTACAATTTTACATTTCCACTATTAGTGTATAAGACCTACATTCTTACCAACACTTGGTATCTTCAATCTTTTTATTTTGGTTATTCTGGTGTGTATGTAGTGATACCTCATTGTGTATTTAATTTGCATTTCCCTGATGACAAATGATATTAAGCAATTTTTTATGTGTTTATTGGCCATTTGTATATCTTCTTTTGTAAAATGTCTGTTCGTATAGCTTGCCTTTTTCTTTTTCCTTTTTTTGAGTTGTTTTCTGTATTAGGTTGTAAGAGTTCTGGGTTCAAGTGCTTATCAGTTATATGTATTGCAAATTCTTTCTACCTGTGTGCAGCTTGTCTTTTCATTTTCTTAATAGCATCATTCAAACAGCAGAACTTCTTTCACTGTGATAAAGTCCATTTTATCAATTTTTTCTTCTATAGTATGTGTTTTTTTTTTTTCTATCTAAGAAATTATTGCCTATGACTAGGCCACAACAATTTCTCCTGTTTACTTTTAGAATTTTTACAGTTTTAGTTTTTAGATTTAGGTAGTTTATTCATTTTGAGTTAATTTCTGAATGATATGAGGTAGTGGTAAAGTGTTTTCCCATATAGATATACAATTCTTCCAGCATCATTTGCTGAAAAGACTATCTTTGCCTTACTGAAGACCTTCAATATATTTATCAAAAATTAACTGACCATATAAGTGCGAGTCTATTTCTATATTCTCTATTCTATTCCATTGAGCTATATGTTTATCCTTATGCTAAAAATATAGATTGATTATGGTAACATTATATTAATAAGTCCTGAAATCAGATAGTATGACCTTTGTAAATTTATTCTTCTTTTTCAAAATTGTTTTGACAAGTTTAGTTTGTTTGTATTTACATTTCAGTTTTGTAAAAATTTATCAATATCTATAAAATGCCTCCTGGAATTTTGATTGGGATAGTGTTGAATCTAGATATTCACTTGGGGGAAAGCTGTCATCTTTAACAGTATTGAGTCTTCCAATCCATGAACATGATCTATTTCTCTATGTACCTCACTTTTTAAAATAATTTTTCTTACCTATGTTTCAGGCATTTTATTGTAGAGGTTGGCACATCTTTTGTTAAATTTATTCCTAAATATTTTATGCTTTTGATACTACCATAAATGGAATT
>NW_012139080.1:3690101-3691248 GCF_000956105.1 Propithecus coquereli | reverse complement strand
GGCAAAAGGAAAATAAGGGTCAGATAGAAAGATAAAGGCAAAGTGGGGTTAAATACATAGAAATGACTGCTCTTTTTATCCTTTAATATTTGTAGTTGCAGTTGCTTCACAATTCACTCTGAATTTTATTAGGCCTAGAGAAAGAGGTGAAGATGATGAATCTTCTTTTTTTAAAATTCATCTCTTGTCTTCCCACTGTTTTATCCTAAACCCTGTTTTTGACCTGATCATGCTTGCTCTTGAAGATCTGTGGTCTGATGGGAATTACTTTATTACATACTGTCATTTTACTACAAACCCTTCTCAAAACTTCCTTCCATTCTGGTTCTTCCCTAATATGATTGAACAAGTCCAGCCAGTGCTCAGAAATTTCTTTTCTGTGTAGATATGAAATCTCTTCCCTGTAACTCTACCCATGGTACTTGTTTGTCTCCTAGAATCACACAAAGCAATTCTATCCTAATCCTTCTCCTTAAGTGACTGTTCTTCATGTATTTAAGACAACTCTCATGCCCCATGTTAGCCTTTTCCTGGATAAATATGCAGTCAGAAAACAAAAAAGAAAAATGACTGAAATATGCTTACAGGACCCAGAAAAAGCCTCAAAAGGGCAAATATAAGAGTTATTCAACGAAATAACAGAGAACTTTCCAAACCTAGCAAAAGATATGAATATCCAGATATAAGAACGTCAAAGAATATCAAGTAGATTCAACCCAAATGAGACTACCTTCCAGGAATATAATAATCAAACTCTCAGAGGTCAAGGACAAAGAAAGGATACAAAAACCAAGATGAGAAAAGAAGTGATATGGCTGGGTGCAGTGGCTCATGACTGTTATTATAGCACTTTGGGAGGACAAGGTGGGAGGATCATTTGAGCTCAGGAGTGCAAGACCAGCTTGAGCAAGAGCAAAACCCTGTCTCTACAAAAAAAAAAAAGAAAAGTTAGTAGGGCATTGTGACATGCACCTGTAGTCCTAGCTGCTTTGGAGGCTGAGGCAGGAGGATCACTTGAGCCCAGGCATTTGAAGTTGCAGTGAGCTATGATGATGTCATGCACTCTAGCCCAGGCAACAAAGAGAGACTCTGTCTCCAAAACTAAATAAAACAAAACAAGACAACAACAACAAAACCTCAAACAAAA
>NW_012139080.1:3684222-3690051 GCF_000956105.1 Propithecus coquereli | reverse complement strand
TTTTCTCCTTTATTCTGTGAATACGATGAATTACACTGATTGATTTTGGAATGTTAAACCAGTTCTCCATTTGAATATTAAAACCACTATATGTAGTGAGTTAATTTTTTTCTTTTTATATTTCAGTTCTGGAATTTCTGTTTGTTTCTTTATTAAATCTGCTATATTACTTTTTAAAGTTTCTAGATATATTCCAAGACTTTAAAACTTGAATTTTGTTTTTTGGAACATAGTAACCATACTTGGGTGTCCTTCTGTTGTCTCTTATTTGTACCAGGTTTTTGTTCACATTATCATATCCTTTTGTGAGCCTGGTTGTCTTTGATTATGCATGGAATACTGTTTTTGAAAAATTATTTGTGGGAAAAATTGAGGCCTAAAATGGTTTTACATACACCTAGCCAGTGTTTTTCTAACTAACAATTTTTTTCCAATTTTAGTGCCTGAGATTTTCTTAACCACCTGAAAGAGTCCATGTCCTGTGAGGACTGGTTTACTTTCAATTCACCCTTACTCCTAGAGTTTCGCTCAAACCCATGAGTGGTTGCCTCAGGTCCTCATCCTTGCAGAGTCTGGATTCTGTCTTTTGCTTTCCTCCATCCATAAGAGTTTGAGGACATCACCACTGAGCCTCTCAGCAGCCTTTGCATGCCCTAGGAAAAGGAGACTTTCAAATGCTAGACTCACCACACTGGATTCCAGATTTTCCAGGATTTCAACTGGGTGGTTTCTCACCATTTAGTTAGCTTTTTATCACCTTTAAGATGACTTTAAAAAATAAATATTACCTAACTTTTTCAATTGTCTTCAGTGGGAGATTAGCTTTGAGTTACCCAAAGTAGATGCCCTGATATTACCTCCTTGATCCTTTTAAAATGATCAGTTGGTGATATTCCTCCATGGGCTCCACATCTCTTCTTCAGATCATGCACTTTGATCTGTTCTTTGAGAAAGAGGAGTTATTTTCCAACCACAGATCTCTGTTTTACTTGCACATTTGCTTCAGCTTATCTTTCTCATTTGGGACATTTTTCAATTCAAGGCTGAGTCAGACACCAGTTTATCCTGGTCTGCACATTCCAGGAAGCACACACTAAGCTCCATGAGTAGTCTTTTTAAATTATCTCTCACTAGGCTTGAGAGGTGGACTAAGTACTACCACCCTGATGGTTGTTACCCACAGTACTTTAACAACTCTTTCTAAAGAAATTCTCTTTAGTCCAACTTCTACCCTCTTCAGTATCAACTCTTTGATCCTCTCAAAGTAGGTGAATGACTAAGTGTTGCAAAACTGGTTTTCAGAAACTCCCTTTATAAACATTTAGACTCTAAGTAATTGACACATATTGCCTTAATTGTGAAGTTGAAATATGTCAACACCCTATTATATATTTTACAAATGTTGTCCCAATTTGTTATTTGTCTTTTAATTTTGTTCTGTAGTGTTGGTGTTGTTTTAATGTACTAATGTTAAATTTTAATATAATGAAATGGTTTTATGGTTTCTGACTGTGTGTTTTTTTAAAAACCACATTTTATATTTTTGAGGTTGTTAAAATATTTATCTATATTTTCTTTTGCTATGTTTATAAATTCTTTTTCTATATTTAACTATTTATTCTATCTGACATTTGGTAAGTTAGAGAAGCTGTTTCTCCCCACATGGTAAGTCATCCAAATACTTATAAATATGTATTTTTTTCTAGATTTTTATAGTCTATTCCACTAGTCTGTCTGACCACTCTGATAACAATAATGTAACTGATGAATTGAAACCAAGACATGGATGTATTTGTCTAAGTGTTTACGTGATGCTGATTATGTAATTCTTTATTAGACAATTGATTTTGAATTAAACAGCCTTATTAAAAATGTTTTAATGAAATTATATGTGAATTGGAATTTTGTCAATTGAATAACAGATTTTCTTTGATTTACAGTATAATTTTTGGTTGTTGAATGACAGTGATGGTATGTACGTGGAAAACTACCAGTTTTGATGATCCAGTCAAAAGGAGGTTTATGACCATAAACAAAACACATTTGAGGTAGTGCCAATGTTCGATAGATTGGTCTGAATTTCATCTGCTACTTGTCAGAATTTTGTTTCTGTGACATTCTCATGGTGAAATTTGAAGCTAATAATTAACTCCCTGGATTAACAAGACTGAATGGCTGGAAGCAGCAAACCCCTATGTCAGAGACACAATGTGGCAGTGTTTGAGACACCAAGCACAGTGTTATTTATAGCAAGAGGGAGTCCTGTGCTTGAATCCTGCAGATGAGGCCAAATGTTTTGAGCTGTTTTATGGTTACAGGGCAGCCTAGGGGAATGTGTTGGTCATTGTTGAGCCACCCCAGAATTTTCTTCATCTGAAATGGAATTGAAGTAACCACAAATAAGAGTGGACTCTGACGCTGGGGAGTGATCTGAACAGGGAATACTGGAAAGAAGAAACCTGTGTTTTCCTGTTTCCAAAAGTGGATAAATATAGAGAAACCAGTTTGAATAATATTACCATAGAATTTTCATTTTTGTTCACCAAAGTACATAAGAAAATAGTTTTGTAAATATTTAAAAACACTTTATTATGTTACTATCTAGTTATTTACTCCCTACTTTTTCTAAAAGAATTTGAGATGTTTGTAAAAATATGTGAAATATAATAAGTTTTATTTTGTAAGTTAATGATATCAAGGCAAAAGGAAAATAAGGGTCAGATAGAAAGATAAAGGCAAAGTGGGGTTAAATACATAGAAATGACTGCTCTTTTTATCCTTTAATATTTGTAGTTGCAGTTGCTTCACAATTCACTCTGAATTTTATTAGGCCTAGAGAAAGAGGTGAAGATGATGAATCTTCTTTTTTTAAAATTCATCTCTTGTCTTCCCACTGTTTTATCCTAAACCCTGTTTTTGACCTGATCATGCTTGCTCTTGAAGATCTGTGGTCTGATGGGAATTACTTTATTACATACTGTCATTTTACTACAAACCCTTCTCAAAACTTCCTTCCATTCTGGTTCTTCCCTAATATGATTGAACAAGTCCAGCCAGTGCTCAGAAATTTCTTTTCTGTGTAGATATGAAATCTCTTCCCTGTAACTCTACCCATGGTACTTGTTTGTCTCCTAGAATCACACAAAGCAATTCTATCCTAATCCTTCTCCTTAAGTGACTGTTCTTCATGTATTTAAGACAACTCTCATGCCCCATGTTAGCCTTTTCCTGGATAAATATGCAGTCAGAAAACAAAAAAGAAAAATGACTGAAATATGCTTACAGGACCCAGAAAAAGCCTCAAAAGGGCAAATATAAGAGTTATTCAACGAAATAACAGAGAACTTTCCAAACCTAGCAAAAGATATGAATATCCAGATATAAGAACGTCAAAGAATATCAAGTAGATTCAACCCAAATGAGACTACCTTCCAGGAATATAATAATCAAACTCTCAGAGGTCAAGGACAAAGAAAGGATACAAAAACCAAGATGAGAAAAGAAGTGATATGGCTGGGTGCAGTGGCTCATGACTGTTATTATAGCACTTTGGGAGGACAAGGTGGGAGGATCATTTGAGCTCAGGAGTGCAAGACCAGCTTGAGCAAGAGCAAAACCCTGTCTCTACAAAAAAAAAAAAGAAAAGTTAGTAGGGCATTGTGACATGCACCTGTAGTCCTAGCTGCTTTGGAGGCTGAGGCAGGAGGATCACTTGAGCCCAGGATGATGTCATGCACTCTAGCCCAGGCAACAAAGAGATACTCTGTCTCCAAAACTAAATAAAACAAAACAAGACAACAACAACAAAACCTCAAACAAAAACAAAACAAAAAATCCCCCAAAACAAAAAAGAAGCAAATAATGTAATACATAAAGGAGCTCTGATACATCTGGCAGCACAGTAGACTTCTCAGCAGAAACTTTATAGCCCACAAGGGAGTGGGGTGACAGATTCAAAGTGATGAAGAAAAAGAACTTTCAACCAAGCATACTACAGTCAGCAAAGCTATCCTTCAAACACGTAGGAGAAATAATGACCTTCCCAGACAAATAAAAGCTGAGGAATTCATCAGCATCAAACCTGTCTTACAAGAAATGCTAAAGGATGCTCTTCAATCTCAAACTGAAAGGCACTAATATGCAAGAAGAAATCATCTGAAGGTATAAAACTCATTGGTAAAATTCAGTACACAAATTCAGAATACTCTAAAACTGTCATTGTGATTTGTAAATCACTCATATCTTTAGTATAAAGACTAAAAGACAAATATATCAAAAATAATAATGACTACAACAATTTGTTGAGATAGACAATATAAAAAGATATAAATAGAAACAACAAAAAGTCAAAAAGTGGCAGGAAAGATGAAGTTAAAGTATAGTTATTTTTGCTTTTTTTGGTTTTCTTTTCTTTATGATCAAAGTTAAGATGTCATCAGTTTAAAATAATTTGTTATAACTATAAGATGTTTTTTGTAAGCCTCATGGTAACCACAAAGCAAAAATCTATAATAGATTCACTAAAAATAAAAAGCAAGAAATTAAAACATACTACCAGAAACAATCACTTGTCCACAATGGAAGACAGTAAGAAAGGAAGACAGGAAGAGAGAGCATACAAATCAACCATAAAACAAATAAAAAAAATGGCAGTAGTAAGTCTTTACCCATCAATAATAACATTGAATGTAATAGACCAAATTCTCCAATTTGGTCAGCTACTTCTCTGGAGTAGCCGAATGGATTAAAAAGAAAAAAAAAGGTAGACCCAAATATATGTTGCCTATAAGAAACTCACTTAACCTATAAAGACACACAGACTGAAGGTGAAGGTATGGAGAAAGACATACCATGCAAATGGAAACCATAAAAGAGCAGGAGTAGCCATACTTCTATCAGATAAAACAGATTTCAGGTCAGAAACTGTAAAAAAAAAAAAAAAAAACCACAAAGAGGTCTTTATATAATGATAAAGTGGTCAACTTGGCAAGAGGATATAACAGTTAGAAATAGATATGCAACTAACAGTGAAGCACCCAAACATATAAAGCTTATATTATTAGATTTAAAGGGAGAGATAAACTACTATACAATAATACTGGAGAACTTTAATACTCCATGTTCAGCAATGGACAAATTATCCAGACGGAAAATCAACAAAGAAACATCTGAAATAAACTACACTTTAGACTAAAATGGACCTAACTAAAATTTACAGAACATTACTCCAACTGCTGCAGAATACACGTTCTTCTCATCAGCACATAGAACATTCTCTGGGATAGACCATATGTTAGGTCACAAAACAAGTCTTAACAAATTGAAAATAATCAAAACATCATATCAAGTATCTTTTCTGACCACAATGGAATATGGCTAGAAATCAGCAATATAATAAAATAAACTTTGGTAAATATAAAAATACATGGAAATTAAATAACATGCTCCTGAATTATCAATGCATCTATGTAGAAATTAAGAAGGAAATTTAAAAGATTCTTGAAACAAATGGAAATGGGAACACAACATATAAAAACCTATAGGGTACAGCAATAGCAGTGCTAAGAAGGACATTTATAGCAATAAACACCTGCATCAAAAAAGTAGAAAGATTTCAAATAAACAACCTAACAATGTACCTCAAGGAACTAGAAAATCAAGAACAAATGAAATCCAAAATTAGTAGAAGGAAACAAATAATAAAGATCAAAGCAGAACTAAATAATATAGAGACTTAAAATACAAAAGATCAATGAAAC
The DNA here is from genome assembly GCF_000956105.1 of Propithecus coquereli. Lineage (NCBI taxonomy): Eukaryota > Metazoa > Chordata > Mammalia > Primates > Indriidae > Propithecus > Propithecus coquereli. The sequence continues at coordinate 3,684,292 of NW_012139080.1, read as the reverse complement.
AAAAAATTGTTGTTATGAAAAGATAAAAAAATCTGTTTACATCTTCTATAATTTCTTTTCTTAGTGTTTC
>NW_012139080.1:3651263-3682388 GCF_000956105.1 Propithecus coquereli | reverse complement strand
TATTGCAGTGGCTATTCTGTCCCAGTTACTCACTCCCTCTGAGAAACCCTCTGTAAAACCCAAGGCTTTCCCCTCCCTCAGTGTGGATGCTCTTTGGCCTCCACCCATATGTCCAAAATAAACAGCATTTTACTACAAAAAAAAAAAAATACATAAATTACTAGCTAGATTAACCAAGAAAAAAGAGAAAAGACCCAAATAAATAAAATCAGGGACAACAAAGGAGACATTACCATAGTTACCACAGAGATTCAAATAATCATTAGAGACTATAATGAACAACTATATGCCAATAAATTGGAAAAGCTAGAAGAAATGGATAGATTCCCATATACATACAATTTACCAAGGTTGAACCATGAAAAAAATAGATTTGATCATTGCCCATTGTATGCTTGTATCAAAATCTCAAATGTATCTCATAAATATGTAATATTATGTATCCATAAAATTTTAAAAATTAAATAAAAAACTTTAAAGACAAATAATCCTATTAAAAATGAGCAAAGAACATAAATAGACGTTTCTCCAAAGAAATATACAAGTGGCCAATAAGAACATGAAAAGATGCTCGCAATAGCATTAGCCATCAAGGTAATGTAAATCAAAACATAGCAAGATACCACTTCACACTCACTAGGATGGCTACAATAAAAAACACTTAAGTGTTGTTGGGAATGTGCAGAAATTGAAACCCTCATTCACTGCAGTTGGGAATTTTGGTACAGGTTCTTTGGAAAATGTTTTGGCTGTTTCTTAAAAGTTAAACATACATTTAACCATATGCCCAACCCAGCAGTTCTACTTCTAGGTATACTCTCCAGAGAATTCAAAATATATGCCCACACAAAAACTTGTGCATGGTTGTTCATAGCAACATTATTCACAATAGTGAAAAAGAAACAACTCAAATATCCATCAACTGGTGAGTAGGTAATAAAATGTTGTAAATCCATACAATGGAACATTTTCCTGCAATATAAAGGAATAAAGTACTGATATAACATGGATGGACCTTGAAAACTTTATGCTAAGTCAAAGAACCTCATCACAAAAGATTATGCATTGTATCATTCCATTTATATAAAATGTCCAGAATAGGCAAATTTATATAGACAGAATGTAGATTAGCGGTTGCCTGATTCTGGAGGAATGTGAGGAATGAGGGTTACTGTTAAAGGGCATGGAGTTTCTTTGGGAGGACAATAAAAATGTTCTAAAATGGATTATGGAGATGGTTGCACAAGTCTGTGAAAATACTTGAAAACCTCTGAATTGCACACTTTAAATGGGTGAGTTGTATGGTATGTGGTTTACGTGTCCATAAAACTGTTAAAAAAGAAAATAAATACAGGGGGCTTATAGCCAACACTTGCAGAACATTTATTTACAAAGTGTTGGGGCCTCCAACATCTCATGGGCTTTCATAGCAATCCTGGGAAGAGGTTGGCATTGCTAGGCCACATTGCAGAAAATAAGGCCTAAAGACTTTAAGTGATTGACCCATGACAGTGGCTGGTTTGTAGCAGAGCCAGGAGATGCCACCCCCTGAGGCCAGGCCTGTTGTTCTTTCCACTATGCTAGTTTTTTTCTGAAGTTGTCTCTCACTCATTACTTACTTTGCCTCAATTGCCTTATTTAGAGAATAATAAAGAAGTCTGATTTGTGCCAGGCACCATTCTAAGTCCTTCAAGTATATTAACTAATTAGATCCTTACAACAACTCTCTGAATAAAGTGCCACTTCGATCCCATTTGCAGATGAGGAAAGGGCAATATGGAGATTAACTTTCCCAGATCCCATAGTTAGTGAGTGGCAAAGCTAGGATTTGCATCCCAGGAAGTCTGGCTCCAGACCTTATTGCTCTTAAACATCCACACTCCACAGAGAGAGTCTCTTCCTTTAAGAATCATATCTTGGACCTCAATCTTGATTGTAAAAAGAGATGAAGAGAGCTGCTCTATCTGTTTGGTCACACTGAGAGTTGATCCCGGTGCACTACCTGAGTGTGCCGGTGGCCTTGGGTTCCCCAGCACTAGCGCCAAAGGTGAGTAGTAGCAGTCAGTCAATGACTTCTCCGCCCCGAAGCTCAGCCAGGAGCAGTGTTCGCTCTTCAGTAGCTAAACAAATCCTTCCTTTGTCATGTAACCAGGCTGGGGTTGGGATGAGGAAGGCAGAGGAGAGGAAGAGTTTGTGTGTATTCAGTCTTAGGAAACCACACCCCACTGCAGGAGACTGAACAAGAATTCTTTCTAACCACACACACACACACACACACACACACACACACACACACACACACACGAGACATGCTTACAGCAATACCACCGTCCTCACAGAGTCTTACTGCTGACACAGCCACGGTGTTGGATGTTATTTTACATCCTGGCTCTCTGGGTTCTGCGTCAATGGGGCAGCCCACAGCCAGTTCCTGGACTTGCCTTTCTGGTTGGTTGTTTAGAAAAGACTTAAGGGTGCAGTAGTGCTTCTCTTGTGACTTTCAGTCTCTATTTGCAAACCTGCATGTCAAGTGTAATCAAGAGTTCTCGCCAGGCCACATGAGCTTCTTTCACCCCGCAGTGTCTGTACCTGGCTCTCTGGGGGAAGACTCAGCCACTCTTGTATTTGCTCTGAGGAGAGGAGCCTAGTTGTTTAGTTTCAAAATCCATAAGGGCATTCAAAGAGTTAAACAAACTGCTCTAGGGTTGGAGTGGAGGAATCTGTGGTTTCCTGGTGCTGACGTGGGAGAGCAGGGCTGGACCCACCTGCATGAGGGCTGTCGTGCTTGCTGCTCGGGGCTAATTAAATCCAGGAGCTGTACGGGTTATTATTCAGGGCACAGTACATACCTGGGTAAAGATTAATAATGACTATGACTTTAAGAGATCCTTTTAGGATACAGTCTTAGTTTCTCTATAATTCGGAGCTTCCACAATTTATCCTCCCCTGGGCAATACTTGGTTGTGTCCTATTTACTCTTTATTTTATTTTGAATACAACTTAAATCTGAATTCTGATTTTATTTTAGAAAAAAAAGGTTCACAGTGCTCTGTACTGAAAGTTAAGAATAGCTTAGAAATGTTCGTAGAGTAAAAGGACTATTCAGGTTTGTACTACTTTTAGTGCATTCTGGTTTATGCTGTTTAGTGATTGCAGCTTCCACCAGCTTCTACCACTCTCTCTTAATTAGCTATTAGAAAACTTTGATCTAAGTTTTAAAGCCATTTTTAGCAAATATACAGGACATTATGTCATGTATGTGGGGCTTAACTTATCATGACCCATGTTTCACCCCTTTTTCCTAATTGTCTTCCTTTTTATCTTTTGAAATGTAGATTCAAATGCTTTTTGCAATGAGGTTGGGCATAAAGAAAAAAAAAGACCATATCATGCACCCATACCACAAATATTTGTTGGAAATCTACCATGTGTCAGGCACTGATCCAGGGACACAAAGAGAACACAAAGTTGACTCCTCCACACCCTCAAATAGCTCCTGATATTAGGAGCTATTTTCAAACCTATCTCATATTGTTCATTCCCTCCTTCATTTCAATGTTTTACCTGGGATCATTTTCCTTCTGTATGAAGAACTTCCTTTAATATTTCTTTTGGTGAAGTCTGCTGATGACCAATTCCCTTAGGGTTGATTGTTAATTTTTTCTATAAAACATTCTTATTTCAAAATTTTTTGCTGACTTGACTAATACTTTCTTTGATCAATTTAAATGTGTCGTTCTATTGTTTTCTAGATTTCATTGTTTTTGTTGGTAGTCAACTGTCGATCTAATTCTTGTCCCCTTTTGAAGGTGATCTTTCTTTTTCCTCTAGTTTACTTTAAGCTTGTCTCTGTCTTATTTTTATCACATTGTGATGTGCCTAGGGCTATTTTCTTTGTATTTTATCTTGTTTGAGTTCACTGAAATTCTTGAAAGTCTGAGTTGTTGTCTTTCATCAATTTTGGATTATCCTTAGCCATTACTTCTTTGACTTTGCTTCAGATTTTATTGATAAAAGACATCTGAGCAAAATCCTCATGGCATGAGTGAGGGAGCCTTGTGGAAGGAGTATTTCAGGAATTTCATCTTCAATGCTGACCTTTTAAATTAATTTACAGTGGGATTCACAATAATGTAAGATGTTTCAGTTTAAGGAGAACAATCTTACAAAAGCTTTACTTTGATTTCATTAATTGGATGAAAACAGGTAACCCTTACTGAAATTGCCTTAAATAATTGTCAATTTTTAGTGTGTTATCATGTTAAAATAAAACTGGCATCATTTAAATATTATCATTTGGTTTTCTTACATGTACAGGAAACCTTGGACTCAAAAATGAACTAAGTTAATTTTTAAAAGCAGTAATATGAAAATTCATGCTTCTCAGATGATATTTAAAGGTACCTTTTGTAGATGCATGTTCTGAAACATCACCAGGTATGGTCTTCTTGCAATAACTATTAAATTAACCTTGAATTAAGTGCTGATGTTTCTTCAGCAGATTTGTGTCTTTTGGTTTTCACGTGGTCACTTATATCACTACAGCCCCATGATGGATGGTAAATGTCAACATTTTGTAAAAGTTACACTTTAATTGTCAAATATTTTTTAGATCCATAAATTCAGTGCTTAATTTTTCATTAAACATGTGCTTTCATTTTTTTAACTCATGTGGCTGAAAAGATTTATTGCAAAAATTAAAATTATGTTATCAACAACAAAGTAAATAAGTAATTGTAGATTTATAACATGCAGTATTTACTGCATGTAATGACAAGATCTCTTTTGCTTAGTATATTTCCTATTGCTATAACAGAATATCAAAGACTAGGTAATTTATAAAGAAAAGAAGTTTAACACATTAACTGCCATGTGAGTTGCATTTAACTCATGATTGTTTTGAGCGCGGATCCTCGTGAAGCATATGTAACCCTCACACGTCTCTTTACCTTGGGAGCCGTGTGGTGCGCAGGCAACTCATGCTGTCATGCTGTAGCATATGTGTTATGTGATGGGTGGTCCCCTGGGCAAAACCCTGCAGTTGGTTCATGAAAATTTTACTTGTTGGTTTTTTCTTTTAATTGGAGAAAAAGACAAATTTATTTAACGTGTATACCCAGGAGCCTTCAGAATGAAAACTCAACTCTGATGTTCTTATTGTTACAATTAATATTGACAATTTAATTGCATATAACTCACAGAAAACAATAAAAAGTAAATCTTTCATTAAATCAGAAAGGATTGTTTTGTTTTTGAAGGTTTTATTCTATTTTCATAATAAAACACCGTGGCCCCATGGAAAAATTTTTTTTTCTAGTGTGACAGTCAACGTGTTAATTAGCTTACAGTTCTAGGGGCTGGGGAGTCCAAAACATGGTTCTGCTATTTGATAAAGACCTTCTTGTTGTGTCATAACATGGCAGATGGCATCACGTGGCAAGAGGGCAAGAGCAAAAGAGCCAAAGAGAGATTACTTTTATAACAAAGCCACTCCTGTGATAACAAACCCACTCCCATGATAGCAACATTAGTTCATTCATACAGTCAGAGCCCTCATTAATCCATTCATGAGGTCAGAGGGATGAAGTTTTCAACACACTAACTTTTAAAGGACACATTCAAACCATAGCACTCTGTCACAAGAACATCCAGACCAATCTACTTGTAGAACTGCTAAATCTCTATTTCTGGCATATTTTTCACACACAACTAACCTATTATTTGTATTTCCTACATACCTTACTGACTAGCTGCCTGCATCTTTGTGCATCTTGCAGGCCATGGTGGCAATGCATGGCAAAACTGGCTGGTACGCTAAGTGGCTAGCTGCAGCAATAGCTGCCAATAGATTTCCTACTACTGCTTCTCACTAGAAAGAGTTAGCATCTCTTGTTTCCAGGACATTTTTTATTAAAACAAGCAAGTATTCTGCATGCCATAGGTGAGAAGGAGGCATTAGTTATAATTCATCAGGAAATGGTTGGAAAAGAGGGATAAGTTATTTCTAATGTATCCACATGTCAAAATGAAAACTCTGTTTATTGCCCATGCCTCTTACATATTAATACTAGACAAGACCATGCCAGGAAGTATGTATGGAGTACAAAGTGGAGGTCTCGCTAACTCAGTCCAACTTAGCATAACTAAAGTCATAATGACAATGCTTCCTATAAAAATGAAAAATACAGGACAAATGCTAAATCAGATCGGATGCTGCTCAGACCATAGGCACAATCCAGGATTGTCTTGTGCAAGCCAGGAAGGTTCTGGACAAACTGGGAAGGATGATCACCCCACTTTAGTCAAGAAGGCAGTTAGATAAATGAGCTCAGCATTCCTGGGAGTCATCTGTTCCAGATCTACACATTTGGGAGTCATCAGTAAGTAGATCATATTTAAAGTCATAAGATTGGATGGGGCCACCAAAGAGAGTGAGTGTAATTAGGGGAGAGGAGAGGCCCAAGATCTATGCCCTGAGCATGCCAGCATGGGATGGGGAGAGGAGATGAGGAACCAGCAGAGACTGGAAGTTGAAATTCACATTGCAGAATGTCACTTATCAGGTTGCAAAGAATGCTGAGATAACTAGAGTATTTGCTGAGTGCTTGTTATCTGCTAGGAGCTTTCACAGCTTTGTGGTCTTCCTGAAGAAGAGGTTGAAATTAAATGGCTATGGGCCTGAGCAGGGAATGCAAACCCCTAATGTAGGTCAGTATAAGACCAGACAGAGGAGTATGTGTTTGACAGATAGGAGAAGGCAAAAGAGGCAGACTTCTTCTAAGGGAATTAAAAAAAATACTTTTTACAATTTTGCGAGGTAAGGAAATTATGTCTATAGTCCAGATATGGCACATGGGCCGTTAATATGTGACACCTGCTATCTATGAACTCTTGAAAAGGTATATTATTCCTATGTTTCCAGGCAGGGTAAAGGAGTCCCGAGGCCACATAACTATTAGGTGGCAGATCAAGGATGGACTGCAGAGCCGGTGGTTTTCTGCACCAAACCACTGTTGCAGAATTTCTGAAACCCAATCATGCTGGCAGTTGACTGTGGAATCTGAGTGTCAAGTTGGCTCTGTCTCAGATGACTGTTGAGGTGAAAAAATAAAGGGGAGAAAATTATATTTTGTTTGTTCCAGAATATTCTCATTAGTACTTTTATATTTCCACCCTACCCCATTCAAGCTTTAAATGTAAAATGAAGAAGCTTTGTATATTTTTCACTCAAAGTCCCTTTATTTTGAAGTCTGGGGAAATGTATAGAACCCAAACACAAACGGAAGAAGAAGGGTCACAGAACATCTGGGTATCATAAGGGCCATCAAGTATATTCAGGGCTCCCTTAATGTGACTCTGGAAGACTGGATGGTCCCGGAATGCTGCCCGGTGTTCTTGGAGACAATTGCCTTTTCCTTTCTTTCATTTCTGGTTTACCTTTGGATTCAAGCGGCCTGTTCATACCAGGTGGCACCAGTGTGCTCTCTTGGCTGTGCCTCTTGTTTTTCTTACTAACCCACAAGGGACGGTGGAAGGACTGACTGAGTCCGCAGGCAGGTGTGAAGAGCCAGGCTTTGCCACCTGCTATCTGTGTGACCTTGGGGCAAGCCACACAGCTTTTCTGGGCCTCATGTTATATTTTTTAAATCCTAAAATAGGAATGAAAATACCTTTCCCCATTACTTTCTTAGGTGGTTGTAAATCTACAATAAAGTATTTTCGGTTTCACCTACATGAGAATGCTTTATTAACTTAAGGATTGCAAGGATTCTTATTTTAAAAGCAAGTGGGGGGAAATGGTATGCTGGTGTAGAGAGAGGAAAGGCAGGCTTTAAAAACACTGGATTGCGAGCAAGGAAATCACCATAGGGTAGAAAGAGGGATGGCCAACTTAGGTAGGCAACTTGTGAAAATCATGCTCCGACTCTCTGTGCTTTGGAAGTTCCTGACTTTTGAGTGTTTCAGAGGCAATCGCGTGTACCCAGGGAGCGTGAACACAGTGTGAGGGCAGGGGAGGGGAGGGACCAGCGTCCTGCCCAGCTGTGGGTTTTCCCACTGTGAGTCTAATACACAGGGGCAGCCAGTGTTCAGCGTGCCTGTTCTGTCTGAAATTATGTGGCTGAAAATAAGGACTGTAAATGGTGCTTTCAGTGCTGGGGAGAAAGGGCTCTAGAAAGGTGTGAACTTTCAAACGGGACCTTGCAGGCAAGTGGATAAAGCCAAGGGGCTGAATGAAGGAAGGTGTCACTCAGTCAATTTGCAGAAGACTGTGTAGTTCATGGGACTTTCCACTCCCCTTCTCTCCTTACCTCCTAACACTGACACTATGCAAACAGGGCAGGTATTATTGTCCTCATTTTTTAACTATGGAATCTGAGGCCACCGTGATGCAACGAGCTGGTAAGTGGCAGAATGTACACTAGAACTTGGGTCTACTGTCTTAGTTTATTCTTTATCCTCCAGCTATCTGGGGTCCATATTTGCCAAAGCCCAGAGGAGTTAAGCAACTTCTAAAAGGTCACACAGCAGTAAGTGGCAGAACCAAGACTCTTATCCAGATGTTCGGAGTCTATACCCTGCGCACTCTCCACTATTCCATGCAGCCTCCAGAATGGGGAGTGGAAATGTTCTCTGACAACTTTCAGGCACTCAGCAGGTGCCAGGGCCATGTCTTGGTCTCCAAGAGACAACATTCCACAGCAGTAGGAGACACACCTGGGCCTACCATACCTACTGGGGAATAAGTTACAGGATCCTCACTGCGTGGTTAGGTGTAGCTTTTGGACTTTCATCTTTTTATTTCCCTTCTTGAGGCCTCTTGATACTGAGGACTAGAAGAGACCTATCTGAAGAAGAGAAACTGTTAAACAGCCTCATAAGAACTGGTCTGGTATAAGAACTGTATGGCCAGTGGGTGGAACTTGAGATTCTTTGACAAGTAGCTGAATTATTGTGTTGGAGCAGAAAGACTGCTGTGGTTTTAGGGGAAGGGTAGAGGCAGCTCAGGGTCCCCAGGATGGAGAAACAAAGGAAAAAGGGCCTGGTAACTTGCAAGTGATGTGGACCTTCTCTAGGACTAGAGATGGTCTTCTTAAACTCAGTGACAGTTTTGTAGTGCCTTGGAAAATATAAGGTAAGTGGTGGGTTTCCTTGAATGCATAGGGAACAAGAAATTTCTTATAAGCAGCAACATTTAAAATAAAAGGAAATGTCTTTAATGAAGTAGATACTATTTAATAAACGCCTTGTCATGAGGAGAGCAGTAGGTCCCAAGTTGAGAGAGAGAGGGGGAGAGAGAGAGAGAAAGAGTGAATATGGATATACACGGTGTGTAAGGGAAGTGGTGATGTTAGTAATACGTCTTAATTTAAGAGAAAGAATTGATGGGACCTGCTAAACTATATCTTAACTAAAGTCATTACAGTTGAGCTGGAATTGATCAAACTTATTTCTAATTTCTACTATATTTCATATTATATAGAAATCTCCGCAAGACAAGCTTTCTCAAGCCATTCTTTATGGCAAAATTAAGCAGCATGGAGTATTTCATTAAGCCAGAATAGAAGACATTGGTCTACCAAATTCTCCAATGACATGTTTTACTTTGTCATCAATGCAGAGTTACTAACTGTCATAGAGGTGTATGTGGCTAGTAAGGTTTGGTCTTATCAACGGTGCCTGAAGTTTTCTTAGTATCTCTTTCTTACAGCTGCACTATCAACACTGAGAGATTGATGGGAAATGAATAAGTAGGGTTTCTGAGTTAGGCTTCAGTTATAGTTTCCCATGTGTGTGTGTGTGTGTGTGTGTGTGTGTGTGTGTACACATGTATATTCAAAGAATCAAGTAGTCTTCACTGATAATTTTCACGATGTTAGAACATGATTGTGGAATTCCCAGAAGGGAATCATGTGACACTTTTAAAGAAAGAAGACTGTGGGTCATATCCTGACTCCCCTTCACGGAGGTGTAGGCTCTTTCTCAACGTGGGGCTCCTTGGAATGAGAGGCTGAAAGAACAGATGCGGCCCCTTCCAGCACTTGATTTTTGAATCTGTGATTCATTCTCATGAATGAAGGGAAAAACGTTAATTATTCAGGAATTGGTCATCCTTTCTGTAAAATTTTAGAACTGAAAGAAGCCTTTTGGACCAATCTCAGATTAGTTAAATGATTTCATTAAGGCTGTGCATTTAGCTTTTCCTAGAGCTGAGTCAAGGTCCACGTAATTGATTCCTAGCCTGGTGTTCATTCTATTTCATATGATTTTTCATCACCTTGCAATTACTGAGTGTGCATGATGTGAAAGATCCTGCGGTCAGGCACTGGGGATGTCAGAAGGCACAGAGTCCAGTCCTATTCTCAAGGAGCTCATGGTCTAACTGGGGAGGGAAGACACCTGCCTGGGGACACAATGGCTAGTACCAGCACAGGCAGCCTCTCTTTTGTCCTTGCAATATCCTCTCCTCTTTGTTTTGAGACGCTGTGTTTTCTGGGCTTTCTTCTACATCTCTGGCAGCCTTCCTGAATTTCCTAGAAGCCATGTTTAAATTAAAACATCATCTATTTCTAGAGAAAAAAAATTGTCTCCATCACTCCTTCACATCACTTGCTCTTTAGGTCTGAAATCCAGCTGTCAGAGACTGATTGACCACTCTGCAGGCAATTTTTTCCTGGCCTGGTAGAGTGACAAGCCCTTGTGTTACTTTTTAAGATCTCCAGAGGTTTTAGGTTCTAACTGCATTCTTAAAATGCAGTTAGATTAAGTTACTGCATGTACATAATTAAGCCAAAAAATAATCCTGGCTCTACTAACTCGCTTTGGGAAAGTGATTTAACCATTCAGTGCCTTGGTTTGCTGGTTGCAAAATGGAGATGATATTTGCCAACCTCTTTCCAATGTTAGAGTTCATTAAGGTTTAGAACCATTATACAATCCTCTCTCCCAAGGCAATTGCATCTATTCCTCTGGCGTCAGTCCCCATCTACATACCAACAAGTCCAATATCTACCTGATGCCCCACTTAGAAAGCTTGGGGCTAACATGGCCTCATTCCTATCCCCACCTGTGTATTCAATCAGTCACCAAGTTGTACCACCTAAATTTCGCTGGAACTTATTTTCCCTGGTTAGGCCTCCATTTTCTCTCCCATGGGTTTACCTCCCAACACAGGGGTCCCCAACTATGGTGAGTTGCATGATTATTTCATTATGTATTACAATGTAATAATAATAAAAATAAAGCACACAATAAATGTAATGCTCTTGAATCATACCAAAACCATCCCCCTCCCACCCCCCGTCCGTGAAAAAATTGTCTTCTATACAAACAGTCCCTGGTACCAAAAAAGTTGGGGACCACTGTCTTAATAAGCCTCCTCAAAATATCTTGCTTGCTCCTTCAATTCATTCTCCACACCAGTGGTGTCCCAAGGGCTGGGTTGGGGGAGAGGTCTGCCCAGGGTTCAGCCAGGAAGGAGTGCATTGCCTATAAATAATTTAAAAGCAATAATAAAACCTATTAAAAGTCAGTCTGTTTTTTATTATCACTATGCACTGGCAATTCTAAACAGTTTCAGCAATAAAAGTACTAATCCCCGAAAATAATCTTTTGATGGTCTAAGTCCTATACAATTACTGCAGTTGCTGTTGAGTTTTAATAATTAATATACAAGCTTCAAATCAGCTCATTTTTAATACTGACCCTTTAATACATATTGTATTCTACATGGAAATTAACTGGGACCTCCCGGCTAAAACAGTGGGCCACTGACATACGTGATATGTTCATTTGGAGAATTAAGTTCCTGACGATTTCAGGATTAGAGAAGGTCACTTTGGTTGCAGTTCGTGTCTCCAGTTCTCCTGGAACTACACATTTAAGCATTTAAACAGCAGCTCCAAAATAAACAATGATAGTGCAGTGATTTTAAGGATTATAAACAGAACTTGAACTATTTTATTTCATTATTCTATGCGACCACAGAGACTATATTTTTAAAATTTATTACAGTGAAACTTTGAAGTATAATATCTTTGTTATGTACACATCTTGGTTCATACATGAAGTGATTTACTAAATCTAAATAATGCCTTTAAAATTGAAAGTATTCTTTTAAAAGATATTGTTTTAAAACTAAACAGTTCAAGAAAATAATGATTATTACTGAAAATAATTTGTTCTTGTGGCATAATAAGAAATATATATTTGGTCTTTGTTCCGCATTCCTGACACAGAGCTCCTAAGTCCCTTGAAATTTTCTGAGTGATAGGAGTGTCTTTTGTTCTAATGAGATGACTCTTGGGGGGCCCCCGGGTAGCTTCATCATAGGGTTGATGTCAGAACGATCAAACTTTGAAATTGGAAGCTTGAAACTGTCAGTCTTGTTGTCCAAACTCCAGGGCGGTGAGAGGGGCTGGAGGATGAGTTAATAATACGCCTACATGATGAAAACTCTATAAAAACCCCTGAACAATGGGCTTCAGAGAGCTCTGTGTTGGGGGCAGGTGGCACCAGGAGAGGGCATGGAAGCTCCACGCCCCCTGCGCCATACCCAGCCCTGTGCGTCGCTTCCATTTGGCTGTTCCTGGGTTGTATCTTCTATAATCAACTGGGACTAGTAAGTAAAGTACTTTCCCAAGCTCTGTGAGTCATTTTAGCAAATTATTAAATTTAATGGGGGGAGGGACTTGTGGAAACCCTTTATTTGTAGCCAAGACAGAAGTGTGGGTAACGTGGGGACTTAGTACTTGCAGCTGATGTCTGAAGTGAGGCGGTCTTGCGGGTTAGCCCTTCAATCTGTGGAGGCTGGTGCAAAGACAGCATGGAATTGAACTGCGGGACACCTGGTTGGTTTCAAAGAATCAGAGATTTGGTCGTTGGTGCGGGAACTCTGACACGTTTCGTGTTACCAGTGTCGTGAGTAAAAACAGCTCATTGCTCTGCAGAGGAGGGGGCGTTACAGATGGTCTGCTCTGGTTGGCTGTCGAGTACCTGACACGGTGGTTAAGTGCCACGGTGCTCTGTCGCAGCTCTGTGGGGTAGCCAGAGTGATCTTTTTAAAAACTGAAGTCTGATCCTTGCCTCATACCCTCAGGTCCAAACCCTCATGGTGGCCTGCCAGGCCGTGTGCAATCTGACCTCTGCCCACCTCGCCGCCTCATCTCGGGTCGCTCCTTCTTCACTGTCTAAATGCCAGTCACACCAGCCTTTATTCACTTCCCCGTGCCAAGCACCCTCCTGCCTCTGCACCTTCTCACACACTGTTCCCTTTGCTGGAACAATCTCCCAGTGCCACGCTCGCCTTTGCCACGTGAATTCCCATCCTCCTTCGCTCTGGAGCGTAAATATCTCTTCCTGGAAGAAGCCTCCCCTAGCTCCCTACGTAGACCTCATACAATCTCCCAGCTTGCTGCATTTCTGCAGCATTTATCGGGCTCACTGATCACTTGGCCATTTGATGGATGTCAGCCTTCCAGAGCCAGACTCTGAGTTGCCTGGGGGCAGGCACCATATCTACACGGCTACGGTGCCACGGGGACTTGAATGCCTGCCACATGTTGGTGCTCAGTAACCCTTGTGGCCAGTGAGAGAACACCCTCAAGCAGGCCCTTTCCTGGAGGAGTTGTCAAAGGGAATTCCTTAAGGTCCATGCTTTTTTGTTGTTGTTGTTGTTGTTGTTTTTCAGTCTGCAGATCACAGACTGCCTCGTCTTGGAGGATGACTGGCTGGCTGCTCTGGCTCGCTGCAACGCTGCCACCGTGACCTCCCGGCTGTGACAGAACAGGGCTGAAGAGACGCTGCAGGGATGCGATGCAAGGACGTCCTTCAGGTACTCAGCACAGGTTACAGGACCACCAGGTTCGACTGTCTGTTGCGCGATAACGATCAGTGCACGAAATAGCGGGAGTTGCAGGAGAGAGTTTATTAATAGTAAGGCAGCCGAACAGGGAGATGGGAGGAAACCTCCAATCTGCCCCCTGAGGATTTTGGGGCTGGGGTTTTTTAGGGAGTTTTGGCGGACAGGGGGCTGAGGAGCTGGGGTCGCTGACTGGTTAGGGCGTGGGAGATGGAATCATAGGGAAGTAGAAACTGCATTCTTGCGCCGAGTCAGGTCCTCGGAGGGGGTCTTCAGGCTGGCTGGCATCAGCGGACCCATTGGAATCCAGGATTTGGAAAACATCTCAAATGGAAAACTTGAGGTTTCTCAACATCCAGGAGGTTATCTATAGAAACAATGGAGGGGAGTTAGGACCCTGTGACGGGACTATGTGACTTTTCAGCAGTAAGCGACGCCGAAGAAAGGGGCTGAAGAGCACGCCGGTTGGTGCTTGGTGTTTCTATTCAAAGTCTGTATTTTATTATACTTAAAGCTTAATATTTTATTTTCATGAGGATGGTTTCACATGTGCTAGAACATTTCTGCTGCCCTGCCCACAAGAGTTGTATGGATTGGATTCTAATGGCCTTCTCCCTACCTTCTCCCTAGCTCCCCGTGAAACATGTTGTATCTCATTAGTGTGAGAGTGTATACAAATGTATTTAATGGACACTGCGTTCACTGGGCTGGAGCAATTAAGATAATACAAAAAGATACCCTTTGAGGAGTCTCACTCTAGCCAGTGTTGTATTAGTCTCCAAGGGCTGTTGTAACAAAGAACCACACACTGTGTGGCTTACACATCAGAAACTATTGTCTCACGGTTCTGTGGGCTAGAACCTGAGGTCAGGGTGCTGGCAGGGTTGGTTTCTGCTGAGGCTGTGAGACAGAATCTGTTCTATACCTCTCTACAACCTGTTGGTGGTGTGTTGGAAATCTTTGGCATTCTTTGGTTTGTAAATCATCACCCCAGTCTCTGCCTGCATCTTCACATGGTGTTCTCTGTGTGTGTCTGTGTGTGTGTGTGTGTGTGTGCGCATGTGTGTGTGTGCGCATGTGTGTGTGTCTGTATCCAAACGTTCCTTTTCTATAAAAGCATACCAGTTATATTGGGTTAAGGACCCACCCTGCTCCAACATGATCCCATCTGCAATATCCTATTCTCCAAAAAGATCACATATTGAGGCACTGGGAGTGAGTTAGGACTTCAAAATATGAATTTTGGGAAATCACAATTCAACCCATAACATGACATTTTAATATGTGATTAGACATTTATGCAGGTGAAAAAGCACTTTATAATTATCTGAGCATAGAAGGTAACAATATTTTACATATAAACTCAAAGTAATTTTTGCACAGTTTTAATATGCACTGATTTTCTTAGAAATGTTAACTAGCAGATTTATTGAAGAAATGGGGTGCTTTGTTTTGTCTGGAAATTCACCAAGAGTTGTTTGTATCTTTAGAAAGTCATGTCATTAACAGCAGCACTGTGCATAGTATTTGTGTCACCAAGACAACACACCTAAAAGCACTCTAAAAATATCAGGATCCTGCTACTGTGAAATGACCTGAAAAATGCTTTTTATTTTGTTACATAATTGTTTTTTTCTGAAGTGAAAAGAATAGGATTGCAAAATGTTCTAAGCCAGGTTAATGGATAGTTCCTTTTAAAATATTATGGGATATACATATGATATATGTATATATGTATACATTTGTATATGTATTAAGTTACATATTTGTGGCATCTGGGCGGTACAAAGCATAATCATATTCTAAAACACTTTGAAGAGTCTACTCATACTTTTAAAACTTCCTACTAAGATTGATACTTTTTTGTTAGCCTTACTTGTGTCATTCTCATCCAATTGCCTGGGAGCTGTGTCTGCTCTGCCTAATTTTGTTCCCAAGATTTCAGAAGCCCAACATTTTAATTGTGTCTTCAGTGAAGGGTTTTTAATGGTGGTTTCTGGGAGTTGAAACAGGATGACAGTTTAAAACAGCAGAGTGTTAAGTTCCTTGTTTAGCACATGCACCCATACACATACCGGTTTGAAAATTTCTGATAGAAGCTGTCAAAAAGGGTTTTGAATATTTGATGAGAGTTTCCAACTTTCATCTGAGTTCACAGATGAACAATTTAGGACAGAGTCTCTCTGCTCTGTTGACATTCACAGATCAATTGGTGCGCAAATACTGGATTCTTTCCTGCTGTAATAACAGGCAAATACCAGCAATTCCACTCTCCAGAATAGCAAAATTATGAAATGCTCACTCAAAAGGTCATATGTGTACATGTGTGTATGGGGGGGGCGGGGTTAGAAATCTTTTTTATCCAGAGAAACATAGCACATAGTAGGGGCTAAATAAAGGTTTAATTAAGAATAACATTTTTTCATTTAAAAAAATGACACTTTGTCAGAGCTGGGAAGACCCTTAGGGATTAGCCTATTCCACCTCTTGGTCATTCCCTTCTTTTCCAAGTGGTTACAGAAGTAAACTGAATTGCTGACGTTTGTTCATATTCTTGGCCTATCTTGAGGGATCCTATAGAAAACAGACTTCTTGCATTTTTATACAGGTATGTTGGAGGACCTAACTTGCAAGCCACTATATGGCTCCCTGAGGCGTGTCGCCTTCAAGAACTCTTTGCCTTTGGCGTTTTCAGCACTTCATTTGTCTGCTTCAAATATTCATAGATTATGGAACTTTAAGGCAGATCATTCTTTATAACTACATTATAAATTGTCCTCTTTATGAGGACCCATGAAATAAATTTCTCAAAAAAACTCAGACCTGTGGATATTTGTCATTCTTCTGAGTTACTTGTTTGATGCTATTTTATGGGAAGTATGATTCTACTTTCTTCTTCACCTTGGCCGCTAGAGAATCCAGACTCAAATTTGTGAACTTAAACATCTTAATAGAACATAGGATGTTATGATTCATATTTTGTAAACTAACCTAACCTGTGGCCTTATTTTATTTTTCCTATCCTTTTCCCCCCTGTTTATTCCTATTTTCTCCCTTCTGTATTTTTATCTTATTGAACTGTAGGTATTTTTAGGTTACATGAAATCCTTTTTACTGTTATGCTTAACAATTTTCCTTGGATCTACTATTTATTGAACACCAGTGTATGTGAGGCACAGTCAGTAGACCAACTGAAGCTGTAGTGAGATAGGCTAAAATGTTAGCTAATCCAAGTAGCTATCTTTTTAGTGTTGAAATAAATTTTGAGGCCCCAACAGGTAGGAAGAATATGAAAAGAATGCAGGTTTATCTTCAGTTCTAAGGTCTCTAGAGCTAAATGGCAAAATATCATATTGAACACATATTAAAAATGGTATATCTTAAAAATATAATACTGAGCGAAATTAATGCAAAATTCTCTCAAGTGGCATAATAACCCTGGATAGAGGTTATAGGCTCAAATCTGACCAATCGTGTCATGGTATGACTCAACCCCAGAGATGCACATGTTTGCTTACCTGCTTCTGTAAGTTTTATTGTCTGTGTTAAAGCTATAAATAGCTTTATATATTTATAATAGCTATAAATAGGGCTCTGTCCTACCTGTATTTTGAGGAAGAATTCAGTCTGCATTCCAGCCAATCATTCTTGTTGTTAGGGATTTCTTATTTTTTGCAAACTGAGGAGGCAACTCCAAAGATCGCTTGGAAGGGTAGCTTCAAAATTACTTGGGATAATTTAATTTTTTTAAATGAGTTAGCTCAGACTAATCTAGGAAAGATTTAGAATTAAGACTAGAGATGTTTATGAGAATCAAACCCATGATATTAACATTTTATGTAAAAATCTCTTCACATGTTTGTGTTTTAGGTATTTATAATATTTGTGAGGATTTGGTTTATTAAAGTAACAGGTTATCCTTGTGATTCTAATTTAAAATGTATAATTGACAAATGATTTATCCTTATAAGCCAACATTTGCATCCATGCCAGTTTGATCCCTGTTTGTCTCTTCCTCCATGCTGAATGCTGTAAGAAGTGACTGACGTGTAGCTCACTTTCCCACCAGAAACCAGGCAAATGCTTAATTTCCGGGTGCTTTTTCCTTTTGGGCACCAGCTGTCTCATTTTGCCTGGATGTACTGTGCACTTTCACACCCATGTGTGTTTCTTCAAGCTGAACATCTGTTCTCAATACTCACTACCAGTCCTATATCTGCTTGGAAAAATTCAACCCATCCTTCAAAACACAGTGAAAAATGTCACCCTGGCTGACATCTTCTTCTCCTCCTTTGACCGTCAACTATGGGATCATACATCCATCAAGACACAGATCATGACGTAGGCACAGTGTCTGGTCCATAACGGTCAATTAATACATGTTAAATTGAGCTAATATAATGAGATTAATTGGCATAAATGAAATGTACTAACCAGTTAGATAATAGACCATTCATTACGTGGCCAATTCTTATTCAGGATTCCATAAAATCATGTAGGACTCTGAGGGATTTAAAAGATAATCTAGTTCTATTTCATATTTTTGCATTCTATGGAGAATTTAATTTGAAGAAAGGCTTCTATATCATAGAGCAGCATGAAAGCCACTGATTCTTGATAAACCCTTTATTTTCAGATGAGTAAACTGGAGATTTTTTAATATAAAGATCTAGATAGCTAATTTGTCTTGAAAAATTAAAAGACCCAGCAACATGAGTTCCCATTGTTAAAAAGCGTCAATCTGCTGGGATCCTCTGGAGTTTGCTGCAGTCCTCACCACTCCCTATCGTTTCTCCGATGCAGAAGCTAAGTATCAAGAACAGCATTCAAACCCAGAAATGATGACTCCGGTAATGCACCTGGCCTTCTCCCTTCATTTATGTTACTTGACTGTCACTGAAGACAGCTGAACTTGAGGCTCCACTTTTTGCAATAGATGTATTGCTCTGAAGTATCATGGGAAAATATTGTTTACAAATCAAACTTAAGCTGACATGAAGATAGTTTACTATCCAGAGGCATCAACTGAACTCTCAAAGTCTTTTATGCATCAAGCAAGCACACTTGCTTGTATTTCTATTGCCTTGACAAGAGCTGCTTCTTAACTTGGCATATAATTTTGAGAGCTCAACTCGTTCTGTTAAAAATTCTGCAAAAATTCCTTCCTTTGATTATTGTGACATTTACTTTTGCACAGGGGAAGCTTGTGTTCGGTGTGATTGTTCTTTCTTTGTAAATAATCTGTTTGTCTGGCTTTCTTTTCCTGTATGAATAAGATCATCTTTCTTATAAAATTTTTATCATGAAAATAAAACGTCTTGCCAAGACAAGTTTAAGACTGAACAACATTAATTTTTGCCAAGGACATGGTGAGCTCATTAGAGCTGTAGACTCCAACTTTCTTTTATTCTAGAAAGTTTTCCTTTTTGTATATGGTTTCATAAAACAGTTTTATTGACATATAATATAAATTTCATATAAAATTTACCCATGGTAAGTGTACAATTCAATGATTTTTGGCTTCAGAACATTTGTATCATCCCCAAAGCTCCTTTGTGCTCATTTGAAGTTATTCCCTGCTCCCAATCCCAGCTCTGTGCAAGCCTCAGCAGGAATGTACTTGCTCTGGTCCTGACCTTGGGCAGGTAGAGCTATCGGCCCTCCCATTCACTCATCACCAAGACCATCACTTTCACTGACAATGCCACTGTCTGTGGGTGTCTCCACCACCCCAAACTGAGCAGCAGCTGCCTGTCTTCACAGCCTGTCCCCTGCCCAGGCAGAAACTTTGTGGCTACTCAGCTGGAGAAGCATGGGGGAAGGATTAGAGCAGCCCCAGGCAAGAACACCTCAGGCTCCTACTGTTCTTACCTGAAGTTCAGCCATTTTTGAAGTATAAATCCTTCATGAATTATTGTTTACAGCTGTTTTAGAGAAGAAGCTTTGCTGACATCTTCAAACAGACGTAGCCAGAGTCTCGCCTTTTTATGTATGTTAGGCTTTTTTTCACTTCATTTTTTCCGTTTGTTTTTTTTTTTCCTTTTTTTTCTGAAGAATGTTAATGGTCAACTAATGAGACCTTTGTGCTCTGTAATCTATTGCTGTCTCTTTTGATCTCCTAGTCTCTAACTCTGTTTTCTCATGGAGCTTTTCTCATTGGTCTCTGATCTCACTGATTATGTTTTCTGCCCTGCATTTTCTGCCCTACACTGCCTTTAAGATGGATTTTCGTTAGCTAGTGCAATATTAGTTTCTTTATACTTGTTTTGTGTCCTTGCTATCTACATTTTTATATCAGCCTTGCACCTCAGTTTTTATGTTTTTTTCTTGATTTTGTAAAGTTATTTTCTTCTATACCTTTGAAAATAGAAGTGCTTTCTAAATTTTGTTCCGATTCCTTAGTATTAACAAGAATATTTTTTCTCTGTATTTTTGAAACAATGATGTCCTTTTTTGAGTTGTGTTGCATTCATGTAATTTTCCTGGTTACTCAACCTTGAATAAGAGAGCTTGATCCTGTTCTGATGTGTGCCAGCTGATAGGACTCATATATTCTGTTTGGATTCTCTCACTGTCCACCACGGTCCATGAGACCTCCCTTTTCAAAATATAAGCTGGAAATCAATTAGATACACAAGTCCCTAGCTTTAAGTTCTTAATGTCTGGAAGACATTTATCCAGTTCAACACTACTTTAATGAGGCAAACTACTTTTGTTCCCATTACCTGGTTTTCTGTGAGCTGGTATATTTATGATTAAAAACTTTATTTTTAAAAAAATCAACATGTAGGTCTTGCTGTATAAGAGGTAGAGCCCAGGGAACTCCAGTCTCTGACATGGATTGCTTGCCT
Source organism: Propithecus coquereli (assembly GCF_000956105.1). Classification (NCBI taxonomy): domain Eukaryota; kingdom Metazoa; phylum Chordata; class Mammalia; order Primates; family Indriidae; genus Propithecus; species Propithecus coquereli. Next base: position 3,661,679 of record NW_012139080.1, on the reverse strand, counting down.
GTTTCTGTCCCCTCCTACACATGACTTGGTATCAGAAGCTCAATGCACTATTGCAGTGCACAGGGCCCTTGAACTCACTGGCAAGTTTAACGACTGGATATTATAGTCTCCAACGTCAATCTAGCAATGAAGTCCCGAAGCATTTTCAGGGAAGAATTCCTTTAAGGAAGAAGATCCCTTCAGGACACAAGTCTCCCATATCATGGTAAATTCATATGGCTGTGCTGGCTGTGCTGGTTTCTTTCGGACCCATATACAAGTCCACTGGTGATGGTTTTTTATCACGGCCCATCTACAGTACAGTTAGGACTAATTCCTCCCAGTGATTAAAAAACATCATTGATATCATTGATTTATATCCTTAGTTTTTCCACTGCTGTTGTGATTTTTTTCGCCACGTTGATATTTTAAAGTAGGAGGGGAAATTACTAACCAATTCAATTTTCAGTATTTTAGCAAACACTAAAAATTTCAAAATACTGACTAAACTGATGAAGTGTTTTCATTTTCAGAGGGAAATTTTTTTCCATGACCCTTAAGGTTTTTAGCATAAATACCAGAAAAATACATTTTCTGCTCTAGTTTATACAGTTCACCCTTGAACAACTTGGGTTTGAACTGTGCAAGTCTACTTATATGCAGATTTTCTCCTGCCTCTGCCACCCCAGAGTCAGCAAGACTAACCCTTCTTCTTCCTCATCATCCTACTCAATGTGAAGATGACAGGATAATCCACTTTCACTTTATGATTTTCTTAATAGCATTTTTCCCTCCAGCTTACCTTATTGTAAGAATACAGTATGTAATGCATATAACATACAAAATAAGTGTTAATTGACAGTTTATGTTATTAGTAATGCTTCCAGTCAACAGTAGGCTATTAGTAATTAAGATTTGGGGGAGTCAAAAGTTATATGCAGATTTTTGACTACACAAGGTATACATCCCCAACCCCCATGTTGTTCAAGAGTCAACTGCATACAAAGAAATATCTTGAAAGAGAGTGTGCTAGAGAAGTGAATCTCAAGTTTTCACATACAATGCTTCTCAGACTTGAATGTGCATAGGAATCCCATGTGATCTGTTAGGATGTGTATCTTACATCTCTTACAAGCTCCCTGCTGTTGTGAGAAGGAAGGCGGCAAAAGAGCTGGGGTGTTGTGTCCATGATTTGGAGCCCGAATCACTCATATTCTGATTGCCATTCAGGAAGACTCAAACTGGGAAAAGTCTGCAGTGTTGCCATTTTCAGACTCACCGAGAGCCTGGTGTTTTGTGACCCTTGCCCCCAAAGCAGAAACTGTCACCATGTGATTGCTCTGTCAACAATTGTGTGTCATTTCATATTCAAATATCCAGGGCCTTTTTATCTGGGAGGAGACTGTTAGAATAAGGAGGTGGCGACCACAGATAAGTCTTATCATTTTCGTGACACCAATCATAAGTTTTTACTTTTATAAAATCTTCTAAGGGTTTGAAGTGGGGTTTGTTATATAGCAGGTGATGTCTTAAAAATTCCCAGACAGCCCCTTGAGGCCTCGGATAGAGCAAGAGTTCACAAAGCTCCTCAAGAGGATTTCAGAAAGGAACACGGCTGTCTTTCAAACAGGGAAGTGGCCAAGTGTGTGTCTGGAGTGACGGAAGGAGAGAGTGAGTGATCTGCTTTTAAGAAGCTGGTTCTGCTCTAAAAGAGCTGCGTTGTTGATGCTTTGGCATTCAATGAAGATGCTCCTATAGGTTTGGAAAATATGTTGCAGAAGACCTCTCAAAATAGATTCTATTATAGTGCTTTGTTTGCCAATGTGGGCATTTTTATGGTGTCAAATTTAATTCTAAGGGTAAGACAGATTTTATCCCCCGTCTGCTTGACGACCATTTTCTATACCCCTCCTACAGCACAATTACTTCCTTATTCTAATATTTTCTTCAGAGAACTGTCTTCATTGTTGACAATGTTCACTTATAGGTTATGTTGTGGCTAAGGATAGGAAAGCATTTAGTTGGAAATATCTAGACAGTAAACTTGGGACCTCACATAAAAGAAAGATAATAGTAGCATTTTCAGTGACAGTGCCATCTGAAACTAGCCTGCTGGGATTATTCGGACAATGGACACACGTAGGAAAGCAATATATCCAGGAAGTTTTAAAGACCTTAAGTGTTTGGCAAAAGCAGATTAATACAAGTACCACTGACACAATTCTATAGCCTCGGACAAATCGTGGCTATTGTTATTTAATTTCTCTTACTATGTAGTATTTGTAAAGTAACTAAAAATTACATTGCACTTCTATCTTAAAGTAGATCACCTCTTTCTGAGGACAATGTTTGAGTGTTGCATGTATATCCTCTACCAAGAAAGTCACTCTTTTAAGGATCTTTTATCTTTCTTTTTTAGGAACATAACAGTTTGTTGCCAGCTTAACCTGCATCCAGCCCTCCCTTCCCTCTCCCTTCCCTTCCTCCTGCCTCTTAGCACATACTGCTGTCTGTCGCTTCCTTTTCAGTCACTTCATATAAAAAGTCTCTTGTGGCAGCTCTACTGCTCCCTGCTGAATTTCCAGCCTCCTGAGTCTGCATGGCCCCAGACTGTGCCTCAGTAACCTGTGCACGTCTTTCCATATCATTCTGATAAAGCGACTTCCTGCGGCTCCCCGCCCAGCCGCCCCGGCTTCTGACAACTAGCAAGCTTCTCGGTAATGCTCTCCACCGCTTGATTTTCCTTATTCCCAGCACAAGCCCACCTGTTACTGTCTTACTGCCTGTAGCGCTTTCTCCTTCTTTCTTAACATTCACCATCACCCTGTTTTCTGTCTACTCAATGATGTCCCATGATTTTCAAGATTAACCTTTAATACAAATATTTTGCAATTCTTAACTTCCTTTTCCAACTTAATTAGTTTTAGGATTATTATTTTCACAACATACTATCTTTATTATTCATTTTTGTATACAATAACTATGTTCTTTTTTAATGTCTACTATCAGCCTCAGTCTATAAACCAACAATTCCCCAAACAGTATTTTGCTAAATAAAAATAGGAATCTCAATTAATACCACAGACTGGACAGTACTGATACAGGCAATTCTATGTATGTAGAACTGTGTGTGTTTAAAGTGATGAAGGGAGGATTGATTGCTTAATATAGGGAATTATAGAAACAGGGTAACACTTTGTAAAACAAGAAGGTGAATCTCTCTTTATCATGTTACACAATCCATATGGAATAAAGAATTAAATACAAAAATCTAATCCAATTATAATCAAACTGACAAAGAATAGAATATTTATTCAATATGTGGAAGACTAACTTCTTCATTTTTGAAGAAATAAAATAGATTGTAAAAAGATCATTGATAGCTTCAAAAACAGACATATTTAAAATGTTATATTAATGAAAAACCCCAAGAGATTGATATATACAATATTTTTAAAAATTTATATTTATAAAGAAGAAATCCAAAATTTAAAGGATAAATATAAAAGAGAATATCATTATATTCTCCTAAACCATAAGCTCTGCAAGGACAAGGATATTTTCTTATGTTTCACACATGGCAGATATGTAATAAATGAATGATTAAATGAATATGGGGGAACAAATAGAAAGCAAACTTTTAAAAGCTCATCATTACAAGAATAAATATGTGAAATAAAGAACTCTGGACAACTAAAATAGTTTTTAAATGATACCACACAATACCAGCAAGATTGTAGTAGAATTGGTACACATTTTTTTATACCGGCTGTTCAAATTGGTTTGTACTTTTTGGAAGACAGTATGATAATTTGAAATAAGAGCTAATAATCCTCCATGCATAAATTTATCTTAATGAAGCAGCTAAGGTTAAATATGTCATATGTACATACTAAATGACATAACTATATAACATTTCCATACTCAATATATATTTCTACATTAAATGTGTTCAACCTACCTTTATCTACAGTAATATTAGGGGAGTAGTTATATGCAATTTCACTTTGCACAAGGGTATGTTACGAAACCATGCAAGTAATATGAATTCTAAAGATAAGTGAAGATTGTTTCCTAAGTAAAAACAGAATATATATTATTCTGTATTATGATTGCAACTATAAAAAAATTCTATAAGCTCATAGATGACAATATGCACACATGCAGAGATAAAAGTTTTATAAGGGTGGTATGCTTATGGCCTTACTATTATTGTTTTTATATATTTTTAATATAACTTTAATTAAAATATATAAAGTGTTCTCTCTACTATATATTATATATATGTACATACATATATATATATATATATATATATGCATACATAATTTACATTCTCATGAGCCTAGTAAAGCTGTTGGTCTCCCAGGGAAACTGTAATAATTACTTATTGACTAATAGACTCTTAGCTAACAGCATTGATATACTTGCTAATGAATAAGAGCATGGGAAGCGTAGTTTCAACTAAGGGTCAAGGGGTGATTTGGTAGAAATGCTTTTGAAGCATGTCTACTCTAACATGCCGTGGAGCACGAAGCGGGTATTGGTTTCTGTATACACAAAATAGGCTTATAGAGGCATTCGGGTTGTGTTGGCAACAACAGCAGATGGGACCATTTTCAAGTGGATTAACTGGAGAATACCCTTTAGGAGATAATTTGCAGCATTTAAAATATTAACTGTACTTATTTTTATGTCTTGGATTTACAGATGGCTTTAAAAAATAACTGGTTTGTGGATATATAATTTACATACCATAAAATCCACCCTTTTAAAGTATGCAATTCAGTGATTTTTAATATATTCATGGAGTTTTACAACCATATCCACTATCTAATTTTGGAACACGTTTGTTACCCCAGAAGACACCCTGTACCCATTAGCAGTCCCTCCTGATTTCCCTTCCCCCAGTTCTTAAAGGTCACTGATCTACTCTCGGTTTGTATTGGGTTTCCCTAATTAAGACATGAAATCATACAACATGTGGCCTTTTGTGTCTGGCTTCTTTTACTTAGCATAAAATTTTCAAGGTTCATCCGTGTTGCAGCATGTATCAGCAGTTCGTTCCTTTCTATGGCTGATTATTTCCTTCGTATAGAGATACTACATTTGCCCATCAGCGGTGGACATTTGGCTTGTTTCCACTTTTTGGCTATCATGAACAACGTTGCCATGAGTATTCATGTACACGGTTTTTTGTGGACATACGTTTGTTTTCAGTTCTCTTGGGTGTATATCTAGGAGGGGAATTGCTGTGCTGTGGTAACTCTGTGTTTAATATTTTAAGGAGCTACCAGATTGTTTTCCAAAACAGCTACACCATTTTACTATCCCATTGCAGATAGCTTTTACTTTTTTTTATTTACTTAGTCTTCTATAATGGATATATATTATTTTAATTATTAGAAAAAAGTTATTTAAAAAAATCTGTGATTCCCATCTGTGGGTCATAGGCCTGGCACAATGAGGTTTTAATCCATTTGGGGACCATCTTTGTCTTTAAATTGAACAAAGACCCTGTGTCATATGTTATATATAGATGTTATTGTGATCAAAGAGGAACAAATTCTTTTGTGGGGGAAAGAATCTGCTCCCAATCAGTTTGGCCAAATGAGAATCCTCTTTTCAAGAGGTGTGAACCAAATGTTCTTCACAGGATTTCTCTGGGTAAATTGTTGAGTTTCTATCCCACCTGTTCTCCGTTACACTAATCTGTGAAAATACAGTAAAACCACCTCTGCTGATCAGATGTCTAGAGTAGAAGGGGGAGAAGAGGGATGAGAAAGACTGCATGTAAGAGGGAAAATTTCATTTCAGTACATTTGGTATAGATAGCTCTATTTATACATATATCCATATATATATCTATGCCTATACTCATACCTATATCTCTAATTATATCTATTAAATTTGGCTATCATAATTTGGACTAGTGCAGAGTCCTGAAGTGATTTCTTTAATAAATAGGTAAGTATGATCTATACGTAAAAGAATGCTTCTGAGTTGCATAGGGTGGGGTTGGAGGGGCCCTAAAACAACATGAGTGTTGGTTTCTTGTCTGTCACAATGATTGTATTAATGAACTGGTGGGACTCAATTCGTGTGACTTTTAGGGCTCAGTAATGGCACCATGCTGAGCCATATCGGAACCTGAAGCAAAAGGAAAACTCAGTATTACTGATCCTTTTTTATTGAAAGTTTTGACATTTTGTTCATCATAGATTTTATGTGCATTAATTTTGATTTTTGAAAAATATTGCTCTAAATATTATTTATCTTGGTTACTGAGATTTTGGTGTCCTTTTAAATTTTGCACCCAAGAGATGCAAAACCCTCATTGGCTTCCCCCTGGTCTAAGCTCTGACTTTTACAAGACTCAGAGTTCTTTAGGTGAAAGGGCTAGAAAACTGAGTGGCATTTTATTTGTGGGGAAACTGAGTCATGGGTTAGATCATTTGATGTAGTCATGTAGTGACTCATTGGGAATCAGACAAGTAACTCCTCATTTCTTTTATCAAATCAGTAAGTGATAATCCTTTGTTATATATTTACTACGATTTAACACCTTTAGCTTAATTTCCATTTCACATATTTGATTAGAAAAATGAACTACTTCTAACTTTCTCAATATTGCCTCTAATTTTTAAACAATTAAAAAATGGGCAAAATTTTTCTAATCACCAACAGTTAATCCTCATTTTTGGCCTTTCAGAATTTTCTGGATAGGAAAGCATTCTATTGTAAAACCACATAAGGAACTGATAATTCATTGGAGTGGAGTTTTCTGCATAATTCCCTCATTCCTCTCAAAGAGATTAGGGACAAAATCTCTCCTCTCTCTTTTCATTTGAAAGTGAAATAGTCAGAAGAGCCAGAGGGTTATTAAAATTTCAGTGCATTAAAATGTTTGTCAAACCCTTTGGAAGACTAGCACATCCTGGAACTATTATTGGCAATGCAAACAGTGAGTGACATTCAGACTTCATGCTGTTTGCTCTCTGATACTGCTGGAATGAGTTTACATCACAGGCAGGCGTTACCAAGAGGTGGCTTTTTCTGAGCTGGCCAATGACTGTTTGTTCTTCAATTTATTATCATGGTGAAGTAAAATCTTCATTATCTGTAGCTCAGATCACTACAGAAGAGGGAAATCCACAAATGAGAAGAGAGCTTTATTTTAGCCTAGCATTTGCCAAAGTCATCCCTTGAAAATAGCTATAAAAATAGGTGCTTGGGGAAATAAATTGGAGAAATAAAAATAATGCATATTACTGCCAATCTTGGAGATGAAAATGCTTATTAGCATGTGAAAGGCTTTGAGAAATGCTACGGGAAAAAACAAAGACCTATAGAGTTTGGTTTAACCCAGTTTTGCCCAAATTTTGTTATGGAACCTCTTAGTATTGCTTTGAAACAAATTTCTCCAAAATTTACAGGCTTAAGACAATAATCGTCTTATTATCTCTCATAGTTTCTGTGGGTCAGTAGTGTGGGAAGGATTCTCCTGAGTGCTGCTTCTGGCTTAGGTCTTTCATGCCATTGTAGTCAGGAGGTGGCTGGTGCTAGAACAGCAGGTGGCAGGAGCAATGGGAGACTGGCTGGGCATCTCTCTTCCTGTCACCTGAGAGCTTCTCCTTGTAGTTTCTCCATATAGACTAGATTAGGTTTCCTCATGACATGGCTGCCTCCAGGTAGTAAGACTATCGCATGATAGCTTAGAGTTCCGATGCCCATATTTCCGATGTCCATATTGCAACTCACAAGGTGGAAGCTGTGACAACTTTTGCAACATAATCTTGGATGTTAAGCAGCATTACTTTCACTGTATTCTGTTATGTACAAGTGAGTCACACACCCACTCAGATTCAAGAGAAGGGGAATTCAATTCCATATCTTGATGAGGGAGTCACAAAGTTTTAGAAGAACACATAGGACAGGAAATAGTGTCGCTACCATCTTTGGAAAATGCAGTCTACCATAGAACCCATCTTTCCGCATGAAATCTATTCAACATTGGTTCTATGAAACATACTTTGGGAGTGTTGCCTTAGACAATTATCACCAAAGCTGCTTCTAAGTAGAAAAGTGGACTGATCAAAAAATATTTGTCTTTATAATTTCAAGAGACATTCAGATATGCAAGCCACAAAGGGGCGATTTGGCATGACTATATTAAAAGGTACCATTATTTGAAATCCTACAGCCCAGGCTATAACGATTTAGATGTTTAGTTTTTATGGATCAGAAAGAGTTAATTATGCTCCAGCCTCCTACATCAGTGCCAATGACTGAAGCGGGTTGTGTGGAGTCTCTTGGCACTTATAGATGGAGAAAGACTGGAGCAGATTCAGAAGTGATGCACTGAAATCCAAAATGGCTCTGGAAAATCTTCTCCAAGTGAGACGGGTCCTTGTCAGTGGAATGGCATTCTGGTAGTGTAACCAAGTTTGGAGAAGTGTATCAATAAGCTTTCCATTTCTGAGGTTATGGTGCAGTGTGATGAACTAACTTTCATCTAACCCCCTAGTTTTCATCTGTTAAATATCTAGTACACAGCATTTGGGGGATGCCTTCTGCTGGGTAACACTGTTCTCAAGTCAGGCCTTTGGGGTAAATTATTGCCTATCAATCCAAAAAGCCCTGTCCTCTTCTCTGACAACCTATCTTATAATTTTTTGTCCTCCCTATGCAAAATCAACTTATTTTCTCTATGTTATTAGCATTTATGCAATGCCAAGTACAGTATTTCATGTAGGTAAACACCTTTTTGTTTACTATTTTTTTAATTAAAGAGTTTATACTTCAAATAAGTTTTAGGTTTATAGCAAAATTGAGAAGAAGGTACAGAGATTTCCCATATAACTCCTTCCCCCGCACATCCATAGCCTCTTCTATCATCAATATCCCCCACCAGAGTGGTACACTGTTACAGTCAATTAACCTACAATGACACATCATCATCACCCAAAGTTCATAGTTTATGTTAGGGTTTACTCTTGGTGTTTATGTTATATGGGTTTGGTAAAACGTGTAATGATATATACACCATTATAGTATCAGGACATTTTCACTGCCCTAGAAATTCTCTGTGCTCTGCCCATTCATCCTTGTCCATCCCCCGACCCTTGGCAACCACTGATCTCTTTACAATCTCTATAGCTTTGTCTTTTTCAGAATGTAGCACAGTTGGAATCACACAGTATAGAACCTTTTCATATTGCCTTCTTTCACTTAGAAATATAATTTCTTCATATCTTTTTGTGGCTTTATAACTCATTTCTTTTTAGTGATGAATAAAATTCCATTGTCTGGATGTACCACAGTTTGTTTATTCATTTATCTACTGAAAGACACCTTGATTGCTTCCAAGTTTGGACAATTATGAATAAAGCTTCTATAAACATCTATTTTCAGGTTTTTGTGCAGATATAGGTTTTCAACTCCTTTGGGTAAATATCAAGAAGCACAATTTAGGAATCACATGGTAAAAGTATATTTAATTTTGTAATAAACTGCCAAATGGTCTTTCAAAGTAGCTGTACAATTTTTGCATTCCCACCAGCAATGAATGAGAGTTTGTCTTGCTACACATCCTTGCCAGCATTTGGTGTTATCAGTGTTTTGGATTTTGGCTATTCTAATAGATACGTAGTAGTATATCATTGTTTTAATTTTATTTCCCTGATTACATAAGATGTGGAGCATCTTTTCATATGCTTGTTCACTTTCTCTCTATATCTTTGGTGAAGTGTCTTTTAAGGTCTTTGACCCATTTTTTAATTGCATTGTTTGTTTATTTATTGGGTTCTAAGTGTTCTTTGTATACTCTGGATAATAGTCCTTCATCACATGTGCCTTTTGCAAATATTTTCTCCCAGTTTATGGCTCATCTTCTCATTCTTTTGACATTGTATTTTGCAGAACAGAAGTTTTTAATTTTTATGAAATCCAGCTTATCAATTATTTTCTTCATGGATCACACCTTTGGTGTTGTATCTAAAAAGTTATTGCCATATGGAAGGTTACCAAGGTTTTCTCCTATGTTGTCTTCTAGGAGTTTTATAGCTTTGCATTTTTCTTTCAGGTCTATAATCCATTTTGTGTTGATTTTTATGAAAGGTCTAATGTCTTTGTCCAGAAGCATTTCATTCCATGGAGATGCTCAGATGTTCCAGCACAATTTGCTGAAAAGACTGTTTTTACTCCATTGTATTGCCTTTACTCCTTTGTCAAAAATCAGTTGAGTACACTTATCTAAGTTTAAATTCTGATTCTGTATTCTATTCCATCGATCTATTTGTCTCTTTTCTTCATCAGTACCACCCTGTCTTGGTTGCTGTAGCTTTATAGTATGTTTTGTAGTTGGGTAGTGTCACTCCTCCAACTTGGCTCTTCTCCTTCAATACTGTGTTTGTTATATGGGGACTTTTGTCTCTC